>NC_135523.1:3390937-3708125 GCF_051989575.1 Stigmatopora nigra | reverse complement strand
TGCTTTCCCCCCATCAGTTTGGTCTTTATTGATATTTTAGCCAGTATATTTATACACCTCCTCACTTGGAAAAATACACTAAATTCCATAAGTGTTGGAACTGTGTGGCCATATCGTTATTTTTTTTATTTCAATTGAGCTGAGTAAAAATCAATACAATGTGAATGTGTTTACAGCGGCTCCACTCCAACACAGTTCCCCCTGGGTGAGGTCCATTTGACCATTCGGCATAGCAGCCAACGGAACAAGCTCATCGTGGTGGTGCACGCCTGCCGGTAATTTCTGAAATGTATTTGATTTTTCAAACAGCTAAGCTAGTGCTTGCACAATTATAATATTTTATGTTAAATGAAAGCATGCATTAGCATCAACACTTATTTAAAGTCAACTTTTGTCTCACGTCTGCATTTCTGTCAGCTTTGGCCAATTAATGATTGCAATTCCCCTTATTAAGCAATAAAAGAATGTACAGATGAAACGTGGCACATATTTACTCACATAGGGCGCACTTAAAAGTCTCACATTTTCTGCAAAGTGCCCAATTATTATGCACTTAATTCCTTTTTTTTTTCCTTTTCCTCAGACATTTAATAGCTTTCTCCAAAGACGCCTCGGACCCCTTCGTCCGTCTTTACCTACTGCCCGACAAAGGCCGCGCTGGACGGAGGAAGACGGGCACCGTAAAAAAGACCCTTAACCCTGTTTACGATCAGACGTAGGTTTTGGGCATTGGAATTATGTGATTTCTGTTTTATTGATAATGTTCATTTAATTACAGGTTTGAGTTTAATGTGTCAACTGTGGAGCTCCATAGAAGAACTCTGGATGTTGCAGTAAAGAATGGAGGAAACATTTTGTCCAAACACAAAGGTCTTCTGGGAAAAGTAATGTATTTTATATTTTTATTTTAAAAATGTAGTATTTTTACGACTATAAGGTGCACTTAAAAGTCTTAAATTTTCTCCAAAATAGACAGGGTGCTTTATAATCCAGTGTGCTTTATATATGGATAAAAAAATTAAATGTATCATGCATTGAGGGTGCAGTGCGCCTCATAGTTGTGAAAATACGGTAATCCTCTTTAGGTGAAAATTACTATTACAATTACAGTTACAATACAATTGCAGGTGCTGGTTGATTTGAGTGGAGAAGATATAGCAAAAGGATGGACACAATGGTACATCTTTACATGTATAATGATGATTTAGAAATACATTTTAAACATATTATCTCTATTCACCATTTTGAATCTAATAATATTGAAATATTCTATTTTCTTTTGCAGGTATGAGCTGAGCGAAGATGGCTTTTCATCGCCAAGGGGCATCCAAGACACATTTACATTGTGACCTGTTGTGGTTTAAACCCTTTTATTCCGTACTGTACATTTTTGTCATATAATGTAAAATCATTTCAATCCGCATGCATTTTCTCATGCTTTTTTCATGATGTCGTTGGAGCGTACACGTATCGTAACTTATTATATTCATAATGAAAGATCTTGCCACTGTTCTTGATGTTGCTCGTACATAACTTAGCAGGGCACGAAGATGGAGAATTAAAACAAAAATAATGCCACTATTTTTACCAAAGGAGCAGTATGAAACCCGAAAGTCGGAGTCGGCCAAGTAAGTCTTGTTTATATTTTTTCTCCTGTAGCGGATGCTTTGACTTTTGTTATTAATTTATTTAGATTGAATTTAAATTGAATGCACATATCAATGAATGCTTTGTGTCATTTTAGATGGACTTTGTGCAATATTATCTGGTTTGGTTTGGTTCATTTTGGGACAGAAACTTTTGTGGGTGTTTTATAGGGCTGCAAATGATTTGGAAAAAAATATATATATACTTGAATTTGGAGTTTGAAGGTGATTCGTGCCAGATGTGAGCCAAGAAAAAACGAGCTAGAGACGACTGTTCATGCATTTCTTTTTTTTTTTTAAACTGTCGGGCTGCCAGCAAACAAACTTAGTACAGAGATTTGTATCAATTTTTGCCATTCAGTTTTAACTGTTTGTGTTTGTTGGAGCTTTTTATCTATCCCGTGCCTTAAAAAATGAAAAAACCTCATTGATGTGTAATTTTTGCCTTCTTAAGGTTATTGATTTTGAATGATGTGTGGCTTTTTGATTAATAAATTGTTGCTTTTTGGGGACATATTTGGTTACTATTTTATTTTTGTTGCTCTAAATGTATTTTCTTCACTTGTCAGCAGCCAATATTCAATGGTAGGGCACATATGAAGTACTATATTTAATAAAAGAACATGGTAAATGGGGAAACTATGACCTCATGTGGCAAAAAGTAATAACTGCATGTGTGTTCCACTTTACGTCCTGACGTAGTACTTATGCTTTGCGTCCTGACGTAAAAAAAAACCGTCCTACGAATTTTAGCGGGTTCACAATCCACTATCAGCAATGAAGAACTGTCACTATACCAACTCATCGAAATCTTCCTAAAAAGTCCTGAAAATACGTTGATCGCAGTTCGTTCTTGTGTTTCAGTCACTAAGAAGATCAGATCGCCAGAGAACTTCTTTTAGCGTCAACTAAAAGCGACATCATGTCCAAGCGTGAGGCTTTTTTGGAATCCGTTTGTCAGGAAAATGTGAATGATTTCCTTCAGTTCGTCCAACTTCACGTAAGTTTTTCTGATTTTACTCGTTTTTCTTGTCGGTTTTAGACTGAAAATAGTTTAGATCAGCAATGTAATGCAGATCGGAAAGTTGTACCCGAATCGATGTCAATAATAGAGTACTATGTAAAACAACAACAACAGAGTACCTTGCAAGTTTTTTTTTTTTTTGCTTTTTTATTTTTAAATGACCTCCCAAGTGCAGACAATTTAAATCTACTGATTTCTCTCTGATTGCATGCTATTTTGCTAAGCAGAAAGTCAAGACAGACCCTTTTGACGTGGAGGAAGTCCTGCAAGAATTGTCAAAGGATCAACGTGAGGATCTATGGAGAAAACTTTCTACCCTCCTTCAAGTGGTCCTCCAAGAGATGCCACCTGAACGCTGGGAGGATGCCATGGATGTTGAGTCTGCTCCCGATCCCGTAAGCTGATTCATTTTTTTGTATATATATATATATATAAATTTCTCTGCAGGAATGCTTTCTACTAATATGTCCGTCATCCTCCAGAAACACGTCATGGCCGTCATAGCCGGTGTTACGCTTGTGGTCACCATGTCCGTGAAGATCCTACAAAATGGAGACGAGTACATCGGTCTTCTGAAATGTACACACCAGCTCCACGGTGAGTGCCAATTTTGGTACTTCTTCAATCCTAGTTTCCACTTCATTTTTTTTTGTCTTCACATCCAGATGTTCTACTGTCACTTCCCGTAACGGAGTCAAATGTCCTTCTCCACATCCAAATTCTGTGTGAGGATTGGTGGAAGAAAGGCCTGAAGAACAAAAAGAAGTTTGGCCTCAGTGCTTTTGTCATCGCATTGAAGAAGTGCTTTATTTTGAAAAAAACGGTCAGTATTTGGTTGCAAGTTGCCTTTCTTATTGTGTTTAAGACCTAAAAAAAAAGAGATCGGGTCTTTGAAATGTGTTTAGCGTTATATATTTGCATGTACTATAATTCCACATGCAAAAATAAGCCATTTACAATTAAATTGTTTTGTCAGGGTGCCGAGATCCAACGACTGTGGAGCCTCCACAAGGTGTTGCTGAATGTGGACTACCAGTCCGAAAGTGGCAAGCAGCTGGGGGAGCAGCTGGCTCGATGTTTCCTGCGTCGTCCTTTCCTCCGAAGCGACGATGTGAGGTTTTGCGCCAATCGCCCCTTGGTTGCCACCATGCTGAAAGTGTAACCGTGCATGTCTTTGTGTCTGTGGTGCCACAGGGCAAGCGCTTCATGGTGTTTCTCTTCAGCTGGCATGTCGACTTCATCCCAGTGATCCATGGAACCATCAAAAATGAACTGCAGTTTTATGACAAGTGAGAAGCCGGCCTTTACCTTCATATTTAAAGATAGTTTTATTTTTTATACCTTTTACTGTCTTAAAAGGCCTGACAAATTTCCATTTTTGATCGTTTAATTAGACCTAGATGTTAAAATGACATGAAAAGTTCTAATGAAAAACGGATGAAAAATGTCCATCCTATACAATACTAATTCTTTAATTAGATTTTAACCCTTGACTCCTAAATGTCAACCAATAGTATTTGTATTTGTCCACCAGAGGAGGCTAATTCACCCAATCGTTAGCTTGAACATTGTCTTTTGTGTCCAAATTTCATAACTAAACCACTACAAATTCCCTTTATTAAGTGATAATGAACATATTTACATATGGTGCACTTAAAAGTATACCATTTTTGAACTTCTTTTTCCATCAATAGCAACCAATAATAAAAGTATATAACTACTTAAAAACAAACAAAAAGTACTACTTACTACTACTACTTATATTCCAGGGTGACCATATCCCACCTGACAGAGATTTACTTCCGAGCTTGGAAAAAGGCATGCGGCAACTTCTTAGAAAAGATTGAAAGCGATTGCATACAGGACTTCATGAAGTGTGCCATCTTGATGCATAGGTCGTCACCCGTCCTCAAAAAAATCCAAGAGGTAATGAGCAAAATAAAAGAAAAATCTACAAATACAAAACACAAGTAAGAAGCATGAATTATATATTTTATGTTATCTTTGGCTTTTTCCAGTTCATGTTCTATTTCCACAAGAAGAAAGTCTACCCTCCAGTGGAAAAGATGCTCCATGCCCTCTACAAACCAATACTTTGGAAGAATCTCAGTGTACGTATTGCATATCTTCCTTTATTTTGACATATCCTTACTGTCTATCTTCTTATCTCTTTCTTAAAGGTCCCAAATTTTGAAGTTCGTGCCAATGCCACCATGCTTTTTACGGATGCCTTTCCCATCATTGACCCCGAACAGCAAATTGAAGAGGCAATTCAGAAACAGTTGGACAAGCTCATGGTGAGTGTTTTTCTCTTTTTTTTTAGTCATTCTTCAATACATTTTGGGAAAATAAGAGTCCAGTGATATCTATAAAATGGCTTTCTCTATGTTTTAAGGTCCTTTTGTTTGACGTAAGCCCAAGTGTGCGCTGCAGCGCCATTTTGGGCGTCTGCAAGATCCTCGCCAGGTTGTGGGAGATGCTTCCTCCAGTGGTTGTCATTGACTTCCTAAAGAAACTTAAAGAGCTAGCTCAAGACAGCACCTCCGACGAAGTTCGCAGTACTCTTTTCACAGTGAGTTTTCCTTAAGAAATATGACAATTTTAGCCTTAGATGGGGCTTTCCTGAACTTTGCATTCTCCTCAGTATCTCTGCCTTGTTCTGGACAACGTGCTTAGCCATCCTGTGATGGAAAAGTTTCTCCCTAAATTCAAGAGCAGCCTCCACGATACCTCAGAGAAAGTCCGCGTGGCTTTTGTCGAGGTGCTTCTCAAGCTCAAGGCAGTCCGTGCAGCTAAGGTACCTTAATTTGTTTAAGAAATTTGGATTTTTGATCACCAAAAATATAACAAATCTCCACTGATCTCTTCTATAGTCATTTATGGGCTAAATATGGTTCTGCTAATCATGCAGGGGTTTGAAAACTATGACTCAGGAGCCATATGTGACTCTTTTAATGGGTGTATATGGCTCTGCCTTTTAAAATCATATTTTTTCTTCATTAGACTCTTCTGCATGCATTCTCTCATTGATACTCATTGATTAGCAACAGTGAAATAATGTTCTCTAAAAAAATTCAGAATTCTTTTTACTTTGAAAGTGGTGAAATTAATTAAAAAATGCTCACATTTTCATGTATTTTTACTTTTAGTACGTTTTAAAGTACTCTGAGTATGGCTCTCAAGGAATAATGTTTGGAAATATGAATTGCTTATATCTCTCTTCGTCAAAAAGGTTCCCGACCCCTGTGTTAATGTAACTAATATAACTTGTTCACCCATAACTGCAAAACTATATAAATGACCCCCCACACTTCTCTGCAGTTTTGGGAAGTGTGCAGTCTGGACCACCTGGTGAGCCGCCTGTCCTCTGACAGAGCACCCGTTTCCAAGCGCCTCTCCGAGCTGCTATTCGACTCCTTCTTCCCCGCCGACGCCACTGCGATCGAGTGGTGCAGTCGCTGCATCACCCTCATCCAGATGAGCCCCGCGGCAGCCCGGAAGTTCTACATGTATGCCGACTCGCACTCCAGCCCAGAGAATAGAGGTCAGACTTATTTGCAATGTCATGATAGCATGTCCATGTTTAATATTGAACTTCAACTTGTGTTAATACAGTGAAGTTGATGCTGGCTATTCGCCGAGTCCTTAACAAATCCATTCAAACTGATGTCGAAAACATGGAGGTCAATGATAATGACATGGCCAATACAATAGTAAGATATAATAATAAATTAATAATAATATATGTAGGCTTGGGTCAATCTGATTTGGATTTTTTTTTCTTTCTGCTCAGCCTCAGGACAAAAATCGTATTCAACTGGAGAAGGATGTCGTGGCCAGTTTGCTGGAAGTCCTGGTGGTCCTGTGGAAGAGTGTCGACAGGACCCTCCAGCAACATGAAGACACACAAAAGCATGTGCATACCCAGTTCGGCGCAGTCATGAGCAAATACTTCAGCGCCTTCACGGTATGGCAATCAATGGCTTGAATTTAGATGCTTATGCTAAGAATTGTTTTCGAAAAAATAGTAATACTTTTTTTTAGCATTTTAGTCTATGAGTGCTATTGGATATGATGTAGTTGTGTTTTTTTGGCTTTGTCTGTTTGGTGAACTTCTGCATTTTGGTAAATTATTCATATGAGTGCCTATATGGGTCAAGTATTACTGCAGTAATGCCTTTATTTCCTTTTTTGGTTGTCCTTATCTTACTATATGAATATCCAAATTAGAAACTCAATTTGTTGTTGATCATCAGGATAAATTAAATTTGTTGTCTTCAGGATGAGCGATGCCAAGAGTCCCTTATGGTGCTGGCTTCCTTCATGCCCATTAATTCCGTAGTAACATTTAGGTGAGTAGCACTCTGACTCTTCCATCCATCTACTTTCTCTTTAGCTGATTTTTTTTTCTTTTTTTTTCTTTCGCCCTAGCTATTCTGTGTTGTCTCGTCTGAGAAAGATGGAACCCGGTACCTCGGCTTCAGTTTACGGCCAGCTCCTGGACTGCATGTGCAGTTGGGGCAAAACCGCCGGCGTCCTGCAGCTCATCAATGAATGGCTTTCCGAATCTCTGCTTGGGAAGCAAAGGGTCAGTTCATCCATCTGTTGTTAAGAAAACAACAACACTCACATGACCTTATTTAACAGGAAGCCCCCAAGCGGAAGGTGACCATTCATGATACGGCGGAGTCCAAGCCTCAGCTAGCGTTGGCATACTTGGACTACCTTCTCCTCGACCGGTCAGCGCGCAACAAGGTCTTGGCCCTAAGTCAGGGTCCGTTAAAGCAACTCCATGAGCTTCTAGGAAACGGGGAAGTATGTGAATATATTCAATGCTCTTGAACAATGTTCCCTCTAATTTTTCATGTAAAAAATGCTGTAAAACATGGAAAACATAAGAAAAAAAAGTTTGGATTTTATTTACTGCGCGCAATATGATTGCTGCTGCGCAGAGAAGAGGGCTTATTGCTCTTGAACCTTTTCGAATAATGCTAGATTTTTATTTGTCACTTACAAAAGTATTCTTGTCCAGGCACAGCTCTACTATCACCTCAACTCTCCCGACGAGGACGAAACCGGCGTGGACATTGCCCTTAAGGCTTTGGCCTATCATGGCCGCCTAAGCACACACCTACACGAAGAAGTGAGTGTGGTTCAAAGTGTTGCAGACCGTGAAAGAAAATGTATTGTAAATAGACATCATTTCTCAATAGACTTCCCAAGGGCGAGAGTACCTTCTATCTCTTGAGGGAACGGCCATGTGGGTCCGCGAAAAGGTGCTGCCCTTCCTGGCCGGCGCTTGCCAGAAAGACGGCGAGGACGAAGGGGAGAAGTCGAGAACGTTAGCAGCGGAGATAATCAAGACCTTCCTGACAGTCTGCAGGGATGTGATTCTCTGTTTGGATGACAGCAACTTCAAGAGTCACGTTTTGGGCCTGTGTTCACTCGTCGTGCGATCAGGTGATGTCATTAAAATGCTTTGGTGCACTTTTTTTTAATTAACTAAGTCATCTTTCAATCCTCTTTTGTACAGAATCAGGCTACTTATGCTTCCCTGCCGTCCTGATGGTTCTGGCGAAGTTGATTATAAGTTACTCGGCGAATGACAATCAAAAAGGAGACGAGCTGGAGGCTGCCACCCAATGTCTGGCTGTGGTAGCGAATATCTTTCATGTGATAATAGAGCTTTTGGCCCGCCAAATTAAAAAAGAACCAGAGGAGGCTAAACAGGTACAAGTTGTATTCTGATAAAATGTGTCCTGTAGTAATCAGGACTGTTGATAGCCATAATATAAGTTATATATTTCATCTTTATGTGCAGTAGTCAGAAGGTTGATTTATAATGATCAATGTTGTGCTTTATTTTCTAGTTATGCCAGTTGGCTTTGAGCAACCTCGATGAATTCTTGCACGTGGCTCAAGCCCATGACCTCGATGGGATCTTCGACACCATTGTCGCCATCATCATTGTGGAGATCAGATATACCCTCACAAAGGTAAGGAGGGCGTTTTGAAGCAACACCCTCCCAAGAGGAGATTAATATGTTGCAGCAGTGATAAATCACATGACCATTAGGCTCATTATATAGTTGGATAGAAAGGCAACTTAGAGAATTAGACTGTTTATATTGATGACCCCTAAGGTGACACACCTGCAAGAAGTGATTGCTCCAGAGAACGCAGATGACATGCCTCCTCTTTCCGGTAAATTGCTCTCCGTCATCCTCAAGTCGGCACCAGTCACCAGGTAGGAATATTCTGACATATTATTTTTTTATATGAAAAAAAAACAAGCAATAAAAGTATCACTGTAGCAGTGAAAGAAGAGATTGAATTAAAAAAAAATGACCATTTATTTCCTCAAAATATGGCTTCATTCTCATAACATTTTATTTTAATTTTTTTTTTTTAAATTAAAAATAAAACAACAGAATTAAGTTTTTCTGAACAATGTTTTTTTTTTTATTCATCTTTCCCCCCCTGTAAAAATCTGACTTTTTCTTGGAGTGAATATATTAGATTGAGGCTTGTAAACTAAAATACACTTTTAAAACTTTAAATGAATCAAATGTATTAGTTAGATTGGTCAATTTGAGCTTGTGTGTTGCCATCAGGACCTTTTTGGCTGAGATTGTCTCCTCGCTGGACTCCAACGCCTTCACCTCTCTAAATGAGCTGGCCGCCGTTGTGCACCTCCTGTCCGCCCTAAAACACAGTGGGCCAAAATATACTATTCATGCATTATTTATCCCAACATTACTAACAAAATTGACTTTTTTTACAGGGGCACAGTTCAATACGTACTTAAGAAGAGCTGCTCTAACCTTGCAGAAACAGATTAGCGCACATGCCAACACTGACAGTGACCTCCAAGGGTGGGCCCATGTCAAATCTGATTGAATTATGGTATTTTAATATGTTTTTCATGAAGTTAAACAAAATCCTTCTTTCCAGAGTCATATATCAATCATCGGTGAAAATGCTGGAGGGAATTCTGACAGATGGGGCAGACTGAAAGAAAGATACTTTCCTTGAGAATTTTCTTATTTTATTTTTTAGAAAAATTGCTATTGTAATCATTCTACTTGTACAGGGCCATCAATTGCAGCCAGGGAGTTTAAAAAATACATATTCTTGCATGCACATATTGACTGTTATGGTGGGTTCTAATACCAAAATAAATGCCCAAAATCAATTCTTATTTTGATGTTTCGTTTTTAGGTATAATATTGGTCTCATGTTCTCTAAATATTTTAATGCAAAAATGATTACCATTCCATTTTGACTTGTAGTATAGATTGCCCTCTTGAAACATGACCAATCACAAACCATTTCCCATTTTAAAATAATTATAAGTAACCTGCAATGTCATCCTTTTTAAAAATCTATTTTAATGTCTTACTTGAGGCCTTAACTAATCTTAATTTCAGTTCCTAGGTCCAAAAAAATTACTTTCTAAAAGGGGACAGCACATCAACTTTTGCATAGATGTCCACTATAACCACCACTCCCAAAGGACTACTGACTCCCATTGACGTCAATAGACGTCCAATCAAATCGCCATGACCAACAGCCAATGAGGTAAAGGTCCGCGTTCCATTCTGCTCCTGTCCATCGCTCATTCACGTGTACCCCGCCCAGTCTCCAAACTGATTGCCATGACTCCCATCATGGTTTCATCGCGCACGTTTCTCCTCCACGACGTCCTGACGTCACGTTAGGAGGGGCTCCTCCATCTGCCTCGATCGCTGTTCGGTTCTGAAAGACGTTGTCGACCACGCTCCATTCTTCTATGCAGTTTTATTTCATGCAGCCATTTTAACTTCTTCTTATCATCTTCCACCATCATCGGGGCAGATCCCACCACAGATCGGCCGGAGTCATGCGATCGTAAGGCGCGGATGGAATGAGCCAAGTGGCAGGATGGCGTCTGCATGGTGTCCCGCGATCGTCGTCGCGTTGAGCGCCTGTTTTTGCTGCTTTACACCAGCATACGCTGATGGAAGCTATGGTGAGTACCACTTTGTTTTTTTTTATTATGTGTACCTCCCGATTGTCATGATCCAGGCTTTAATTATCATACTATCATGCACGATTGTTCTAATAATAGTTCTTATGTTGCAAGATGCAATCCATACATCCTTAACTGTAAAGTAACATAATGTACATCATGGCCTAGTTGGTGTCATGATCGACTCCCATTCATTAGGAACACCTGCGCACTTGCTTGCACACCTGTTTTCTAAGAACAACATAGCAAATGTGACAATGAAATGTTTGATGGCTGTTATCTTTGGAGGAAAAGTGTGCATTTTGCACTAGTATGCACAAAAAAATAGACCAAAAAGACTGTTGTATGCAGTGGTAAATGTGCAGACATTGGAGACTTGGAAGTAGAATAAGGATAATGTAACTCTTGACTGTGGCGCACTATACAATAGATGGTTTCCTTAAACAGCAAGGAAAAAGCATCTTAACCAAGAGCCTTTTTTTCTGGAGTCCATCACAATTATATATGAAGTTGTTATTCTTATTTAATTCTTAACTAAAGAATAGCAGTTCATTCCCATGTTGATGGCGACGTCTAGTGGTATAGAACTAGATGATGGGTCCGAGCTGATGTAAAATCCACATCATGACTTATTTTCAAGCTATTTAGTTATTAATCCCCTACAGCATATATCTGCCGAAGATGCACATTCCCACCAAGTTTTACAATAAATCATAGACCACTTAAACGCAAAAAAACACATTCAGCTGTTATTGTATTATTATTGTTTAATTTAATTATTGTATGATGTGCTGATGGGGCCCACAATTGACTAATGTCCAATTCAGGATCAATTTTTCAACTTAAAAACACTCACTTTTCTTCAAAAACTGGTCTAAAATAACATGAGAGGGTGCACCCATATTTACTTATGAACATATTAATCTGACCTGATCTGAGTAATGCAACATGACTTACATATTTTAAACCAAATACTACATTTACTTAGCCCATCCACACGGCATCTATAAATCCGCTTAAATATTTAAAGACATTTACTGCATTCCATTCATGCGTCACATTATTCCATTGAAGTGCTTCTTGTTATGGAGTCGCAGCATGAAGCAGAGGTATGATTCATACAGACTGCTTTTTATTGATCATGTACGTACTTTATTTTTGGAAGCATTGCGTGCATACGTACGCAAGTAGCGTGTCGGTGGAGACAAACTTAAGCCTGTGATTGCATATACATTGTATACTTTATGATTTCTGCATATTAATGGCTTTGGAATATCATAAATGATGTTCTATATAGCTGCATGTAGTTGGTTTTATATGAGAAAGAAAAAAACTTTGTAGTTTTGGCGTTGTATTTGATTGATGAGTTGGTATAAAGCAGGGGTAGGGAACGCATGGCTCGGGAGCCACATGTGGCTCTTTTCTCTCTTCTCTAGAGTCACTTTAATCTTCCAGTTTTTAATTAAACGTTTCTGCATGCATGCATGCATGCATCCATCCCATTGATTTGCATCAGGGTAACTAATTTGTCAATATACATCTGATACTTTTTCTACTTTAAAGGATTTTCACATATTTTTACTTCTAGTAAATCCTGAGTATTGCTCTCAATGCATAACAATTGAAAATAAGAATTGTTTATGTCTTTTTCTGTCAAAAAGGTTCCTGACCCCTGGAGGTTGTTAATTTAGAATAAAGATGAATATTTAATAGGGTACAAAGTTTGAAAGAAGTACAAAAATCTGTGAAAAAACAAAAAAACGTCAACAGAAGCTTGTTAAAACATTTCAAATGTATTTGGGGTAAGTCAGTTGAAGAGGGATGTGTAGACTTAAATATTAATGTCATATAGTATTCAAGATTTTATGCAGATGTATGCATGGCTTTATCAGGTGGTCATACGATTCCATAGTCACGTGCCAACAATTAAATTGAGCGTGCTGCAGTGAATTACGACAAACCAAGTTGCCATACCATGTGATGTGATGTTGCCATGTGGGTTTTATTACCTTGTGGCACCAATCCTGACATATGCTGGTTGCCATGAACCTGCCTGATAGGACCTCTCTAAGGGACATATCAAAATCATGCTCCATTAAGTCCATCTAGATGTGTTAAATATGATAAATGATTGGTAACATGGGTAGATAAATGCTTGGTTAGTTTTGGATGGAGCTACACAATTAAAGTATAGTTATAAATATATGTTCTCTGGTTGGTGTGATAACAGAAGGAGTTGTGAGGAATTAAATTACACCGAAGAGTGCCTAACCTCCCTCAGAGACGCTTTTGGCAAAATAACGCTCTTGTCGTCTGTGTCGCAGCATGGATCTAGCCTCCCGCGGGCCGGGCTGTGAAAACAGCCTCAGGTATCACGAGGTGCCACCGTTGTGTCATCTGGTTTTAACGAATAGAACAAAAAAAATGAGGTCAGAACACAGTTCAGATGATGTCGTGTCCATTTTGGGAGCTTATCCACATGTGGTAATGAATGCCGCCAGGTTTGCTTCCTTTCAGGGTGATTAATATCCTACACCAGTTCTCATTGCAGTAGGGATGCACACAGCTTAGGATGCAAACCAAAAAGGATGTTTTTTTTTGCTTGTTTTATTTTACAAAATGGCAACAAGTGAGAGTGATGACATCTTTTTTGCAGCTTGAATAATGGCACTATATGTTGTTATAGTAAAATGACATGCAACTGGGTTAGATGATGTAAAAATAACATTCGCAAAGTTTGAATTAAGCAGAAAATCTTTGTTTTATTGAAAGTTTTCCTATGACTGAGAATCTAATACAGTAAAAGCTTGCTTTTATTATTGGTTCAGATATGAACGACAATCAAAGTGGCCAGAAATGTTGATATATATGTATAGAAATGGGAATCCTGGCTCATAGGAATGTATGTAAATAATAGATGAGGAGTAGACGCATAAATGTAGTGGCAGAAAAAAAAATCTGATGTCTCAATTCAGGCCAGACGATGAGGTCAAGCTTGCCTATTTCTGGCTTCCCCGTTGCCAGGGCGACGTAACCATCTTTAATTCATAGCATGACTGTTGCCAGGCGGACAGGCCTGTCGCCAGGAACTGGTGGAAAAAAAGTGACCTGCATGGGAATTCTTTAAGGCACTTTATGTTAAATGTGTAATTAATTGACTATGTAGGTCATTTTTATTGGTAAATACTTTTAATAATGAGTAATATTAAGTTTTTAATGCTCAAATATATTGACAATTTTCACTGCACAACACTGATGCCTTTTATTTTTTCTGAACATTTTAAATACTTGGCATAAGTTTTTTAGTGTATTTCAATACTGATTGTTTAATTTATTTGTCTTTTTAGACACTTTTCATTGGTTATATATTATTGTTAGTGTTATCTGAAAATGACTTTTCTTCTATTAAAAATTAATGACATGACACCACTTATTTATCGCAGTTGAAAGTTAGCATGTAGACTTTTTTTTGTCTGGAAACTTCATTAGGATATCAACTGTGTAATTGTTGTTGCACCTGCATTTTTAATCGCTAATCAGCAGAGTCAACCAAGATTACGTTTTAATTAAATGGCATCATTTTTAATCATCTCTGCCACACGGGCGGAGGAAAAGGAAGTGGCTTTCAACGGCTAAGCAGGCACGCGCGGTTGGATGCTTGATTTAATGGAAGGTCATAATTAATATTGAGAGCTGACGCCTTTCTCGCTTGAGTTCAGGCAAAAAGTGATGAGGAGGTAAAGTAGGCCCGCCATTCTGCAATATGCAAATTGTATGTTGTAACCCCCCCAGGCAGTCTTTTCACTCCAAGGTGGAACAAGTGATGCGCAATTTCTCATTAAAACACTTTCCGCTTTTTATTCTCTTATCGTCAAAAGCCAACCTTCTTTTTTCTCAACCCTTGGATGAAAAAAATGACAGTTTTTTCATGTTACTTTCTCTATTAATTTAGTTTTTCTTCCTATTATGGGTTTTCAGCAATGTTTTTTTCTGTTACAGGATGCCTGTTTGAAGATGAACTTTGCCAAGCTTTTGAGTTTTGTGTGAATGGTGAGTACTTTTTTTCCTCTTTTATTCCCCACATTTTTAATTAATGCATACAATTTATTTTTTATTGATTAATGCAGTCTGCTGATTGGTGCGGATGCTTTTGTTATCATATGATGTCACAGACAATATAGAAAAGAAGGGGCCGACTCTGTTGCTAGGTAACCAATGATGTATTTTTGGGAAAAAGGAGGAAGTGTGGGGTGAGGTCGGCCACCTCATAATAGATCTTTGAAATCAAAAAAAGTAACTTTCTTATATTATATAAGAAGGAAAACTGGCTGACGGTGACATAACAAACCGTCTCATTGTGTGACGGGCTGCGTCACTTGCCGGTTTCCATGGCAACAGCACTGAATAATCATTGCGATTTCCTTCTGGGACTAATAGGGCAAGTCACTGTCAGCCAGCCAACACAAACTGTAGATGTTCCTCTCTTTTTAGAAGTAAGAGGTGACAAGTGATGACTTATTAGGATATGTTTGGACGCTTGTATCGGCAGGGCAAAATCAATATGTCCAGACGGGGTGTCGAGGGAAGATAAATACAGCCATCGGGATTTGCGTGATGGAACAAGTGCCACGCTTATCTCATTAGGTAAATATTTTAAAAGAAAAATGAAGTTAAGGAGACTGTTGTCAACATTTTAGCCCCCTTACCCAAGGACCCTTATCCAATTTAATAAAATCTAGATATTAGATCTAAAATGGTTCTTAACGTTAATGTAGCCCGCGAACCAACACCCTTAAGCTAGAGTGATCAAAACTGTAAATCAATACTAACATCCACCAAGACATTCAAATGTAACTGCGTGGGCTAGAACAGCCCTGAACAAAAGGGGAGGGGGGTGACCACAAAATCAATAAAACACTGCTGGTTAATTGTTTATTAAGGGGGGCACGCACTTGGGGGAACTAACATGTAGTACTTTCTACTGGTCTTGAAGCTTATAATAAAATCGTAAAGCAAAGAGCCACAAGAGAGACTTGCAGCAAATTAAAACGCCTTTGTGAAGTCTCGCATGGCTTGGCGTGGCCTTCTATTAGCATCCCCCCCCAAGGACATTGGACTCATTTTCCACCATAAAAAGGACGCTTGCTTTAAGGATGTAGACTAGGCCAAACTTTAATATTTCTTCATACATTTTATTTTACTTAGTACTTAATACTTTTTACTCTAGTGATGAGTGATGAGTATGTTAATACTTTAGTCCTTTTTTTCTGTTTATCTTTCATATGTACTGTTAACGGATGCACTTTTTTATATGTATCGTATCTTGTGCTGACTTGTCCCATCTGTCAATTTTTTAAAGTCAATGTGGCCCCTCCCCGGGTTGAAAAGTTAGCCCACCATTGGTCTAGGCACTCAAGAGAAAGCTGCCTAGCCGTCTCAAAAGTCAGACTCGTTGTACTTTCTCTATCACACCGTTTATCTTTGAGTCCTTGCCATTTCTTCCCAGTCAAATGGATGGAATTATCTGTGTCTTTATTACATTGCATCCTCTTCCAGAGGTCTCGACGGTCGTCCAGTATGACTCAGGTTGCCTAGCGACCTGCATCGAGCCTGGCTGATGAGCCAGATTAGACGAGCAACACCAGACACCCAAACACACTCACACACACACTAACACTCTCGATAAAGTCGACACTATCACCAAAGGGGGCTGCTTATCGGAATAGACTGTCACAAATCGCTTTTGGCACATTTTGCTCACGCACTTCTTCTGCTCTACAGATGGAGTTTTTGGGAGGTGTCAAGAGTTGGCCGTCGCAGACCTGAACACGTACGACGTGTCTTCTTCCGGCTTGCTGCGCCTCAGGACGCTCTTGCAGAAACTAGCTCACAGAGGTACTTGTTCATATACACGTCATGTTAAATGAATAATTGTCATAAATAGGATAGACTGGTTCTCGGATTTGCAGAAATGTTAACACGCTAAGAGTCAAAGATGACAAGATTTAGAACACGTGTCAAAAGGCCGGCCCGGGGGCCAAATCTGGCCCGCCGCATCATTTTGTGCGGTCCGAGAAAGTTAATTGAGTGCCATCTTTCTGTTTTAGGATCAAATTAAAATGAAGAGTATAGATGTATATTAAATGTCATGATTTTCCTCCTTTTAAATCAATAATTGTTATTTTTTAATCTTTTTTTCTGTTTTTAGCTATTAATAATTTAGTAAAATCTAAAAATATATATAAAAAGCTACAATAAACTTAGTTTTAAATATACATGCATATTTTTATTGCAGTTTTTGGAGTAAAATGCAACTTACACTCTGATTTATCTATTTTTCGCGGGGGTGCTGGAGCTAATCCCAGTTTTTTTTAATTCAGTAACTAGATTTTATTTCCCTAGCCAAACTGTAACTGCAGTCCACAGCCACCTGGTGGCAGTAAATGCCTACAATGTAAACAGGAGCTCAGATATGAGGATTAAGACCCCCACCCACCCAAAGAGCCTAACCACCCACCTAGTGCAAACATAATTGGCTTTTGCAGGCCACTCTGAGCTTAATATCTTGTAACAGGCGTGAAGCATTAACAGTCAGCAGTCAACCGGAATGAGGGGGTGTATAATTCTTTTTTTTAAAAAAGTGGAAAGGGCTAGAAATGAATCAACATGGATGGCCCTATGTTTAAACTCTGACCTTGGAGCAGTGATGTCATGATTTGGAGTTTTATCTCTTCCCACAATGCACAGTGGTACTTTGCTTTATCAGTCTAACATCATTTCAGCAGTGCTGTTGTTGGGTCGAGGGGGTCTTTGTCTAAGTATTGCATCCATTGACAAACCTTATCTTGAAAATGGCGTTTCAACTACCATAGGACAAATAGTTGTTGTAAAATGTTGTATTGGAAATGACGCTGTTATATAGTGATTCGTTTACAACTCCATATTTGACATTCATAGTTGCTGACTTTTGATTTCAATTATAATATATAGCCAATTTCTGCTTCATGTAAATATGTAGTGAAACAAATTTTCTGCTCGTTTTGCAACGCAGTGACACGGAATTTTCTCTCTTGGATTTCATCTCTAATCATAAAATGAAGGGCATATGGAAATTCTTCAGATTCTTTGATATAATTATCTTCTGTAATGGAATTGCATTCAGCCTTCTGTTTATTCAATCTCAATCGCATAAAATGATTCAAAAGCATGATAGGTATAGTAAGTAAACTCTTTTTACCTGAAAGCATCACAAAAGCAATTTACTAAATCCTATTTAATTGATGAATCGACTTCTTGTTTTTACCCATTGGTGTAAAATAACTTCATTTTCTGAATGTGCAAAACATTGACACAAATAGCCAAGGTAATTCTGTGACCATGAACGCACCGCACCGTACAAGATGTACAATTCATCTAGTGGAACATTTAATGTAAGCATTCAGTCACCAACGCGTGTGTGGGTGGGCGCCAGGGTCACATTAAAGTAACCTGCTCTTAGTGTGAACAAAATGATTTCCTTCCTTGTTGTTTTGTTCATTTGTTTGTTTGGTCCTTGTCAAGGTTTCCGCCGTGGTTAAAATGCGAAATGACTCAAGCGGCGAGCTAGTCATGCATATTAGTTTGGCCTTTGCCCGACTCGCCTCTAATGATGCTTTTAAGGCTTTGCCTGGGCTGTCAAAAATGAAACAAATGGAGCTTCTCTATTGTTTATATTAATGTATATATACCCTTTTTTATGGATGCTTGTTTTCTATACGTTTTGTGCTATGCCGTACATTTGTCGTCTTTTGTCATTAGATTTAATTTGGAAATATGAGGTTTTGTGAGCTGTGGAAGAAATGAAAAGCATTTGAGATCCTTGATTTGGACAAAAGTCTGTTAACTGTAGTATTTGTCTTTGAAAAGTATGTTTAATATGGGAATATTTTGACTGGTTGAGTTTTAATGACATTAGTGTAAATTGGTTGTTTATTGGAATTAGTGTATTAATGGAAAGGTTGATTTTCTAACGCCCTTCAAAATGACACTACACTAATTAATAGATGTAAAATTAAAAACTAGATGAAATAATAGGGCATGTCTAAGAAGGCTTGGAAGCCTCATAAACATACACTCTTTAATATAGTTTGTCTGACTTGTTTAAAGTTTGTAAAGTTGGTAATTTATTTACTGCCAAGAGCAGCAACACTATGATGACAGCCCTTTTGGAGCATTTTCACAGATTTTCTAAGACACACAGGATACTGTTCTTGATGTTACTTGACTAAAATTATAAATAAGACTCTCCTTTCAACAAGAAAAAAACTGGGAACTTTTTGCTATTTTTTTTTATAGCAATCACCAGACGGTGTGACAAAAATGCACTTTTTCCTTCCAAAAATCTTTTTATTTTAATTTTTTTTTTCGATTATACACCGAACAGTGACCTTGATATGAATAGATTTTGCTGTTAAAACCCTTCAAACAAGATACATGTTGTCAAATCTCACAAAACGTGAACAATAGTTTTCCGCCTGAGTGAATATCTATACTGTACTTGTATGACATTTAATCAATGATAGATCCTGACAACTGTGAAACCACTTGAACTTCTTCTCTTCCCAACAAAGCCCAATAGGTGACCCGTCACGCTTTTTCATGCTCACCACCTTTTTGGCTCATTGACGATGTCGGCCATGTTGGGGGTATCGTGTTTTTCCCTTCGCTCGGGTAGCTCCATCTGCTCCCGGCATCCTGGCACTCTGCCCTCTCTGCCTCTCTGGACTTGTGTATTCCAGCTATGTGTTGGCAATTAGCAGAGAGGTTGGCACTGTGACATTGTCCCTCAGCTTGTTGTCTGGCTTTGGTGTGCGTGTTTATACATATCTGCCAACGGCACCCGGCCATGCGTCACACTGAGAGGGCCATTTTTATGCAAACTACTTTGGAAACGATAGAAATTCATGCATTCAATTGTTAGATTCTGATCACACGGGATCTATCAAAACTGGGGATTATCTCATCTCATTTTTACGCAACGCTTTATACCCATTAGGGTCGCGGTGGGGTGCTGGAGACAATCCCAGCTGTCTACGGGACAGAGGCAGGGGACAACCTGAATTGGTGACTATATAAATATCAGTAATAATATGAATTTTGTGTATTTACCTCTTTCAGGTTTGACATGGCAGGATGACATCACCCAGCAGGTTATATCCCAAGAGCTATCCAAGCTTAGGAGTAGGCCCTTAGGCCATCAGGCGCTATTGGAGGCACCATTTGGGTCCTATGACAAACATGTGGGCAGGAATGGGAGACCCAGCCAGGCAGAGTTGAACCTTCAGCGCTTTCTGAAAGGCTTACAGTTCCCCCCACAGCTCCAACCAAAGACAGTGAGCATTCAGGTGAGATTAATACTGAGCAGCAAAAATAGACTGGATAAAGAAAGTGTCAATCAAAAGTCAGCAACAAATTGTTGTTTTGTATCTGCAGAATGATGGCGTCAGCTATGATGGTCCTCCCAATCGTGGTCTGCCAAAGTCAGGCTGGAAAGAAACCAGCATCTACAGCCACCAAAAAGGAGCAGACCAAGCCCCCATCACCAAAGTCTTCTCCAAAAGTGGCGAGGGTAGGCACCCGAAACTTGCCGCCTCGTACAAGCCTCACTTCAACCAACTGGAGCAGATCCTTGGGGGAAGGGAACCACCCGAGTCCAATGGAAAGCTCCGCTATCTCGGTTATGTGCGCCCGCCTCCGGATATGGTCCGGATGGATTTTGGTTCAAAAGGTCCAAAATCCAATCTGGATAGTCTTTTGTTCCGGACTGGGGCTGACCAACGGATGGCCAAAAAGCCCCCTAATGTCATGAATGGTAATTCTAGCTATGTGCTTTGTTTACTTTACTCAACAGAAATTTTGGACACTGATTTTCATGTTGTCTCCTTCCAGATGGGTTTTTACAGGATATGATGAACCATTTGGGAGGGCCCAATTTTAATATGGATACCTGGATGACTAAAGACCTAAACCAACTGGCAGATGTCATTACCGGAGCTCTACACGAAGCTGATGCCATGCCACAGCCAGGACGGGGAACCAGCCAGGTCGAGGTTGGAGATCGGGAGCAAATGGCCCCAATGGATTCAAACCGAGTCTTGCATGTGAAAGCGAACAATGTGCTGGAGGCCAACCCGAAGAGCCCTTCGAGAGTTCAACAAGGTAGGGAAACATGAAAAACTGGTGACTACCACAAGACATCGAAGTAAAGTCTACTTATTTTTTGGTGTTTTAACCCTTGTGTGTTTTCCACTTGATTTTTAGGCCAAAAAGGAAATAGTGCAGCCGAAGGGGAGCCCTTTGACAAGGTGAATGGTCTCAATAAGTGACAAAAAATGTCAGCTACACATCTTGAATTGCTATATATGACGCAATTAAATATTTGTTAGAGACTCAGACTGTCAATGGACAAAACTTTAGTGTTATTATTTTTTTGAGACTTTTTTTCTTCTTCACTGCAGCATAGTGCCATTTTCTCCAAGCTCCTCAACTACCTTGACAAATTTGATGACTCCCCTGAAGTCAAACCTGCCACTGGCGAAAAAGCCGTGGGCCTGGAGAGCGTGCGAAGTAAAACCACGCAGTCCCAAAGCGTCGAGAAAAATCTGCCAGCGCCCTCCAGGGAAGACTCCGGCTCGCGCTTGATCAGCGGTGCGAATCCCGATGCCAAACAAACTGAATCTGAGATGGCGAAATGGATGCAAAAGCCTGGCGCCAATGACGTGAAAATCAAAACTCAGTTGATCCACGTCGGCTTGAAGGAGTTTTCCAGTAGAGGAAAAGACAGACATTTTGGTTACATCATCACTGGCTCAGAGTGAGTACATCTTGAATTTATTTTGAAAAACTCCAATCCCATTTGTCGTATTTCATTGGAAAGGCTGCTATTTTTAGGGTGAAAAATAACTCTTATCAGTGTATTGCTGTGCTGTGGTTAATAATGATACTCTGTGGGCTCAGGCTCGGTAATTGTTATCCACTGTGTCTTTCACCTCCCCCCAGGCTCTCTCTCAAATCCCTTTATTAGCGTTATCAAGTGTTGTGTCACGGGGTTGTCCTTCACCTGCGTCTCTGCTAGCTTTTTTTTTTTTATTCTCTGAAAAAGAACGACAAGTCGTCGACCTACCAAAGTGAGTGGATGCCAACCTCCGTATCTGATAGACAGTGATGTCAGTGCTTGGGGAATAGGAGGAAAATGCAGGATGCGAATATAAGAGACAGAGAGTATTACCCCCATGAGGCAAGGTTTGAGGGTAAGGGGCTGGCGTCAACAAGCTAGACACTTGTGGAGCTCTACGAGAGGACGAGGAGGGATGTAAACGTGTCTAGAATGACTCCTGCGAAGGTCAAGTGATCGACAATAACTCTCGCTCAGTCAATGTGGCTCTATTTGATTCCGTTGCTCTAGGTGGAGCCATTGCCACAGTAGCTTTGTTTTTCTAACTGGGTGCTGTGGGTTGAAGCCCCCTCCTCTATGTCTCGATCCACATCAAAGTGTGTGTGTGTGTGGTCTTTCTTAGGCCAATCCAGAAAGCAACTGCAAAATTACGACTATTCAAGCAGAACCTCTCACCTAGCCAAGGACAATCTATTTTGGGATATTCAACTAACAAGCTCAACCCTGACCCGCGATTCGACAATTATCGCCAAGCCACCAATACTGGACAGACTGAGCCATTAACTTAAGAAACTGTGATCTGAAAGCAAAAATATAAATGTGGAAAATTACCTAACTGAGTATGAACTAGTCAAACCAACATAAATATCATTGTCTAACTTAACTATACAACAATGACAAGCATAACATCTCACTTTAGTGACTATCGTATTTTCACAACTATAAGGCGCACTGCATTATAAGGCGCACCCTCAAAAAATGACACATTTTAATTTTCTTTCCATATATAAAGCACACTGGATTATAAGGTGCCCTGTCTATTTTGGAGAAGATTTAAGACTTTTAAGTGCGCCTTATAGTCGTGCAAATACGGTAGCTTAAACTCAGATTAAGATTTATGCAAATATTGAAGTGATTTAACATTTAGAATAAAAAAAACAAAACATGGAATCTTTTTTTAAAATTTTAATGCTTTTGTAGGTTCTTGCGTGCTTCCAATGCATTCCCTGACTTTTGGTTGACCTTGCCACCCCGTAACGCATTCTCTGTTAAATCGACAGCAACCAAGTAGCTTTCTCGTGCGCCCTTCTCATTTATTTCACTCGGCGCTTTTCTCCCTCGTCTCCCTCTTCTGCAAATTACCTTTTGTTTGGTCTATTTCCTCAGCGATTTAGTCCGCGAGAGGGAGAGAGCAAGACGACGTGGACTGAGCTGAGATGAGGCATGGCTTTATCAGACCGCCATTACACTTCACCTCCATTCCATTTGCACCTTATTATTCTCGTCTGGCGGCGAGGGGCGCGTGCTCGTGCCCGCCGCGTTTGTGTACTCTCACTTTGGGCGTGAGAGAGTAAGCGAAAGAGAGAGAGAGAGGATGGTGTGCAAAGAGAAAGAAAGATGAGAGGCATAGGAAAATGGCAGACAGGCACAGCCATTACACCTCACGCAGGTTCCATTTTCACCTTATTGTTTGTCTCATTGCCAGAACAAAAGCAGGTGATTTACAAAACCCGTAGAGACGCTGATACCGCCTTTCCTTAGATGCAGTTTGTGTGATTCTTGGACAAACACTTTGTTGCTGTTCTTTATAACTCTATAGCTGATGTTGTGAGCTTTTCCCAAGGACAGTACTTTACAAATATTTGGTCTTGGAGGCATGTGGCATGTCAAACTTGTGGTTGGGGGCAGAAATAAAGACATTTTAGCAGATAACTGTGTCTAACGTCTGTCGTACGTACTTCCAAACTTACTTTCCGTCTCTCCCCAGCTCCCTGACCTCTGACCAAGCCATGGACTTGATGGAAAGACTCACCCAAGAGGTGAAACTCCACGCCGCGGACCTCACTCAGCTCTCGTAAGTTTCTGCCTCGTCCAATTTCAGGAGCCATTTATCGATCACATTGTTAAACGGGAAGTTGCCTGAGTGGAGCACCAGACTATCAACTTACTCCATATCTGTTTAGACATCTAATCTGGTTCACCTCAAACTGATTGGAAGAAATTCTAAAACTCTGAACGACAAATTGCCTTTCTCAAATTCTAGTCCAGGCTTTTTAAATGGTAAAGCCTTCATAACGCTCGATGAAAAGTCATTGATGTGAGCCATAAAATTACTTGCTCACTTTCTGGACTATAATTTCCTTGAACTGAAGTTCAGATTTTCAAATTTAATGACAAAAGTCAATTGCCATAATAGCTATTCTAGCATTGAGCTTCTCCAGATCTTTACACCACCATTTTTTTTTTATTCCAAGTCTTTCTACCACTGAGTTTTTCCTCTGTAATTGACTACAGTTGAAATGCTCCATGTCTCCCAAGTAGGGGAAAGCGTTTTGACACATTACAAGGACTTCTCTAGCTTCGAAAAACCTGGCACCAGCGAATGTAGGCGTTTGTTGTTTACCTGACCTTTTGCTGTGTTTGACTTTTTCGAGCGGGTCCTAATTACCTCCCGACCAGTCGTGATGCGTCTCCTGTATTCGAAACCGCCGCCCCCCTCTGTCTCCGTTCGCCTCGGCAAAGTGAAAAGAACAGTCAAGCCATCAAATCCTTCTCGGTTAGAGTCAAATAGTGAGTGGAGGCAGCAGAAAAACTGTGTGCATAGGAGGCAGTTAATGTATTCGTCAGCCACTAAACTGTCCTTGAACCCGGTCTGGTTTGCGCCGTTGTTGCGGTTACGTTGTGTGGAGGGTGTCGGGGCTTGTAGGCGGTTGCCCAGACGTGTTCGACGCCAATATGACAAGAGCAATAATGCTGGTTGGGTACAGTCGGATGAGAATTTAAAAAAAACATGGTGGTTAGGCTGACTTTGATGGGCTTGTGTGTATTGTAAGTGTACATAAAGTACAGTATTGTGAAAAAATCTGCTTTAAGTTATGCACTGCCAGCAGTTTTTAAAGTAGGGAACTCTATTAGAGGATTTTGACGGAAGACTCATTGAATATTGTGTTCTGTGGCGATTTAAGGCACTTATTTTATTGGAAGGAAAAGTAGACCGTTTTTTATGTATTTTTATGAATTTGTGAAAGATTGCATGCATAAAGTCATACTTTTGGGATATAGTAGATATGCTTTAATTTTATATGCTGTATTTTGTCATGTAAACTATGAATATTTGACTTGAATGAGAATAGAATTGGGTAAGTAATAAAGTAACTGATTTTATTTTTATGTATAGACAGATAAAACATTTTTAGATACACAACAAATTGAATACATAAAAAAATGAATTTTTAGATTTTTATCTAGACCTTTTCTTGTTTAATATTTAGGAGTAAAAAGTTGTATTCCGTTTAATGAAAATCAACGTCCTTGGCAAGCTAATGTCTTAAAGTCACAATCAAAATTGAATTAACAATGTGTTTTGGGATTATAATTGAAATTATTAGTATAATGATCTATTAGAGAGTTATTTTCCCAAAAGATGATTCAGTCTCTTCACACCACTTGTTACTACCTGAAGGACTGGAGATCTGTCGATAATAAACCCAGCCGAGTTGCCATAAGCGCTCTGTATCCAGTGCACGCTCACCAAATCTCTCCTTGGTGACCTCAAAACAAATTTGGCCAAGGAGACTCTTGATCTTTTTACATTCAGACTTCCAATTTACGTGTGTGACAAGCAGGGACGCCGGGACATGTCATCAGGCCGGCACTGATTGAGTTAATCCTGTTATTACAGCTGCCATATCACATCAATGCTAATCAACTCGGATCCGAACGCATTTGATGGGCGCTATTTGTGTACTGATGAGGGCCTGGTGATTTGGCCAGATGGGGCAAAAAGGACTCACAACCCTGTAAATAAGGAAATGTACAGATACTTGTGGAGGTCGAAAAATAATATAGGAGTAAGTACATTTATGGGATTGGTCACAGAATGGGTTTTGCTACTAAGCTTTTTTAACTAGGATTTTTTTCCATTCATGTATTTGTTAGTAACCTTATTCATTATTATTTTTTTATCTTCTTGAAAGTTTGATTTTTGTAGCTTTTGCAGTTGGTAATGCTTTGGTCCATCAGAAAGTGATGTGTGTAAGTAACAGGGTAAATTAAAGTACCACTATACTGTATTTTTATAATTTTTTTGTCAAAAACTTAAAGTAGTTGACCAGATCTTCATTTCAGTTTATTTGAATATAAAAAATGTTGCTCAAATCTGAATTTCCCATTGAAATGAATGTAAATACCATTAACCAATTAATTCCAAACTTACTTGGGCTTTTTATAGATAAATAACTCTATAATAACAATATACATTTAATGACCAACTTAATATTTGTCTTTTACCTGAATTTAACGAACATTGTGCTTCTCCTGGTGTGTGCACATGGTAGCAGTATAACGTTAGTCGTTCTTCACTGAGGATAAAGAATATATACCTTTAAAAAGTCAGATCACTATTATCTCCAGGCATTGCTGTGCTTCTTTACGTTGAATTTCACGGTTCCGCACATGCTTCAAGCACAATCTACTGAAGCCGTAAGGTTGGTGAGTGTCCTTAAAAAGATAAATTGGGAAAAAAAACTCATCCCTCTCCACTCCCCTTTTCCTCTAATGAAAACCCATCAGAGTCAAAATAGTACAGAAGCACAGCACTGGCTCATTGTGGAGCTCTCTGCGAGTCCGCTGCAGGTGAGTTTCTCAAAACGTCCCCCTTTCTGAATACGTTTGCGAGCTGGGTCAGAGCGCACCGCCCTGCTTTTTCCATGCCAGCTCTTTTTCTGAAGTCTCCCGATAAGGAGTCTGCGGGAGAGATGCTGAAATGTGACAAACAGGCGAGGCGGACATTTGATGAAGAGGCTGGAGTTTCGAGATAGTCAGGCCTGCGGTGATTTTTTTATTTATTATTTTTCTCTTCCTTAGAAATGATTGGCTCAAAGGGTACACCAGCCTCTTTTGAGATGACGTAAGGGCTTCACCCAGCTGTGGCACTAGGGGGAGTGGGACTCACACAATCCAGCTCGACCACTAGTTTCCACACCCACACTAATCACATCCCGCCAGCGGAGCTAACATGAAGCCCATGCTTACACACCCGATAACACAGGAGAAAAAGTGTGAAGTCCTCTAGATAGCTTATCATCCTTGACTCTGACCGACCCACCCCCTAAAAAACACCAACCCCCTCCTCCTAATACAACAGCGCTTGTGTTTATCCCTTTAGTTCATTTAAATGTGGGGGAATCGGTTCAATTTGAGATGCTGTTGTGGCCATGGGGATTGCAGGCCAGGGTAAAGATTGTGGAAATATTGACATTTACCAGAGCAAACAGAACCCAGGTGAAGCATTAGTAAAGGGCATTAAACGCCCCCCTCTCCCTTAGAAGGGGGAGCTTGCGCACATATGACAGGGATGGTGTTCACAAATCATTGCATGGCTGGGTCCATCTGTCCGCAAGTATTGGCTCATATTTTGCTCGCAGCTCTGGGAGTGAGCAGGTGACTGATGGTAGAAGAGTTTATGGCGAAGAAACTCCCGAAGCTATCGTCGATGTCCTCCGACAGTTGGGCGTAACCATACGAGTGACCCGATATAATTTAGAGCCAGTGTGTTTTTATCCCAAACAATACTGGGGTCTGAATTTATCAAATTATTGCAGTTACAAAGTGGGAAAAGTGTGTGAAACACCTGTTAAAAGCAGTGTAGTGTTTTACTGACAGGAAATTTTATGGAGATGAAAATGATGTTTTTAAAACCACTTGGTGTAAAACAACTGTTAAGATATAGTTCTTTTATGATGGTGTATTGTTGCTGTTTTTTACAGAAAACTACCCACAGGTTTCTTTTTTGTAGGTGTGTCAATGACAAATTCGATGACCATACGCCATCAATTCTTTGGGCAAAGTATACTACAATTTTTGGGATATTACAAAATATTTTATAGTTCGATTTAAGGCAACACATAACAGACATTTAAATGAAAACCATTCAACTGTATCAAAATAATCTTAGCATTCGGGTGACCAAATTCACTTACTGTCTCAAGGCACCAACATATGTATTCATTTGGGGTTTTAATATGCTCACAAATGCAATACCCATCCATCAGATCCATTTTTTTCAGCCCTTTTCCTTGTGCACCCACCATAGGGAGTTCGAACACTCCGAGAGAGCACGGTTGTTAGCCTTAAGTTGACGGCCAAGCTCAGGGACCTTTAAACATTTATTCTGCTCCAGGGAGAGACAAGTCCACCGCTGACTCCTGACCAGACAGCTGAGAGTAATTGCAGAGAGTGTATGTACATACATAGGCGGGTTCCTGAAGGTTAAATGGAGCCAAGCTACTTTTTAGCATTTTTTGCACCGTCATAGAAAAGATGAACCATTCCTCCAGGTTTGAACTGTTTTTAATGCCATTTTTTTCTGTTTTCCCGCAGCGTTCTTGGACCGGCATTGACTTTCCGGGTTGGGCCCAACCCCGGCAACGTGACCACAGCAGATGTAGTACAAGTAGCAGGTAGGAGACCACCAGACTATATCACTCGGTACAGTACATCCGTCAGGCGTGGCGTCAAATCACCGCTTGAGAAAATGAGGACATAGATTAGTCTCTTCTGATATGACCGCTTCTCATGCTCGTACATGACGAACCGCTGATGGTTGAAGATTATTAACACAGTGGTGACAGATGACCATCCATTACTGAGGAGGCACATCCACTTTCCACACAATGGCCGCGTAAAGAACACTATTTGTTCTTTTTATTAAGACAAATGGGAGGATATAGAATGAAAAATGTAACTCATTTGGCGGGCCAATAACAAGGAGAGAAGACTTATTTATTTGAACATATAGGAATTAAATTTTATATGAAAATCAATGTCAATTGGTGAGTTAAGCGATGTTGAATCCAGCTAAATTAGATTCTGGCAACTAAAATTGGTGAAATCATATCATGTTAGTTTTTTTTTTTTAAATAAATACAGAAATATGTTATGAAAAGCCCATCTTTAGGGATTATGGTGCACTATTACTCAACGTTTAGATCCAATTTTGACACTGCACACAACCATGTTATTTATTTATTAGTCGGTCTATATGTTTTTTATTTATAATGAAATATGTTGTCTGCTCTGAAATATACATGAGATGAAGTTTGCACTTAGACCACTATAGCACAAAAAATATTGCCCACCATAGACATATGGCTTTAAATATATATTTATCCAATTTACTATGAATGAGGTAAGTCAACTCTACCATTTTTTAGTGCATGTATTTTTCCCTCCTACTCGTAAAATGCAGTGTGATGAGATTTTATCACTGCTGAATAAGGCAAGCCATACAAATCTGTGCCATACATGGTTCTTTCTCGCTATGGTTGTTTTTAAGGGTGATGATATTAATTTAGTTCACTACATTTATAGGAAAATAGGCTTTTTGTGACATATTACAGTGCATATAATCATAGTACACCATCACAATCATGCTTTTCTGGACTGTATTTGTTTAACAAAGGCATAAAACCTAAAATATTGTCTCTCTGCCGACATAGAGCTTTTAAAATGACGTTCACAATGACCCATATATCCATGGTTACAATATAAAACGTGTCCATTTACTTTTCCGGACTGATGCATTCAATGTCCTATGGGTTTTCTGTAGCCATTGTAAAAGAGTCATTGGTCACAAGGTTACCATTTTCATCCATTTCTTCCTTACAACCAACCCCCATCTTTGCTTTGATAGACTTTGATGAGACGGCGTGTAGCGAGCGCTAATGAAAGGCGTCAGCGGGGCTGAAATGTCAGCCCAAATGTTAAGTCAACACCATCGTCCGCCTGACCCATGTTGATGAATTATGAATCTCGACCCTCCTGAATAGCAATTGCCAAACGTTCAAACCGGCCAACGCTCCTAATTGGTCGTCGTTATTCACAACGGACGAGGATAAAATATTAAACCGCTTCATTTGTGTGTCCGTTGACCTTAAGATCAAACCATCCCCCAGCTTCATTTCCTGTCCACCTTATTGGCCACCTCCATTTAGTGTGAAAATAGAAGAGACTTGCCATCTCACCTATTAGCAACCATACGAAAAAAAACTTCCTTTGCATCAATGCTCTGAATATCGACTCGACCATATTCCCCCATCACAACATGACTAGAGTATGGAGTAGTATTTGTCCTTCCTATATATGTGTGTATATGTGTTTTCTTTGCAAAGTACTTACCACCTCGTAAAGTAGCAGCATGCTTTAAGTGGAATCTGAAAATCAAACTGAAGCCAGCACGCAGGGGCCACCTGGGTAATCCCGACTGACCTTTGCCTTATGTGTGACTGTGCATAAATGCCGTGGCCTCCTAATGAACTCGTCAAAAGCCTGTGCTGCATTCTGGGCTCAAGCTGCCGCTGGGAGTCTGCACAGCATGCCCAATGGCACTCTCGGAAACAGCAAATATAGTCTTTTTTTTTATTTCGCTCAGCATCACATGCAATAAAACTGCATTTAATAGGTGGCTGTCAGAAGGGTAGAGCGTGTTTTATGATAGTTGTGGGACATAAAGTGAATCAAGACCTTGATGAAATTTACAGGTGACTTCATCTAATCCACTGGTTGGGAATCCTTATTGTTGACGGTCTTGTGAGATTTAATGGCAGTTCATGATATCTACGTGGGTGGAAACATATTTTCTGCTTTAGCAGTCTATATTTTTTTTTCTCATCATCAGGGCATCTGGATTTTGGGGAGAAAGTGTTTTTATTTTTATCTTTTTATGATCGAATTGGGCATTAGTTGTGTTTTCCTTACTGCTACTCCCAAAATAAAAGCAATATTTTACAATGTTACATCTCGGTAAAGCGTTATTGCAGCTTAAGTGTGTTTCTATTGAAGACTGTTTTTCAAAAGAAAGCCTATTATACTCTTGTGTATGTTATACCAAGCCTGTTATACTCTTGTGTATGTTACAATGTAGTCTTTTCTTGTCCTGGCCTAGTTTTTCTGTGGTTTGTGCAAGCGTAAATGTACTGATAGAGAAACACAGGCGTTCTACCTTGACTGTAACTGGGTTGCCATTGTCTGACGGAGGTTAATATGGCTCTGCCGCATACCGCTGTCCATCTATCTGCCCATCACTTTCCATTTGATGCCTTCAATGCCCCATTGAAAGGCAGAGACAAAGAGACTCGTTTTGAAAGGCGCGGACAGTATTGAGGAGATTTGATAACTCATTGAAAAGCATCTTTTGGGCAGCAGGTTCTTAGCCACTGCGTCGGTGAAAGGCCTGCTGGGAGGTCTGACTGTATTAGCGGAGGTAGAGGCTCTTGTGTTCTGCTCAACTGGAAAACCGCAGGACAAAGACGCGCGTCGCCTAATCCCTGCTCGGCTGCAAAACAAAAGGGAAAAGCTGCCGCTTTATCGAAAATACAAGGCGTTGTGTGAGTCCGGGGCTGCGTTTTTTGTTTGGGGGAGATTTTTATTTTTCTTGCAGCCGTGTTCGTACCGTGCCGTCCAAATAAGTTATTTGAGCAGAGTCCTGTTAAACTCTTGGACTCGTAGTGTCGAGTAGTCTTGTTATGCTTCATAAAAGCAACTGTTTTATGAGATGGTAGATGGGGTTTTGGTTCCTGTTTATGTTTGTGTTCCTGTTTATTTACCTTGTATTTCTTTACATTGAAGGGGTTACAGTGAAATTTGAAATGGTGATGAAAAATAATCTTTGAAATATTTTTAGAGGCCAATTTTAAACCATTTATCATATGGAAAAATAGGAATCAAAAACATCATCAATTTTCCTCAAATTCCAATTTTCAATGAGGAACTCTTCTTCACAGGCACAGTAAGATTTCCAAAATCTAAAAATGTATGTCAATTTTAATTTTTGCAGTTTCCTTAGTAACCAACAGTTGAACATAGGCACAGTAAGTTTTCGATTGCCCAGCTTCCAGAATTCCACCATTTATCATGATATGCTTTCCTGACACTATTGCCTCCCTGTTCTCACCCCCTTTGTAGTATTTCAGTTTTGAACTGGTAATTGAGTACAAGCATGAGAGAAGAAAGCAAGAGATGGATTTAGTAATAATGAACCGTGAATAGGCATGGTTCACTGTATTGTCATTGGCTTTCATTGGATGGAGGGCATTTTCCTCTCTTCCTGGTCAGTGGATTTTCCATCACGCGTCGCCTTTTTAGGAACAGGTCTTTCTATCCTTTTGAATAATAAGCTCACTCTCACGGCTCTTCTTTCTGTCATCGCTGAAGTGTGAGGAAGCAACACGGGGGAGGACATTGTCTGTGTCCGTGTCTCTGTCCGCCTCCCTGGGGTGACAGCCGTGTGTCAGGGTCTCTTGGTCTCTTGCTCCAGATGGCTCAGCCACTTGCTCTCAGGGTCCCCTGCCTCTCAGCCTTCATTGACCGGAGGCCGAGGTTCTCACGGCCCGGGGGCCGGCAAACTCATTGCTTGGGTCTGGCCTCTTGGGGCCTTTGTGGCCTCTGAGGGGGCTCTGGGGGTCGCCCGGGCGTGACAGGCAAGACAATAGGAACGTCCTCGCCCAGCTACCCCTGACTTAACTCCCAGTCTTCTTCGGAACTCCCCGCAGCCTGGTGTTTGCCCTTGTCCTTCGTGCGGATATATTGGCCTGGCTCATCTAGTGATTATATAACCAAACGCATGCCTCAAAGGGTTTTGGGGTCTGGAGTGTCATGGAAATATGGAGATGTTCAAATTAGGCTAGGGATCAGCCATTTTTTCATGGGAGAGCAAGCTTATTTAGATGGATATTGTGTTGGGTGAATATGTAGTCACAGAAACTAGATAAATTGAAACTTATCTTTTTTCCCATTTAAAAAAGACATAATAATTTAGTTTCTATCTGACCTCTTAGCCTCAAGATGGTGCTAAAGCATTATTTCCCCATTTGGCTTTTGCCAGAGGTAGAAATTAGTGTCTAGAGTCATTTTTTTCATTATAAAACTACATTTGCAAAAACTGCATTGGATTCAAAGGCTATACATGAAAAGTTGATTGCGTAGGTTCAATATTACAAGCATGAAATAGGGGAAAAAATGCATGTCATATTTGTTGACTACATCTCTGGCCACTAGGGTGCATAGAAGGTTCTTCACCTATTGCGGCAGGTCATGGAACTGAATAACTGCGATAAACGAGGGGTTACTGTATATGTTTTGGTAGTTAGTAAATTAAAATCAAATGGCAGGCTGTCTTTGCTGTAAAAAAACGCAACACCCGCGTTAATGGCGGATGCTGTTTGAGTGCTGGTCTTCTTCCAGCTGAGCATATTAGCGTAGATCTCCCACGCAGGCAGAGTTGACCTTCACTGTGGCAAACACTTGTCAAAATGCCAATGATAATTACCTGCCCTCTCTTTCGCAAAAACAGCGAAGCGCTTCATCAGACAAGATTTTTCAAAAATCACCCGTGTTGGGACCGCCAGTTGTGGCCCATCTGAGCTGCCGGCGTTCCATCTCGCCGTTGTGATATTTTCCCCGCTCTGAACCAACAAACCACCAGAGGCTGAAAGAAACAAAGTGAGAATTACATTTTCTCGCCTACATTTCGGCTCTTGTCCGCGTCATGGACTCTAGCGAAATGGAGTTTTTATTTTTATTTTTTTTTAAATCGAAAACACAGCCCTATGTGCGCTCCCCGAACGCCCGTATCAATGAGCATAGAGGTCAAAAAACAAGGCTCCTTCTTCTCCTCTCTCCTTGGGCACTCTCCTCCCCATCACTGGCTTACCACTCTTTCTGCTTGAGTGCTTGAATGTGCTCAGTTCGGTGATCAAAGTCTTCCTCGGTCTCTTCTCCTCCATCGCCCATGGCTGTCTGAGTGTGTATGTGTGTTCGATAGCGGCCGACATGTGTGTGTGTGTATGTGTCTGACATTCCATCCTCTTTTGCATCATCCGCCGTCTGCTGGAGGGCACACACACGTAACGTACAAAGACAGACAGATGCACGCACACATTGACGTACGGTGACGCTAATGCCATACGACGTGGACCGCATTTTCCGTCTTCTCTATCGTTTATGCATTGATGAGCTGACAAATGCGAACCCGATGAAGGAAAGAACACGTGTTGCTGCTTGTAGCCAGGGCAAAGTTTTTGTTTCTGTGCACTGGTTGTTTGAGAGAATTCGGAAATGGAGCACATGGTAGTTTTGTATTGGGAATGATTGGCATTTTTGTTGGTATTTTGATTTGGATTCAATTTTTGGGGGCCCTGCCATTGGCTGGCAACTATTGTGAGGATTAGTGGTGTGGAAAATGAATGGTTGAGTAGAAATATATTTTCTTGTTTGCTCAAAACATCTTTCCTTTAATCTCATTCAATTCTCTGTTCTGATTAGTTCAGCAAACACTGTTCTAATTGGTTGGAATTCCATCCATTATGACCCACCAGAAATCACTTGTATGTACGCATAAGTCACTTATTTATTAGTTTGTCATTTGAATTACTACATGTAGTAACCCTATGTGGTTTTATTTTAAAACATTTAAAAGTAGCTTTTCCCATCTGTGCTTACTGTGCTAGTCTTCTTCTCCTCTCCCCACGGAGTTGTTTCTGACAGTTACTTAAAAAAACTCTTCTTCGGGAATCCCATCTTTTTAAAGTTTTTGAAGAGTGCGCTCTAATCAAACATGCTTTTCATTGTACGCCTCTCATAGGAAAGTTGTCATGTGGAAACCTTTCTATTGTACCAAGAAGCTCAGAACCATTAATGATTTGGATAGTGTCTCTAGCTTCATTTTATCCTATTTATCCTCATCACTCATGTTCCTCCTCCTTCCTTTGTCGTTTCCCCCATGTGCGGTCCTTCTTCTAGTTCCTCCTCTCCAACACTTTCGAGTGTTCACCTCCATGCTGCTTCTGTAAACACGTTAGTGTGTCAAAGTCGCTGTTGCGAAGCGGCTCCAGACAGTAACAGGTGCCTGTCAACAGCTAGGCGTATCTCTAGTGCATTAACGGATCTTCACCCGTAGATGGGGATTAGTGTCGCCTGGCATTGTTTGTTTGCTAATTCCACCTCGGAGGTATTTGCGGCCAAATAGTCATGAATAATTGAAAGCTGTTTCTAGTGGAGGTAGTCGAGCGATTTGCCAATGGCGGGAGATCGATGATCAAGGTGATAAAATAAAGCGAACTGGGGACACCCATTGTTGGATGAATTTGCATGTTGTGATTGAAGCTAAAGAAGAAAAATTGTTGTATGTTGTATTGCTTTAATTATTGCATTATTATGTACATAACCTTGAGCTTGAGGCTTTTAATCCAGTTCTTTAAATCCATTTATAAAAATAAAAAAAATAAAAATATTATATCTAAAATGGTCCGGCCCACGTGAATTCAAGTCACTAAAACGATGGTCGATGAGAAAGAATAAGACTTATTTGAAGGTAGCTATTGCTGATGCAAGCGTTAGGTCTCATATGAGTCAGATATTGACTATTAATGTCAATGGAACTAGGCAAGAAAAGATGATGAAAAATGTGGAACCCTCAATCCCATCTTTCCTGGGATTCCCACATAGAACTATTACTGGGTTTCTGTTACTAACCCCAGTGCCAGCTTTTGCAGGCAATCTCTCCAAATCCTCAGCGTAATTATTAAATCAATCTATAGAAGGACTACAACCGAGTAGGAGGCATTTTCTCCACAGTATTATACACGGCTAATCTTCAGTGGATGTTGTTTATTTATCCTCATTATGATTCTGCTTGATTGAAAACATTTGCAGATGCAAATGTCTCTGAAGATTCACACTTGCTGAGATTGTGCAAGCAAAGCTAATTATCAAGCGCTTTTATTTGCTGAGAAGTGTTCCAATTCGCTGGGACTCGGTGTTACGCGACACCAAATGTTGGAATTGAGCTCTTTTGGGTGGCGGCCAGAATTGTCGTTGTTGAACAATTTTTCATGCGGGAGGAGGCTTTGTACTCGTCTTAATTTTAGTTGATTCAAATTGAGTGACTGGCTTGTAATGACCTCTTTTTAAAAATATGATATGGCCTTTCACAGACGTTTGTAGTAATGCGTTACATTTACCGGAGTCGAAATTTACTTCTAAGAGTAGTTATACTATGCCTTAATTCTGACTTTTTGGGCAACAGTAGTCATGCAACTCCCTTCGATAAATCAGACGTAACAATGCAATCACATGATTACACACAAACTTGCATTCCAAAGGCCTTTTCAATCACGTCTTTAAATCACCACCAACAAAATCAACTATTTAAAATAGAGCACTACTGACATTTCCTAAAAGCACCCTAATGGCTGCAGATGTTTTTTTATACTACAAGGAATTTATTCTCTAACCGTTTACCTCTTCAATTCTCCAGATTTTAAGTCCTAAATTTGTATAATTTAACATTTTAGTCTAACTTGGGCATGCTTTAAATTATAGTACAGTATAAAACCATTACAAATCGAGTAAAACTAAATATTGCCATTGTTTAAAAATAATTTCACATTGTAAGCAACCACTCATGACATTAATATACCTTTTTACCGAATACTTTTCTATTTAGACATAAGTACTTTTTTCTCACTACTTTTACTTGATTAACATTACTTTAAAGTAACACTACTCTTACTTGAGTAAAAATTGGGCTAAATCTCCCATTTTTTAGACTGTAATGTCCAATAGAATCCACCCCAGCACCCAAGTAACAAAGCAACAGCATCCAATCTCACCATTACTTTAAAGCTCGTTGCATGAGGCCCCCTTCTATACTATGTTTAGTAGTCTCCTTGAGTTTTTGTCACGGCTCCATAGATTGGAGGAGCAGAAGAGAGACGGTGGGATTAAAGCACCATGTTGAGCAGAAAATCCAACCTTCCCTCTTCAGTGGTGGCCCCCACCAGCTCCCACCTATTTATTTTTTTTGCTCTATGCCGACCCTCTCAGCCTTCATCTCTTCTATTCCCCCTCCCGCCCTTCATCTTCCCGCATCGAACGCCGCCTCGCTGATGGCTCTCACCATGTGGAGAGCAGCGGGTTCTTGTACACCGCTTTTCTTTTTTTCATTTTCCTCCTATTTTTTTTTGCTGCATTATGAAGCGGCTCGTACAAACAACCCCGTAAACGAGCATCTCTCCCCCATCTCCTGCTATGACTCATAATGTAATGATATCAGAAATGCAACAACAGTATGCCAAATTGAAAGAAGCTGCGAAGATGATCTTCTGGAGGAGTTCACGGAAGAGCTTCATGTAGTGCTGATTCAATCACGCCCCTCCCGTCCAACTTAGCGGGAGGGGAAAATGACGTTAACACGCTGTAAATCGTTAACGCCACCCACCAGGGACAATGCCAGAAACATTGGCACCCACAACTGAATAGCGCTGACCTTCGGGAGGTTATGGTGTTGGCCTTAAAGTACCTCTCCCACATGCTTCAAATGCGGTTAAAATGATTAAAAACACACTTTTTAAACACACTTTAAACGTGAAAACTTCAGACTGTAATAAGTGATACAGCGTGGGATGATGGAAAGTGATACGCTTCAAAATTGTATGCAGAAAAGTCAATCTATTTATGAAAATGTGTCTGGGAGTGAGACATAGTGTGTCTGACTATTTTTTTTAAATGGTAAGAATTTAAAGAGTAGTTTTGATGGTATATCTAAGTTAAATGTCAAATTAATTTTAAAAAATCAAGAAAAATATAATAGTATTTTTACTTTTTTTAATTGTTTAAATCAATTAGAAATCCATTGTTGTCAGTTAATATAAAGTTTGAAACATTCCCCCATTCGGTAAAATGTCTCAAAAATAGCAGTTTTTAGGTCTTTTAAGCTTAATCAACTTTCAAAAACCATAATTCATTTCATTATCAATTATTAGTTGATTACTTCATTAATTCTGTCAGCCATAAATGAGCCTCTGAAAGAAACTATAACTCAATCGCCTCAAATCACTCCAATATTTCATTACTTGCCAACATCTAAGTAGCACAAACCTAATATTTACCTTTAACTCCCTTTATCAAGAAGTGAACAAATATATAACATCATAACTCGCGATTTATTAACTTTACACGTTCATAAACTTCCAAAAATCTCTTAAATTCAATTACTACCACCTCTACTGCATAATCGATTTTTTACATCCCTTTAAATAGTTATTATAACATTAAAATATTATCCACTGTTTAACTGCCTGAAGCATTACTTACCAGAAACTTCAATTATCATCACATTACGTAATTACTCTTTCCGTAAATGCAGCATTTTTATAAACCTACACGACAGCTGCTATAGAAAATTACTGCCCCTCTTTTCTCTAACCTCTTTTATGGACGTAATACATAACATAAACAAAGCTTTTTTTGCATTACATAAGCCTGTTTTTCATCATTCTTTTGTTAATGCAGGTGTAAACAATGGAAATATGCAGGTGTTCCCACAAACAATATGCATGTTTTTTATATTATTATTCTTTTTATCATGTATGTTCTTCTTCTAATGGCGCCCATGCACTTAATTGGCCCACGCATCTTTTGCCCTGGCAGCGGTTTTATTGAGCTACAAGTGTAGAGAAACAAAAGGAAGCCGGCGAGCTTCAAAGCAAGCGGGTGACATTTTCTGCCTTTCCCATCTTCAAAGCGCTATTTTCTGCTTTTGTACTCCCCTCTTTTTTTTCTCCCAGAGTATGGTTATATTATTATTTTTTAACCAAAGGATTACAGCTGTCTGCCATCGTGGTGTACAATTTAGGTTCCCTTTCAGTATTTCAATAGAGGATGTGCAGCGTGTTTGCCTGTTTTTCAGGTCATTATACTTGAATTCTGTTTCCGTATATTCTTTTGAAATATGTAATTGCACTCTACATTAGTCTGGGTTGCTTCTTATGTTAGTCCAGATGTGTATATGCCATTATTGTAGTAGAAGTATAAGCAAACAATGATATGATTCATTATTTTATGATCTTTTGGTTGGGCGAGGCTTCTATAATGTCCATTGCCATCAATGGCAGGCAATGCGTTAATATTTGACTGATATTTGTGGGGGGAAAACTCAGTTCGGCATTCATAATAAATAAGTACAATGACCATTACTTTATCAAACTACCTTTGAGTAATTAAAGTCAACCCGTCACATTTATGCATTGCCACCGAAGGCTGATTTGTTATGCGTTTGTGTGGAAAATTCAGTGCTTAAATTTGTCATTAACCGCTAAAGGCCACGGCCATGTTAGATTGACGTGGCAGCACAAAGGCTAAAACCTGATTGGACATGAAAAATGTATCTTCCACGAGTCAACAAAGCCAAGAAAAATGATGACATGGTAAAAAAAACTACTGTCCAGAAACGGTGAGGATGTAAATTAGCTCATGGGGGTGATACATACCCAGTTCAGATTGTATTTGTTATTTCCGATTTCTTTGTGTAGCTCTTCAAATCGCCAAATCCGACTAGAAGTCACATTTGGGAATACAATTTCTACAAGTTGAGTGAGCCCATGTTGGGTGTGAAAAAACTCGGAATTGGAGTGTTCACACTTGGAAAGAAAAAATGGATTTGTGTCACATGTTGGCAAAGAAACCAGAATTGACGTGTTAAGGTAGCTTTAGCATTTGTACAGTGCGTTGGTGGGATTTATCTCAATGTGTCTTGATTGACTGGCAAAAAATCGAGCCCTAGAAACGGATGTTAGTTGGCTTTCGCTTTCGTTGACCCAACTGAACCCCAGCGACAGTCTCCAGATGTCCATATGATGCATTTGCGAGCCCCTTCCCCTCATTTTCATTCACCTGCAAACCTGTCCCCCTCACTTCCACCCTCTCATCATGTCTATAATTCATGACCAGGTGCAGCAACATCTTTCTTTGGCATGCGCCTGAAAGGAAGACAGATGTTCAATTTCCACTTCCTTTGTGCAATTTGCACGGTCTTTTCCGGTACGCTTTGGTGGTCGCTTTTTTACAGTCTGTGTGTGTGTAAATTGTCCCGTTGTGATAATAGGGCGTAGAAAGTCACACCCGTGACTACTTGTCAAAAAAAGTTGAAGGAAAGTGGAGAGAGGTTGCTTTTATATGATCGCAATATAGTCTGGTTAATGATTACAGAATGTTTTTAGTCGATTTTAATTTGAGGGAAGTCAAAGGAAGGTAGGGCAACTTTAAATTCAATATTGAGATAATAGTTTGGATAAAAATTAAGTCCCTATACCCAGTAAAAAAAAGACTTGAATGATAATGACTTTCAAGCACTTGGCATAAACTGTAAAATTGGATAACATGTAAACAATTAAAATTTAAAATACTATGTATATTCAAACCTGATAACTTGATGCTATTATGAATTTGAATGGAAATATGCATTGCATAACTCTCCATAATTAATATTTACATGCACAATAGCCTTGGGAACATTTTTATTTACATACAGAGTTACATTATGACTTCATTTAAAGTACCAGTTAAAATACTAAATACAAACACCAAGTTAAAAAATAAAAACTCATGCATAAAATTGAACTCAGACCCTATAAAAAATATTTTTGGTGGGATTATCAACCCAGTCAAAGTCAATACATGGCTAATGAACTGTTTTCAAATACACTTCATCCCAGTGCTAAATAGGCAAGGTAGTTAATATTGTCAAAAGGTGTTTAATAATGTAGTATTGACAACAAATCAAGTCATTAACTCATTGGCCACCTCATCCACGTCACACAAATTATTGATGATGTAGCCATACAAATAGGAAACCATGACAACCATCAATATTTGCCCCTATATACTCTTTCCTTGCGTATTGCTTTCTCAAGCCAAATGATGGATATGCTTTAAAAGAGGATTTTTGGCGGCTCCTTCCTCGCCCTCTCTCTGTCCTCAGTCTCCTCCTAAATCGATAGCGACTGAGTGTCACGGGTCAGCGGCCTGCATACGCGGGGTCAGACGCCTACGGAGAAGTGCGGTCCCTCCCAGGGCTCTCCGCCAAGGCGATAACTCGTCTCTATCTCCGACTTGGCTTTAAAGGACACCCGAGCCCTTTCAATTCAACTCCAATATCCGCCTCGGATTGACTTGGAATGGGATTTCAGCTTCACTTGTTCAACCGCCCGCCAAAGTGGTCGTTTATACACGTGGCAAAATCCCTTTTTACCGCACCAAACGTGCTCGGCGTATCGTCGGGCTGAATTTTAATTGAAAAAAATGCTGTTGGCTTTAGATTGCCAGGCTGGTTGATAGACGTGTGGCTGTCTGGATTGGAAGCAACTCTCTTTGCACGCTAGTTTCAAATCAAAGTATATTTCATAGGCGCGTGCACTATCGTCCCCTCTGGCGCTAGATCCTGGCGTTAAGGTGACACGTGAATGGGGATTACCGAGCATTATTTCGTAGAAAACAACAGTTCGTCCACTAAGCCGCCAGGCGGGCGAGAGAGCGTGAAAGGTGTGTGAGGTGTTACATTAGCACCTGGATGTGCGAACAGCACACTCCTGACCTTTTAAAGGCGACTGATACACTACCTAGAAAAACCTGCGCCCCTTTTGTATAAAGCCTAGCCCACCCCCCACCCCCCAACTCCCTTCCTTCATCAATTCCCACCATCTCACGTTTTGCCCGCCATTTCCTGTCATTTGCGACTATTTGTCTTTCACAGCTACTTATTATTAGAGACCTCTTAGGATCCGTCGTCCCTACGGAAATTGTACCGTTTAATGATTGTTGATGATGATAAAAATCTGTTTTTTTCAGCTTAAAATAGAAGAATGTATGTATTTTTTCAAGCTTAACAGTGCCAGTTGTGATTCCCTAATGGACATGTGTCAAAGTAGTGGCTCGGGGGCCAAATCTGGCCCGCCGCATCATTTTGTATAGCCCGGGAAAGAAAATCATGAGTGCCAACGACTTTCTGTTTTAGGATCAAATTAAAATATAGAGTATAGATGTATATTAAATTTTCTGATTTTCCTCCTTTTAAATCAATAATTGTCATTTTCTAATCTTGTTTTTCAGTTTTTAGTTCAAAGATCATTTTGTAAAATCTAAAAAAGATATTAAAAAAGGCTCAAATAAACATTGTTTTACATCTATAAACAATGGATGCAAAGAGTAGAAATGACATACTCATAGCCACAAAATACTCATTTGTGAGCCCAAAATGCTAATTCGTGCCCACAAAATACAATTTGAATTAGTTGAGAGCCTGAGTGGAGACACTGCTACTTCATTTTCCATTTTCATCAAATGATAATCAACCTTTCAATTGGAAAAGCCATATTTTCGCAAACAAAACTGCTCAAAGGCATCACAAATAAAATTCAATTGCGGGATCATGACACAATCCAACACTAAGACCAATCCGATATATGTATAGTAAAATGCCTACATATCTAATAACTGTGTGAAAAAAAATCACACTTATGTAGGAAGGATAAAAAAAAAACAACGTCAATGTGGAATCATTCAAGCAAACTGTCATTCAATTCTTAGATTATTGCCTTGAGAGCAACTGCTACAAATCACAGTGCCTTGAAACAGCAACTTTCTTAAAGTCACCTGCCAGGGGCCCTAATTAGACTGATAAGCAGTGCAAGTGGAATCAGATCTTGGCTGTAATCAGCCCCGCCGAGCCCTGACAGACGGCTAAATGAGGACGAGATGAGCCGTGGCAGCCCAACAGGTGTCCGTGAAAAAAATAGAAAAGAGCCTCCTCTCTAACGCGCTCACATCCAAAAAACTGCCTGGCGACTTCAATCACACCAGTTTTTTTTTTTTCTTTTCCTCGACCGTATGCATGTAACAGCTTTTTAGAATACACGCCGTTTCCCGCTTATAGATTTATTCGTCACGCTGCAACTCGGAATTGCAGCTTGCCGGTCCTGAAAGAAATCATTTGTGAGTAAGTGAGCTGTAAGATTGATTTGGGGATGAGTGGGTGTCAAAAAAGAATTTCTATCTATGCGTTTTCTAATATTTCTTTTCTGGTATTTTTTCGTTTCTCTTCGCTAGTTTGGATTTTTACGTTTAATGAGGCCCTAAAGTTCAAATATTGATCTTAGAATGTTAATTTTGAATGACAACATGGTAAATTGATGTAATTATGATCACATTTGTTCCCATAGAATACAGATAATTCCACAAAATGTGATAGTTTGTGCTTGAAATACTCATTTAAAGTAAAAAGTACACATTTGAACCCACAGAATACACATAATTCCATAAAATGTGATAGTTTGTGCTTGAAATACTCATTTAAAGTAAAAAGTACACATTTGTTCCCATAGAATACACATAATTCCAAAAATGTGAAAGTATTTGTTCTTGAAATACTCATTCAGAGTAAAAAGTACACATTTGTTCCCACAGAATATACATAATTCCACAAAATATGATAATTTGTTCCTGTAATACTCATTTAAAGTAAAAAGTACACATTACATACTCATCTAGGGCAATCATTTGTGAATACACATGATACAAATTTGTAGACACAATATATTTTATCACTAATTTATGATCTCAAAACACCACACACACCTAAAAGGTTATATGTGAACAAAAAATACTAAGACATGAGTCCATCATGCGCACATTGAACAAATTACGAATTATTTCTGTACGCACGTTTTACAAATATGAAAAACGCAATAATATCAGCAGTAATAACTTAAAGTGAATGTCACGGTTCTCATGTTGACAGATGAGCGAGGCGTTTGCGTCGATTCCTTTTTTTTTTTTTCTTCTTTTACACCCACCACCACTTCACAGCTGCGCTGCCGGCTGACTCGTCGCCAGGATGCTCGTCGATGACGTGCCGAGACAGAGAAAAGTGAGAGGCGTTTCGGGGTTACTTTATGCAGTTTTTAGGGCTCTTACATTGGCAGCTTTTCATTTGCTTTTGCCGCATAACAACTGCTTTTTTGCATTACAGTCTCAAAAGTACCAAATTCTCAATTATCTATTCATTTCTATACATTTCACGTTGAAATTGACACAACAGGTGGTTTTTTTTCCCCTAAAAATCCACTAGGAAAGATTTAGCCACGACCCTTACAGGCAAAAATGTCCCTATTGCAAAACATGTAGAATATTTCAATAGCCTAACTAGTTGTCAAACACTGTGATAATTGTCATAACCCCTGTAGACCCCTGTCTTTCATGCCCCCCTAACACTCCCGACATGAGTGACGGCGGCTATGATTGCTAATGACAGTCGGAACAAATTTTCAGTAATGAGGTCACAACCCGAACACGCCCCCCCTCCTAAATCCACATCCCATTTTTTTCCTTTAAATCCTTGCTCAAATCACCCTTCACAGTTTTGTACAGTCAAGCTGTTTCTGAAACACGAGTCAGCCAGGCGGCGAGGAACGGATCAATTCCTTCCCTGCAGCCAAAATGGAAGCCTCGTCTGTCTTTTTTTCCTTTTTTTTTGTACTATCTTCTGACTCACTGGAGCTCATATCCTGCCCTCCCGCCTGTGTTAACAGCGGCCCGATTCGTGCCCGACCTCAGCGTTGGCGTACAAAAAAAAAAAGGATAAAAAAGAAAATGACGAATTGGTGATTAACCGTTCTTGTAACATTTGCTATACATGACTTTTTGGGTATTAATTTAATTTCTTACAAAGAAATATGCACACACCAAAATCAATGTGTATTTTGGCTTGTTTGAATTGGATGTATTAGTTTAGTATTTTAGATATAATATATAGATTTTTATTTTTTATTAAATGGATTAAAAGAACTAAATTAAAAGCCCTGAATATTTCTGAATATGTTTTTTATAGATCTTAAACAATGTTTATTTTAGCTGTTTTTATATATTTCTAGATTTTCCTAAATGATTTTTGAACTAAAAACACAGAAAAAAATGATTTAAAAAAAGTACAATTATTGATTTAAATGGGGGGAAATCAGGAAATTTAATATACTCTTTATTTTAATATGATCCTAAAACAGAAAGTAGGCACTCATGATTTTCGAAGGATTATGCAAAAAAATACAGTGCATCTCAATCCGATAGAAAAGCTGTAGTACTCCACGACATGGTATCCAACCTGCCAAGTTGACAATCACAAACCGAGAAACGTTTTATTGAACCAACTAGAGTTCAATCGTCACGGTTGTTTGCAATCTTCGTACACCTCAGACTACTTCAACAGCGTCAAAGCCTCCATTTTTCCCCTTTCGCCCGCCCAGGTTATTACTCATACGTGTATATGTGTGCTTGAACTCCTTCACGCATCATTCTAATGATTTGTGTTTCTCGTGGCTTGAGCAGGATGTCAGCGCCAACACCTCGTTGGCTCGGGTCATTAGTTTGGAGAGAGCGAATTGTAGATGAAAAGCTCATTCGTGCGGCGTGCATGCCCTCGCATGAGTATGTTCCCTCATGGCGGGTGTGCTTTTCGCCCAACCGTGCGTGCACGCGCTTGCATTCGTCGGTTTGTACGCGCACTGCCTATGTATGTGCTCAGTGATGTGGTTAGTAATGCGCAAACTTGCAGCAGGTGGTCCGTGTGGAGGGCCTGCAGGATAATTGCTGCCACACTGACAGGTAGGGCTGCCTCTGTCATCGTTGCCTCAGTGGGGAAGTAGTCGTGTGGGTGTTCGCAACGTGTGTATGTGTAACGCCGGCCTTTCCTCCAATAAGCTTTCCCCCCAGTAGGCGCTCATCAGACAGCAGTCGGCTACTCCAGTTTTTCTTGGCTTGTCACTCAAGAGCATGTCTTGAAATGTCAATTTAAATCTGAAAACACCATGTTTAATATTTAAAGAAAAAATATATATACTGTATTTTCATGACTATAAGGTGCACTTAAAAGTCTTACATTTTCTTTAAAATAGACAGTGTGCCTAACAATGTGGTGCGCCTTATATATGGAAAAAAACATTCAAATGTGTCATTCATTGAGGTTTAATATTCATTTTTCGGCATGTACTGTTAGGTGTGAAACAGTAGTCAACTCATTTTTCTAGTCCTGAAGTCAATCTCATTTTTCAATATGTTATTAGTTCAGTGTCATTTAGCCAGATTGGATTGGATAACTTTATTTATCCCGGATTTGGGGAATTTTGTTGTCACAGTAGCAAGAGGGTGAGGATGCAGAAATAGGTAAGGCATTTTAGACATAAATAGATAGGTCATAAGTAAGTTAATAAATAAACACATGAATAAATAAATACATATACATACATATATAAGCACATATCTACATATACAGACATACATATCTAAGCACATATACATATACATACACACATATAAGCACATATACATACACATAGATGTACATGCATGCATATGGTAGGTCTTAACACAGCCATTTTTCAAATTATTTTTTCTAAATAATATTTACTAAATGAGACGCATTCCTTGAAATAGCCCATCTGCTCAACACAGTTTGCTACTCGGTTGCACAGATTTTGCAATGTGACAAGAATCCTAAAAATATCCAATGAAGGTTCACAAACCCCAAAACGATTATCCGTCCTACTCCCAATTGTCACTGGAGATTACACCGTACATTACGAAACCAGTAAGCACAATTTGCCACAATCTGCTTTGTTTTCCCTCTTCGCTCATTGTTCTTCGCCATCCCATCATTTTTGAGCGATTGTCATTGATTGACATCCAATGGGGTATCTGCCACATCTGGAGGCGACGGCAAAATGCGAGTCATTTGCCGCCTCTGCCGCTCTTCCCGCCCGTGACGAATTGGTGTCAGCGCCTATCAATGCCCAAATGCTTATTCCCCACCCAGTGTCAGAACAGCCACAATCTATTTATCAAGCAGCCAGCCAAGGAACTGCAACAATGCCAATGCGTGTCTGTATGTGTCTGTATACAGAACCATAGTTACTTAAATAGTAGAAATACTCTAAGGCAGATGACGTCTTTATTTGTACTTTCAGAAATAATTCGACAATGCTGCTGTCTTTTAACAAACGGTTTAACGTACGCACTTTGTCAGAGTTGACACATCCACAGTGCAAGCAAAGTTAAAAGGAAGTAATATTTGAGGAATATATTCCATTAAATTCGAGCTGTTTGTCTATTCGAGACGTAACATGCCTCTTTAGTTCATTATGGCAACCCTTGTCCTCTATGATATTTATATTCACTTAAAAAATAGATTAGCTGATGGAGCAATTTGTCTTTCTTAGCAATGATCAACAATCAGTTTAACCTGCACCCCCGCATACCCAAAAGACACACAATTACCATATTTTCAGGACTATAAAGCGCACTTTTTAAAGTCTTAAATGTTCTCCAAAATAGACAGGGCGCCTTATAATACAGTGTGCTTTATATATAGAAACAAAATTTAAATGTCATTCATTGAGGGTGTGCCTTATAATGCAGTGTACCTTATAGTCATGAAAATATGGTACATACAATGAGCAAATCAAATCTTTAAGTCACTGCCTTCAATTGAAAAGATACATTTGACTTTTATTTTATAAATGGCATTTTTCCATCACCTTTTGCCCGCATTCCACCCCCCAGCAGTCAATAGGGAAGCATTCATCTAACTAATTGGGACCATGTTGTCTATTGCAGTTGATGGTCCTGCAATTCTTAGGCCATACATCCCAATTAACAAGGCCATAGCTTCCCACTTTTGTCTTTTAAAAGCTCAAACAGTCCAAACTAAAATGACAGTTCATCGCAATAAAGGTATGACGTTTATTCCCGCAATATAAATGCATTATGATTCAGCAAGCAGCCTTTACATTTTTAATCTAACGCCCCCCCCAGGGGTGCACGCATACATTTTTGCTAATACCTTTATTAGAAGGACTGCGACTTTTTGAGATATGTGCAGCAGAGGCAAGGACTTGTGAAGGTTTATTATTGAGCCATCTTCCGAAAAGGCCCCCTAATAAGAAAAAGGAAGGGGGGTATGCAATTATAAAAGTGTCATGCGGGTTCCGTTTGAAAGAGGAAGGAGCCTGTAATGTGTTTGATATCAGAGGCAGGGTCTTTCGGCAGACCCTCGGCGCATGCTAATTACGCCGACGCCGCCATTGCCGTGCCCGAATCAGGGCCACTGGCGCACTTTATTACCTTCAACATCATTTGTAATTGTCAGTCATCGAGAAAAAAAAGAGAGAAACCGTGGCTTTGGTGCTTTTGTTGCATAGCCGCCGGTCTTGTTGATTTTAGGCGGAATAACAGCAGTTGGTTTGTTGTGAGGTGGGGAGGGGGGGAGTTGTGTTGGCTTATCTGCGTGAAATGATCGATCGGGGTGAATAAACAGCAAGGTGGCCTGGCAGCCCTCCGGACCCCGTTGTGAACAGCAGGGCTTGAAATCATGTGAGGATGCGGGACGATTGGCACCGCTGATTGGAGACCACAGTGATGTCACCGGCATGCTGTAAAAATATAGCTTTGAAAAAGCAAGTGAAAAAGAATTGAGGAATGTATAAAGTAGCCTTGGATCTTTAAATCATTTCTCTCACAAACTGAAAAAAAATATTGAAGTTCATTAACACAGCTCTTTGCAGAGGATGAAGAATATACGCATGACTGTAAAATTTGGTTGCTGCTCCTAATTTACACATTGGGAAAAAACCTAATGAATTCACATCTAATATTTGCATGAAATTGTATCTGGAAATGTCACTGGAAATTTAATTGCTAAATGGAAAAGCTGCAGTTCCCGTCTCATCTCATCCCTATTCGTCATCATGTATTATTGCAGGGCAAAAATCTAAATTTTTAATGACTTTGCTAAAAGCAGCGTGGTACAGACCTACGAAAAGATCCCATTGTTTAATAAGCTACTCACAATTCTGTACTCATGCTGTGTCTCTCCCACATATGTGAGAGCATAAGCATTGAAATGACCAAAGATTGGCTCCATGCTTTTCTTTTACCAGATTTTTTTCTGTTCTTCCATCATCAGTACTTGAATTGGGTTTGATTTCAAGAAAAGTACTCGTTTCAGAGAAAGCGTTGGCTTTTGTGACCCCTCAATTACAAAACAAGAAAAAAACAAGATAGAGAAAGGTTTTTCTTCAAAAGATTTAGGCCTATGACTAAGAAAATTGTTGTAGTCGAGGCTAGTTTATTTTACTTTATACCATTCCTACAATAAACCATATTTTTTAATACAATATTTCGCCATAACATTCATAAAATACTCAGTTAGTGTGCTAATCTCAAATCGAAAATTTTGTAGTGATTTTAGCTTTGATTACCGTATTTTCACAACTCTCAGGCACACTTAAAAGTCTTAAATTTTCTCCAAAATAGACAATGCGCCTTATAATCCAGTGTGCTTTATATATGGAAAGAAAATTAAAATGTGTCATTCATTGAGGGTGCGCCTTATAATGCAGTGCGCCTTATAGTTGTGAAAATATGGTACCTTAACAATTAATTACTGCATTATATGTATACATTGTCATTTCTTTACCATGTTAATCTGAATATAAAATGCCCATTTTTCCCTATTTTGATGATGTAAAAAGAATAGTAATGCTGCAATAGTGTAACGATGTAAATTCTGCCCCAGTATCATCGAGTCACATCTGAGGGCGGTCACGTATGAATTTATCGTGCGCCGCTCCTCGGTGCTTCTTCTTTCTCCGAGCTGGCGAGTCACATTATTGGTTTTGATAGCGACCTATCTGTTTGGAAAAGGGTGACGGCAAAGGGATCAGGTGCATCCTTCTTCCGCCCCCACCCCTCCAGCTTTTCTGTCTTCTTTCAGCTCTCCCGATAGGTTCCGACTGTCGTTATTTGTGCTGTCGAGGGGGAAAGTGATGAGTGGAATGGCGCCTTTAATATCCAAGCGATTGCCTACTGATAAGGCTAACGGCTGCGGAGAGAGCGAGGCGTGAGCGACTCCCCCCTACGCAATAAACACTTTCATTTTGTTTTTCTACGGGATTGACGTATAGAGGGAGGCACCGGCGAGGATCCAGATAGGGCGTAGGGACGTATCTGCGTATTAACAGATCAATCAGCAGGACCGGGGATGAATTATGCCAACTCCATTCCCCCATTTGGAGGCATTACGACACGGCGAAATATACCGAATACTTAGAAGCTGGCGGGGAAGTGATCCATCTCGCTACGCCGAATTTATATGGCTTCCAACAATAACAGCCACATGTCATGTGTCAGAGAAATGAACACTTATATTCATGACTTTAAGCTCCGATGACTTCATGATAATCATTCTGGGATCGCCGTCAGACTCTACCACGAGGGCGGGGACGCCATTACATTAGCCGACAGCATATGGCGGAGAAGCGGCGCATTTTAATCAAATTATACTCTACGGTAGATAATGATGTTGAGTGCATATGCTGGCGAGCAATTTAAAGGTCACATAAAGTCTGGCTAGCACGTTGTGTTTCTACTCCTCGTTGTGTACGCCAAGGATTTCCAATCTTTTTCCAAGGCGGCTAGTGATTGAAATGGCCTTTTCTTCGTCTCCTGACGAGCCCTTGATGAACTTTTGAAGTGTTCTTCAGCTCTTCCTACACAGATTCTTAAAGCCATAGTTGGAATCACTGTTATTTTGGTGCATAAAAGTGCTTAATTATTATTGGAGTGACATTGGGTTGGCGTGTTCTCAGTAAAGCAATCGTCTTGAAAATAATGTATTACAAAGGAGGGTTGGCTTTTGCAGTTTTGTCAAGGATTTGACCGTGATTCATAGAATTTTTATTGAAAGAAAACAATAGAGCTTGCCATTTAGAGGTAAATGTTTCTTAGGTTGTTCAACAATTGCTTCCCCTGACCTAAACCCTATAAACTATGGAAAGATTGAATTTACTGCTTGTGACATAAATGTTATGGTGACTTTAGAGCTTGTCAAACATGTTTGGGTTTGAAATGTCATCTTTTGTGAGGCTAGTTCTGGTAATCTTCTGACTTTGGATTTTTTTTGTTTTTATAAATGTCTTCTGTAAATATATTTGTGTTTTAGACCCATAGTAAGTAGCTAAGCTGTGAATTTTTCCAAAAAAAATAATCAGCATGACCATTTTAGGTTTAATCAGAGTAAAAGTATTCTTCAAATTGTTCCTCATTAGCCAGAGTTAAAGCCAAACTGAATTACAAGAAAATAAAAGTGAAAACATTGTTGCGTGCATAATTAGAAGAAAGAGAATAAATTGGGACCAATATAATAATATTTCCGGTTTGCGTTGAGAGGGAGTCTTTTTTTTTTTTTATATTGAAAACTGATAAAATAAAAAAATTGAGCCCACGCAGATTGTCTTTTTTATGAAGGGTTCGAAGTCACTCGTAAAACGGCAAAGATCAAAAAAAGGAGCAGCAGGGAAGGGGATCACACCAGAGATGAGACGAGATGGGCTCGGACAATGCCTATTAAGAATGTCTGGAGGAGTCTCTCTGAAATGAGACCTGACGTCTCCTTTCCACAATCTGTCAGGAATATTTGCAGCCTCATTTGAAGCTCATGAAATGGCCACGTGTACTTTGCACAGGCGGACCACTTACTTCCCAAATGTAATAGGTGAATTAACATTAGGTACTGGCTTTTGATAATAATCACATTGGGTGCAATATGACCATTCTAATTGATCTCTTTTTTGATTGAACCTATTTTAGATTAATTAAGATTAAGATACCAAAGTACAATAATAAATCAACATATTTCTATATTTACTGTTTCCAATATTGAGATGTTTAGCTATAAGGAAAACCAATAGCAATGTTCCATCTCCAGAACATCATCCAATCATTGAACAGTGTTTGGCCATAGATTGCCTTTACATTTAAAGTACTCCGTCCTTTTGCAGTCCAACGATTGGCCCAGATTAGCGACCCATCTGGGGTGGTGACAACCGGTCAGTCAGCAATCTGGACAATGGTTCCATTCCATCACATGTTGACGCTAGCCAATCTTTTTACCGTTTAACTGGTGCCGACGACCCAGAGGAGTCCTCATTAGCTGCAAAACGTTACGTGACCTTTTGAGCGTCTTCGCTCCTCCTCGCCACCTACGCCCTCGCCCAGCTGGGCCCAATTACCTCTCTCATTACCACCCTCCTAAACAGCAGACCATGGTAGCCCACTCCCCCTTTCCAAGCAGCCAGACGACTAAATACATAACACGAATTGAAAATGAGCTTCATCTTGGAAAATGCGTTGGATGAAGAGGTTTGTTCTTTGGCTAATGGCAACGTGTTCTTGCCAAGACTTTTGAGGAATTCTGACCTTCTTTGTGAATGTTTGTTTTTTTTAAAAAAAGTGCTTTGATTGGACATTAGTTAAGGTTTTCCATTTTTTATGACACGGATCCATGGTTAATGAGTTGTCATTATTTTAGATTGCACCTTCGCTATAAGATTAATTTGTAAAAGTATTGGGTTTTTTTTGTGCTGTATGGGTTAGATGGCCTCCAGAAAAGATTTTTGGTAGCCTCGTAAAACCATAAAATGGTGACAAAACACTTTATTTAGATTTGAAAGGGAATTGGCTAGGTTTTTCCTTGGAAAAAAGATTTTGTTTTAAATTTAATGGGATATATTCCTCCAATTATTAATTATTTTTTTAGATATAAGCTGTTTAATACACTCCACATTTTTCTACTCATATTTTGTCCAACCCTGTACTCCGATAAGTTGATGTTAATGTTTAAAAATTGAATTTCAACGCAAACTACCTGTCCAAGGCCAATTTTTATTATCAACTCTAACTTTTTTGAATCTTATTTTCTGCGTCTACATCCATAAATCAACTCAAAGATAAACTTTACTTTTAATCTTCAAAGTTACACTTTTAAACATGACATCCCTATGAAGTATATTGACATAATGGGCTGTCAAAAAAAGTGAGTCCATCTTTTTTCTTTGGGACACAATGTTCCTTCACTTGCCATCCACCAATACACACTCTCCACAGTCTGAAATATACGCTTTCACATTGATGAGATGATTGGTTGATCAATGCATCCTTCTCAATCAGACAAGACGAGTGCGTCTAAGTGCGGCGGCGGCGGCGATGGCGAGCGAATGAACGAGATGGATGATCATCCTAAAAGTAGCATGCTTAATTAGATGGAATGCCGCATGCATAGGGGCCCGAGTAGAATCACGGGGATAGATTAAAATACTAATTAAAACAGGCCCTCACCCAATGTGGAGTGCGAGGTGAGCTTCAGTGTCTGTAGGGTCATTTGCATAGCCTTCATCTGAGGGAAATGGGATTTAAAGCACTTGTTCGATTTAACTCGCATTCACATGCTAACAAACTCGGTCAAAAGGATGCGGCGTTTTCTGTGCATTATTTAATTTGCCGTCATATATGAAAGCAAGGCTTTGATTTTTTTTCTTTTTCTTTTCACCTACGTGTTTGCTTCAAAGGTAGAAAGTGACGGATGCGTCGGATTTACATGAGAATATGTCTGACGAAGCGAGCCGCTGGGAATAGCTTGGGCGTATTTGATGAGATCGTCTAGATGCAGCGGTGTATTAATTATTGTAAGGACAAAAGGAGGGCTTAAGTTATTAACCAACGTACTAAAGCTTCAGTCGGTTGCACTCTTCGGTGTTTTGTATCGTTGCTAGAATTAAATGGTGCTATTCAACTCCATTTGCAAGACTTCAAACTAATAGTGTGCTTGTAACTTCAAGCTTTAATGGGAGTACATTCTGTTTTGAGGGATGGAAGGAGCACTATTTATAGTTTGTAGTGGGTAAATTTGTTTCGCCCTTGTATTGTTAGAATAGTGATTTAGTTCTAGTTTGGTGCAGATATGTCTTTGGAATTTACTATTAGGCCTCTTTGGAAAGTCAAATTGAACTTTCATTAAAATTTGGACAAAATGTCATCAAATTAAGTAGATGCATGAATAGGATTGAAAAATAAATTAATGTGAAAATTAATTTTACTCCAACAAGGTTCCCTTTGTTCCCATTGTTTCTTAGCATTAATCTAAAGTAAATTCATCAAGACAAAGCAATAACATTGGTTTAATCTGAAACTTTCTTTTCTTCTTCTTTTACTTGGACTTCAATCTTCAACTGCGATTGGCATTGATCTTTTTAAGCCATTTTTCACATTCTGCCATTTGCTATTCTCCTATGTGGGGTCACTCATATCTCAAGGCATTCACTTTCAGTCATCTTTCATCTTCATGACTACTTGAGATCATCTCCAGCCATCACCACAGTGACTTCACCATAATTTCTGATGGATAACCCACCCTTCCCTACCTCAATCCTTTCAAAACGATTGACGACTATTGCAGAAACAGCCATGTATTCTCCTAGTCGCCTCAACCCAGCGCTAAATGACGCGTATTAGTGCGTGGGCTGCTCGTCCCTGGCGATCATTTTGCCGTCTGACTCGTCTCATTCGTTGCATCATTCTCAGTTTCACTGACCAACTCTCTCCACTCTCAGAAGTGGGAATAGAAACAAAAAAAAGTGCTACTTTGTCATCTTTCACTCATATTCCGCCTCCACTTTTGTCTCCTGTGTAGTCCAAGAGAAGCAGCATCTGGAGAAGGAAACGGGCCTGAAGATCGTGGAGGCTGGCGTCAGTGACGTAAGCTACATTTACTAAAAATATCCAGCCATCCATTTTCTCTGCGGCTTTATCCTGTGCGGAGGTGTCGGAGGACACACTCGGAATTGGTCCACTATCAATCACTGGGTGCATTTAAAGCAAGGGTTTGAATCTCAATTCGTCTGGGAGGCGTTAAAAGTAGTTTTCCACTGAAATAGTTTCAAGTATTTAAAAAAAAGTTCTGATTATCCAAGTTTTTCAATCTTTTTGATTAAGAGTTGAGTACATTGAAAGTTCTTTTAGAACATGAAGGTTGTTGACCTTCTCCCCTCTATCATCTCTGCTAATTTACATATTTTTCCGCATGTCTAGTTAAGTAATTAAATCATCTTATAATGCAAGTCTTGAGCATTTTAACTAGGAAAAAAGTGTGTAACACTTTTTCTGAATTAAGTGACGTTGGTTATTAACCTTTAGCTTCATGGCAGGTATTGGTACTGTTAGTAAATTATTATACAGATGTCAAAGTGGCGGCCCGGGGGCCAAATCTGGCCCGCCACATCATTTGAGAAAGTAAATCATGAGTGCTGACTTTCTGTTTTAGGATCTAATTCAAATGAAGAGTATAGATGTATATTAAATTTCCTGATTTTCCCCCTTTTAAATCAATAATTATAATTTTTTGTAATTGTTTTTAGTTAAAAAATAATTTTGTAATGAAACAATTGGTCAAATTTCCCTTTCTATTAGAATCTTTGTGCGTCTTCATCACCGTATAAAAAGCGGTCCATAAAATGAGTGTATTAGTCATTAGAAGAAAATTGAGAATGGCTCATGATCGCGTTTGTGTAGGGAAGGCATATCAGCCACTTGTTTTGACATCTATTTCACACCTGCAAGCTTCATTTGTGCAGCCGCACGCCATCATCGTCGGCTTAAGCCGCCCGACGTATCGCCAACACGCATAAGCACGTATAAGTGTTTTGCTATCCGTCCCCTGTAGTCCTTTCTTCGACGTAACCCTGAGAGCTTTTGTCGCCATGGCAAATAAAAACACAACAATAAAGGCCCGAGGCGTTTTGTACAAAAGCTCAACAATACGCAACGGCCGCGTCCAGATTATCTGGAGGGCTCCCCCCCCCCCCTTGGCGACATGGCCGTGACATATTCATTGGGCAAAAATTAAGAGGAGAAGCAGAGGACCCTCAAGAGTGATCCAGATGAAAAGAGAGTAAATGTGTATTCACTCCACGCTGATAAATATTCATATGTGTCAGAGGTAAGGATCTAATCAAGCGCTCATTGACGCGTCGTAGCTGGCTTAGTAAATGAGTTTCTCTGCGGAAATGAGACAGACAGCCTCGCAGACCCCTGAGCTGGCCTGAGCACCAGGCATGCTGGGATGGATGCTGCCTGTGCATGGCGGGGACGGTTGCTATGGGCAACCGCCGTCACGCGCGCCGTAGGCTCCATCATTTTGCTCAGTTTGTCGCTTTTGCTGTCTTTCTTTGCCCATCTGTCTCACTTTTATATGCCTCATCTTACTCTCTATTGTTTCTCGACTCGGTTCAATTTTATCTAATGCATTCATCTGACTTTAAAATACCCAAAAAAATTACTACAGTGACTTTTACTTTGTTCCAATTCTTTGCTTCCCTTTTCCATTCATTTCTACCCGCGCTGACTGATTTAGTGCACTTAGTAGCGGGGGCTGTGTTTGTCATATCGGGCCTATTTGTAGATAATTAGCTGCAATAATAGTCCCACTGCAGGAGAGAGGCGGAGGGGAGGAAGAGGGGGAGGAGGGAGGACTGCCTTCCACCTCATGGGGAGAAAATCTGCGCCTTGACTTGTATTTGTGGAGACGCATGTCGAGGAAGTGGCGCATTTAACGTCCCACACACAAAAGTTTTCGATTGCTACTCCCCGTGGAATTGGGGATGCGGGGAAATTTGTCATAATCAGTGAGAGATGAGATGCGGCATCATTAAAAGTAGACTTTCTTTTTGTGGCTGTTTATGTTAAAGACTCTTATTATTCGGACAAAATTCGTGTCCGCTGAGGCTTGTGTCATGTTGATCAAAATTTTGGAACGATTAAGCAGAAAGATGATGTGTATTGGGAGTTTTATGCTAGGTAATATAATTGCTTACCAATTGTCTTGGAGGTGGGGCTTGGAACTTGTTGAAATTGGTGGAGATTTTGTCATGTGACTTGATTGGAAAGATTTGGAAGATATATATATAAATGGAAATAGTATTTATATAGTCGTTTTGGAGTGGATCGTTTTGCAAACCATCATAAAGTCAGTGAATTGAAATTGTCTATGATAAATGGAGTATTTTTCCAATATCATAAATGGAGTAAATGGTTGTTGTTTATCGGAAATGGGCGTATTTGTATTGTGATATGAGACAATAGTCTCATTTTTTAATTGGAGTGTTTTGAATTGTCACTGGATTGAATCATAGGACATTAATTTATCATCATCGTGGGAATTCATCTGTAATTTCTCAATTGTTTTCACTTAAAATATTTTTGAATTGTTGGGGTGAATTGTATCAGAAAATATCGTAATGACGGTTATTTGGATCAGAAGTGTGGAGATGATTGTGTCCATTTTGTAATTAGAGTGAACTTTTCGTGCTTCGTCATTGGAGTGGACTGTATTGTAATTGGAGGAAATTTGAATTTTAATGAGTTGTTCTGTACATTCATATTCGGATTATAATTGAGGTGGATTTTATCATTTTGTAGGTCAAGCGTAGTGGAATTGTTTCACACTTGGAGTGTAACGTACGGGATCTTAATTGGAGTGTGTTTTGTCAGGTTTGGAATGGATCTGTTCTTTAAATGGATTGAAATCAGTAAGTTGGAATTCATTTTAATAAAAAAATATAGATATTTTGTGATTAAAATCAGTTTTCTTTCCTTAATAGAATTTTTCTTCATCATAATAAGTCAAATTGAGTTATAATTTCATTTTTTTTACATTTGGTGGTACTTGCATAGTTAGAAAGAATTAATCACAGACAATATTATTATAGTTTAACTGTTGTGAAATGGAATTAAATCGTATTGGAAGCTTCATTTTGGCCCAAACGTGCCTGAATGCAATGATGTCACTGCTTTCTAGTGACAAATTGACCATTGAGAACAAATTGTGTAAAAAATACTCTCTTTTAACAGTAGCGCATGTCGAGTAGACCTCTTCAAATGCATTAAGTTTAAAAGGTATTAAACCAAAAGCCTGTTTTCACAAAATTTACTCTAAATTGACAGTTAGGAGTGACTGCATACAAGTGGGCTTTTTTTTCCCTCCACTTATTAACAGCCAAATCTAAATATATAAATAAAAATATGTGGGTTAAATTGCTTAGAGAATGCCTAAGAGGGACAAATTAAGAGTAGCAAAGTATAGTGCAGGTTTCTACAAGCGGGAGTAAAGCCATCAGCGTGGTGGGTGTCATTAAGTCTTATCTCCGCCAACTCCCCCCTTCTTCCATTTCTATTGAAGAGGTGACAAACGACAAAACAGCTTAGCAAAGATGTCCGGATAGAGCGCACGTCAATAGCGGTAGATGCGGACGAGGATAAGCAAATGTCAGAGTGGGGGGGAGGTAGACATCCATCAATAGGTGGAAAAATATCCAGTCTATTCCGGATCTCGGTGATGTCGACACCCTTGAACCAGAAAATGCAACAATATCAGCTTTATTTCCCATAATGAATGTAAGTGATGGGGAGCGGTGTACAATTGTGTGTGTGGACTCGGATACAAATCCTGCCAAAGGTGTTTAAAAGAAATAAAAATAGGGCAAAGAAATTCCTAGCAGTCGATAAAGGTACATTGCAATCCCCTTCTGTGACATTAGTTCTTCCTTCCGTTTGGTTTTCTTTTAAAACATCCCATTGAGATCAATTATCCGCCTACTTTCTATAGCGTAAACTGCATTTACTATTGTGGTTCACTAGTCACACGTTTCAATTTTGTAGGGGATGAACCAGATGTTTTCTAGAGATATTTTTGTTGAAATATGTTTTTTTTTTAAGGCTACTGGTTAAAGTCCGAGGATGATGATTTTTAAAGGGTGTCAAATGGTATTTGTTGGCTATTGTGGTCAAATAGTGAATGTAATTTGTCCATTCAGGTATATAGAATTCAGACATCACATATCACCAGAAGGCATCTTTTTTACTCCCGCTAACCTCGAGAGAGAGATTGTGTGGGGGTGTACTTTTTACTGGTGTGGAGAGGTGAGAGGAATAAAAGGGATGCTCTGAAGGATATTTTTTGAAAGAGAGTGGTGTGATGATCAGAGGATTTCGAGGGGGCTTTGGCGACGCTTGGAATTGAAAGACAAACACAATGCTGTGAAGCCTCCGAGACCATCTGAGGAGAGAACGTTAGCACGTCTGCCGATAGTTGGCCTGTAGAGGCAGATGGGCGGTCCTGGATTCAAATCTCAGCTTCATAAATAACACTGTTATTTACTTGAGTCATGAACGGAATCAAAATTTGAAAATTTTTCTTCATGGTGCGAGATAAGGGATGGGTAAACGATGCCAGAAAGAGCTACAGTGGGTGTGGGTTTTCATTCAAAACCATAAAGAGGAAACCTTTCACCAATCTGGTGACCTACAAGTACAATCAGTGGATGTGCTTGTAGTTTTCTGCAGAAATCTCATTGGTCAAAGCAATTTTCCCTCTAATTGTGCAGTACTCTCGTCTTCTCTGCGCAGCAGCAATCATATGGCGCGCAGTAAATAAAATCCCAACCTTTTTTTACCCCGTTCCCCATGATGGCATCGTTTACGCGGCAGCCAGTGGTAGTAACTCTGTCCATCCTTATGCTTTTTTGTGTTTTACAGTATGTTTTACATGAAAAAATTGAGGTAACATTGACATGCACCTGCTTATGGCTTGTGTGATATTGGAAGCAATAATGATGTCGCTTACACTGGTACTCAGTGCGCTCAGGGAGATTGTCTTTCTGCCCAGACCTACGAAAAATTAGAGGGAACATTGGGTCAAAGTGTCTGTGCTGGCTCGGTTGGAACCAAAACCTGCACCCACAGCGGCCCCCCTGAGGACCGATTTGCCCATCCCTGTTCTAGATGCTAAATACTCCAACTAAATCACAAGGGTAAAACGGTTTGACCACCGTGCATCGATTTGACTCCAGTCCCGAAAGAACATTACCTACACTTGTTGTTTCTGCTAAGGCTTTTCAAAGGAGCTCTTTTGTCAGGTTTTTCCTTGAACTTGTCACCGCAGGTGGCATCGGAAAGGGCATTCGTTCCCACGTTCCCTCGCTTTACCGCCGCTGGATTCGCCACTGCAACGTGGCTCCCGGTGGGAACGAGTCGGTGGTTGAATTGAGATCGGTTGACATTTTGACAGCGGGCTTCGTGTTGGGAGATAACTCTGGCATACTGCTTATGTTAAGAGGCTCTCATTAAGTGGCGAATTCCCAGCGCTGCACGTCAACTGGCGATTCCAGTGGTTGGATGTAAATCGCACATGTCAGCCAGGAAACCTTTGCACTAGTGTTTTGTTTAGTATATTCATAGAAGGTGCCCATACCTGTGAATATTAAGTGGTCAAAAGATAGAACAGAAGGATAAACATTGGAAATAGTGGTACAAAAACAATTTGGAATACATATGCCACCTTGATATAAGTAGAATTGTAGTATCATTATGACATCATTCACTGTGAGTAATGGATACCCCAGCTAACTGATAAGACCGGAAAATGGAGGATAGGAAAGATCAGAGTATCACAGGGCAGCAAATGAGTTAACCTCCCAAATGTCCTGATGGTTATAATAAACCCAGAGCTGCCTATAGTTGTAAACACAAGCCAATATATCTGAATGCTTTAATGAGCAAACAAACCCCGAGAACTGCCGTTTATTCACGACGATGCGATAGCGAAACGAGCGTTTCGACTCTCATTAAAAGCCGACCAGTTTGCTCTTCCCACCCGCGCCACCTGCAAGGCGCATGCATTCTGCTATATAGGGTGGCAAATACCAAACTGTATGGCATGCTATCAAAGGCATTTCTACGGTCCAAAAGGTCACGTGATGGTGAAAGGTTGCCGAGAAGCAAGAGCCGCCGGACGGGCTTTCATCAGCGGGGAGGCAGCTGGAGTCCTCTAAAGAGGCCGACTGACTCGGGCAGGGCTGCAGGCGCAGCGGGGCTGCTCCACGCTGACATTTCACATCCAGATCCGGCACGCTAATGGCATTTGAGCCACTTTGAAATACACACACAGCCGCCGCCGCGCTGAAACATTTATAGGCGGGCGATGCTTTTATTGTTTGGGTTCGTGACATTGTTGGAAGCAGATTGCATAGGTGGTTGGACAAAAAGGCAGTTGAAGGCCAATGTGCAATTGATTGGAAACACGGCATACAGACAGATACGCATGGAACATAAGAAGCCATTCAGTTAGGTTTGCAAATAGTTGAGCTGAGTTTCATCTGGTATTTTTCTCTTTTCCTTTATTGCAGTGGTATACCATCAATATCTATAGCTGTGTATTTGTGTGTATATAGTATATAGTTTTTTTTGTCCCTGATAAAATGATGCCTTGAGATACAAGTGATATTTTTTGTAAAGCTTTCAGGTAGCAGCTATTAGTTAGGCATTTATTTTACCTTTACTGTAATTGCTGTAATACCTAAACATTTTTTCACCCTGAATACGTATATCCCGGACTGTATATTCTTTATCCCCTGCAAAGAACCACTAACATAACTCGAATTTGTGAGGACCAGAAGGGCAGCACAAATACATTGAAAAGAAGCATAAAATATGCAAATATAATTGTAGTTCTTTTTTAATAGTTCAATATCAGACATCCTCATAGGATGAAATAACTCGTATCTCAAAGTATCACTTTATTCTCAGTAACAATACTTAATAGCAAATGCCACCTTTTTATTAAAGCTCTTAAAACTACACAATCAATCGGTTTATTTCAGCTCTCTTCCCGCATAGTATAAAGACAATGTCATAAAAACTGTATATATATACCCTGCAGTGAAGTTATAAGTCAACTTTTACACTGGGATGAGAAGTCGCTATCTTAAAATTAATGTAAAATTGAGTTTTTCTCTTCTTGGTAGACATGTTTTGAAGTAAAGTATACGTAAGATACAAGCTGTATCCGGATCAACATGCACTGCTCGTGGCTTTTTATTTGCCCCGTGTAGAAAAATGGTCAATTGATGAGCTTTCTCTTTGAAGTTTTTGAAGTGATTTGTCCTCATTGGATGGACAAAATGCATTTGGTACTGCTTGGTACTTGTTAGTCATATGCCCTAAATATATCGCTTTTTCTGGGTTGTTTTTAGTATTTTTATTTTATTTTTTTTAAGATTAAAGGAAAACAAAATGGGACTGATACAGCCTGATAACAGCCGGCTGCATTTGAAAGCGAAAAAAAATGGCAAGGATAAATATTCATTTGACAAAATCTCTTTTGTAGAATAAAATACTAATTTATTATTCATAAACTTGCACTGAAAGTAGGAATATTTTGTGGTTCTAGTTTGTGTAGTGTGTTTGATATCAAAATGACACATGATAAGAAGGGACTTTCAATGTCATCTTTTGCACAGTATAACTATCTAAATAATCAAACCATAATATTTTATTGCCAAGTATATTTTCTAAAACTGCGGTCACAGAACCTCCAGTCGTATAGTAGTTGTTTGTTGTAGTTGTTGTAGTAGTAGTAGTAGTTGTATAGTAGTTGTTGTAGTTGTAGTTGTATAGTAGTTGTAGTTGTAGTTGTATAGTAGTTGTTGTAGTTGTAGTTGTATAGTAGTTGTTGTAGTTGTAGTTGTATAGTAGTTGTTGTAGTTGCAGTTGTATAGTAGTTGTTGTAGTTGTAGTTGTATAGTAGTTGTTGGAGTTGTAGTTGTATAGTAGTTGTTGTAGTTGAAGTAATAGTAGTTGTTGTAGTTGTGGTAGTTGTATAGTAGTTAATGTCGTAGTCCATCATGATTCACTTTTTCAAGCATAGTTTTTATTTTTTTTACTATAAAATAATGCATGTTTGGAGGTGGAACAAATTTCCTGCAATTTTAGAAATCCATTCACAGTCTGTAAATGCTAACCTTCAGTGCAAACGACTGCGCGAGCCGTCCAATTTGTTTGGCCCTCCCGGGCCAAAAAAACAAATGTCAGTCAATGACAGCCAACATGTCACTGGCATTTCAAACCACTTGCCGATATGTGGATTTTTGGGTTTTTTTCTGGACCAAAATAAAACTTGCTTCCCCAATCGCGGCTGCATACGAATTGAACTCGCCCTCCATCGTTTTCATGTGATAAATGACATCTGAATGCATTGTGAAGTATGATCTTTACCCGCCGCGTGCCTTTGAAAGCTGGCTGTGTATGCAAATTCTTTTGACTGGCACCGATAGCAGTGGGGCCCGGTGGCTCGGCGCCCGGGAGAGGATGAAGTGGGGACGGGGGTTCTGCCGTGTCCACAGCTGGGGTAGCGTGGCAGAGGCTTTAAATGTCAGCTGGGGAGGGATGCGGATGCCATTTGGCCCGACGAGCCGCATGCCAAGGGACCGGCGGTGGGATGCAAGAGCAGGGGGCTCACCCGCTGCCATTTATCATGCAGCTACTCCTATAGCACATCTGGCACTCATCTCCTGCTAGCACGATGGAAAAGCCCTTCGCTGCAGGCGAGCGCCGCAAAATGGCAAAAGGACGCCATGCAGTCATTCCACTTGTTGTTTGATAGAAGCGGACATTTATTTCAATTGAATTATCACTCAGGTTTGCTATTTAATTAAAACATTTAAGTCTGCCCGGATGTTGAAATTAGTGCTAACGGAACACCTAACTCGTGGAATTGCATATTTTGGATTGGCGGCAGACGCTAAGTGGGAGGTTAATTATTGCTCGGTGAGTGCGTTTTGTTCCCTGTGAATTGAATATAATCAGCTGTCCAATCAGGTTTTATTTATGTCATTGACCCTAATTGCTAATTTGAACGCAAAGTCGCACTTGTTCTCGTACATTAAATTGTTAAATTGCAGATTCAGGGCTGAAATTCTGCAAAAAATGTTTAAAGTTTATAAAATTTGCCAGAATTTCTTATATAGTTCGACACAAGAAACTGGGATTTTGGTATAATCCAATAAACCAAGAGTTTTGGAAGAAACACTCATAATTATAGAATTTCATTCATTCATTAGTTTGAAATTACATCCTAAAAACATTAGTTTTAACATAGGACACTTTTTTTTTTTTACAAATTTTGGCCCATTTTTTTTAGGTTGGAGTTCATTGGTGCTGTTCTTAGTGTTCCAAATGCATTTTGTCGGATTATTCACAAACCCCCCATGTTTGTGGAACCCCCTCTCCCCATGTTTTGTATTTATCTACGATCTATAAATATAATAGTTGGATGTTCAAAGTGTGAACCATCCAATGAATGGGCGTTGACTACATTCACTGTACCGACAAATGGGATTATCTGTTCGTTAGCGCAAACGGACGCAAGCCGACCTGCATAAAACCATTGAAATATTGATTTTGTGTCCGGTTCTAAACGCTAAATGTCGCACTTACGCCCGAGTCAATATCCAGAACAAGAAGAAAGGTTTGTATTTAATTGCCGCTTGCTTGTTGATCTTGGGAAGTGGCGTCCTTGAATGCATGCAATCACACGCCAGTCACAGTTCATTACATTGAAGAGGGAGTGGGATGGCATCACCGTGCCTTCAACCCAGGGCCCGGCTCTGTAATTATGCCTCTGGCTGAAAATAGGCCAGATTGATTGTATGCCTTTTACAACAATGAGCCGTCAATCTATCGACACGTCGCCGCGCTATCCGAAAAAAGTTGACGCAAGTCATAATTAATTCTGTTTGCGATCAGACGGAAGTTTTGCTTGTGATTTAAAAATGCCGTGGCAGATGCTTGTGACTGTACAGTCTCGGGGGAGATTTGCTTTTTTTTTTTTAGGATGATTGGGTCATGTTTGAACAGGTTTTCCACTCTGGGGTACAAAACGAGGAAAAGCTTGATTGTCAAGAGTCTCTAAACGATTGATTTGAACGATTCTGTGCTGTGGAGTATGTTAAAGAATGGCCTTTTCTGTCTGGGTAGACAATCGTAAATGTTAACAGTGTTTAATGTGAAGGATTTGTTAGCAGAGTTCAGGCATGTATACCGATAATCGGGGAAAATTTGGGCTTTATTCATCTTTTACAACAGAATGTAAGTAAATATAGATAATCCAAAGGGATTTTCCTTTCATTAGGACTATGTTTTTTCCCTCCTGATCCGCTCTAAAATTTTAGCCTTGATGTTAAACTCACATTTTTAGGCGCCTTGAAAATGTGATGGAATTTGAATCATGATTACCCTGCAGTGTGTGATACGCTAAATTTGATTAAATATTCCTTTCCGATCTGCTTAGGAAACTATTCTCAGACGGTTGTCGTCATTTTTGGAATCAATTCAGTATTTCCCAATACAAATCCTTTGGAGAATGGAGGTCTTCTCCAAGAATCAAATCATTCCTGTCTTTAAAAAGACTTATGCTATACAAATTTGTCCCGATTATGAGTATATTCATCAACCACATGACCTTAAATAAGCATATTTATCACGAGAAAGTCAGTTTTGACTAGCACGTCCTGCACATCGTCACCTTATAAATCATTCAATCGAGAAATCAGAAGGTTAATCGTCAAGTGAAGACATCTCCAGACAGGGTTGCCGAGCATCCCCCCCTAAGCTACCCTCATTGTCGTCGCCATGGTAATGACAAGAGAAGAAGAAAGACCTTCCTGAGAAAAAGGCACGACCAAGGACACGACCCTTATGTCTATCACACGGCGCCCCCCGTAGTTCGACATCCATAACGTAACTCGCACAAGCCCTGGATGATCATAGAGGCATCTGCTTAGGCAGGTGGTCTCAATATGTCTCCAGGAACAACTTCACACGCGGGACTTTGAGCACTCAACATCACGTTGCTACCTCGGCGCCGACGATTGTCTGAACGTGACTTTGGTCGCGCCAACCTCGCCCCCGCTATCGCACTTCCCCAGCCCGCCTCGAGTCTCCCATCGACGGTAGTTAGAATTCCGCCATGCTCGCCAACCTCCGCCGTCAGCCCACGTCAAGCCTTCCCGCCGCCACTTGTGCCACTTGATGTATTGTCTCTCCTTTTTTTGCATCCCTTTTAAAATTAATTGCAGTTTTATCTCCTCCCGAGCCTGCCGAGAACACAATAGTTTAAAAGTAGCGTGAATTGTATTCAAACAAAACAGTTAAAGCCTCCCTGTTTTCTCATACAGGTTTAACTCCCAATATTCCCTTAGTGGCTGCACTTCTTTTATCTGGAATACAATGGAATTAATCATGACTCAAAATGTCCTTTTATTTTTGGGTCATATTTTAATAACCTTGCATCACAATGCTAGTGTCGTTTAGGGGGAGAGTGCTGTTAAATAAACCTAGACTGGATAAATAACCTTCATCCTTTTTACTAATTGTTTGGTGATGTAAATGGAAACTAGAGTTGATCTGATTTGGACAAACCGTGACCGGATGTTTGGTCGCCGGTCTTTTGGTCGCCGGTCAAATATACTTAAATATTAAGCAGCACTTAGATATTAAACAGTACTTACATATTAAACAGTACTTAGATATTAAACAGTACTTGTATATTAAACAGGACTTGGATATTAAACAGTATTTGGATGTTAAACAGTACTTGGATATTAAACAGTACTTGGATATCACACAGTACTTGGATATTACACAGTACTTGGATATTAAACAGTACTTGGATATTAAACAGTACTTAGATATTAAACTTAGAAAAGATATACCTCTAATGCTGTTTACCATTCTGCATTGACATTATATAGCTGCAAATTTAACCAATGTGAATTATACCAAAACTAGTTGAAATTCAGCAGGGCTTTGGAAACTGACAGCAATAAATTATTCATTAAAATAGATATATCTTGAGTGCCGAGACTCCATTTGGGAAGGTGATAGAGGATTTGGCTTTGAACTCCATTGCAGTAAAACAAATTTTGTTGTTTTTTGGTTTTTATTTCACGTTTTGCCACAGCCTTCAGCTGGTATTGTTAAAGTGATATTAACGCAGGCTTGAAATCTATTTTCTGGCGCGTAGCTTATCCGCTTACATTTGAAACTATTCCGATGTGCACCGCACTGATGTAATATGGCCGCATTAGGCGCTGCCTTCCGGCAGTGAAGCGTAACTTAGACAGATCAAATGCAAAAAAAAAAAAGAAGACACTTCTCATCCATTAGATGCAATCTTCAGCACAAAAAAGAAAATCTAAAAGGGAAAATGCCCTGAACGTACCATCCTTGCGTGTGTTTTCAAATAGCAGGTGATCAAGCACCCCGATTTAGCAGGGATTGCAAAGTCTCACATGTGTGTGCATGTCAGTCTTCTATTTTCTCCAGTCAGATAAATCTGTGTCTTGTACCAGTGCCAAAGGTTTAAAGTGGCACACATCAGGGTAAATCCCATCCATGGTTGTCAAGTCGACGACATTTGAAGTAGGCAGCCCACACGTGCGCAACAATGTACTCTTCAAAACGAAAAACTCACTATGTTAGCGTTTTAAGCTGCGGGGAAGCAGAGAGTTATAACCATATTTATAAACGGAAGATAGGAGGAAATACATAATCTACAAAACAGCTATTGAGATGCTTTGTTTTCAGTATTGCTTTACCTCTAGGCAAAAAAAATCGCGTGAATTGTGTTGGGTACATATTTGAGCAGGCAAAAACTATAATTTTTCCTGAAAAAATGTCATTGTAATTTGTGATGACCATATTTTTCGGACTATAAGTCACACTAGCCTAGATACATGTTGATAATTTAATTTTATAGTAAACTCAGAACAAAACAAAAAGAAAAACAGGCTAAATATGCTTCTGTAAATATAACTATAGCCTAAATAAATGAAAAAAAACCTAACAGTGCAACTTATATTTCGTCTGGCAAATACATAATTACAATAAATCGTTTAAAATTACTTAAGATAGTTAGGCTAAGATGTAATCTGATTGCCTATCATTGCATTTACCGTATTTTCACGACTATAAGGTGCACTTAGAAGTCTGCAATTTTCTCCAAAATAGACAGGTCGCCTTATAATCCAAACAAAATGAATAAATCAACGGTTTTGCCTTGACGCTCCGTGTCGTGCTTGTAAACAGTCGACGAATGTGAGAGCAAACGATTACACCTGGTTCTGGACTCCCGATCCCTTCTCTTCGTCTGACGAAGTACACTTCAACCTGACATTTGTTTAACAACCGTCCTCCCTCAATTTTTGCCGCTCTTGTTTGAACACGTCCTCCCGCTCCGTCAGTTCCCCCCCCCCCCCCCCCCCACACTTTTTCATTATTAGAAGAAATATGAAACGTGTCATGGAAGCAAACACAAGAGGAGTGCAAGGAAAGATAAGCCCAGCCACGTTCACTGCCACTGTCGGAAAGAAGTACTTACAGCCAGATCAAGCAGGCGTGGCGCTATAAATATATCTATTTTTTTACAGCCGGTGACCACGGGACACTTTCAGGATGTCCTCGCTGTGGTTTTTGTCAGAAAGTCAAAGGGTGCCGTCACTATAGTCATTAGCCACGGCGCTCGCCGGGAGGGATCGGACATGACTTGTGATAGCGTGTTGTGCCGAGCTTGGTACTCCGGAATGTGTGAAAATGTTTCCATTTGGGCCTCCGGTCTGTGATGGAAACAAGTGCCAAAAGTTTTAATTGACCCGCCTTACTGGAAAGAATTGGGGATTTTTATGGTCTAATTATGGCTGGGATGTTGGTTTTTACTCGTTGGTGCTGTCACAAATGATAATTTTGGACGTCGACTGATTATTTGTGCAATTGACAAGTAATTGGTTCATATTTGAATTTGTATTTCAGTTTTCCAAAGTAGAAATATATATTTTTTATGCTGGTTATAGTCACAAAGGTCATGGGGGTTAGTTTGGTTGTAATCCAATTGGAAGAAAATGCTGAGTTTTGCAGATATATCATTGACTTATTACAAATAAGTCTGTTTTTTATCAATGATTTAAAAAATCAGAACATTTCTTGTTTTTTGTAATGAAAAACAATATAGTTTGTCTTTACTGAAAATAAGCAATGAATAATTACATTCTATCTGAATTTATCTGAAGCTAAATTATCATTTACACTATTTTTATATTTTTAATAGAAAAGTTTTCAGAATTAACACAAACAATTTTTTATAGATTTCTTTTTAAAATATAGGATTCATCGACGAATTAAATCATCGATTGATTTGATTGGATGTTAAATCATACTGTAGTTGGAGCCCTAATTGCTTTGGATTGACATCTAACCCATTTAAACTATAAAAGCCTCTCATATTTCTATCCCATTGACATCAATAGAATTCTAACCAATCCAACTGCATTTGAAACATGCAATTTTCCAGTCTGTATCTGGACACACCCACTTCTGATGCATTATTTTTCCCCCTCCAAAATTGAACCAACACGTATACAGAATGTGCGAATGCGAGAAAAACCATTAAAGCCAAGGTTTCTATTTGAAGGGAAGCATTTATTTGTCTGAAGGTGGATGATTCACTTGGCAATGGCGATTGGTGAGGGTCTCTCTCGGGGTAAAATCTTGTCATCTTTTGCCGGCAGGTGGTTGACTAGAGGGTGTGAAGAATAGAGCATAGATATGATAGCTTTGGATTCTTTCCAGTCAGGAAAAAAAAAGCATCTCCACGTCAGTCACACTAATCGCCTGTTCTTGTATCCGTCTCCAATCTCTGTGGAGATAGTAAGCCTGCAATGGACCACATTTATGCCCAATGGCGAGAAGCAAAAGAAGTTTTGAATAATTCCTGTTAAATGAGAGTGCAAGTGCGCATGGAGCATGACAGAAATTGTCACCCAGAGTGACAAAATGATACTAGAGGAGAAGAGAACGTTTTGACGCATTTGTTAGCCCCAAATAACCAAATTCATGTGTCAATTTATTGCAAACTCACGTCTGATTTTGGCAGAAATAATTTTTAATATTCATTCAGTTGATTGTTTTTTATGATAGAGTATGTACATATGAGAAGTCAGACTTTTACATCCGTAAAATCATTATTTTTTGGTGTATGTATTTGGTTCCCTCTGCCTGTTTATTAGCAACCATGCAGGATAGATTGTGATTTAATTTTGGGCTAATGAAGTCAAAACTGAGGTCGTAAAAGCAATTTTGCAATAACTCCATAAAGCAATTCGCCTATTAACTGAAATTTGCAGGGTAGCTGATATCTTAATGAAAGAGTGATGACATTTTTTAGACCATAAATACACAGGTAGTACCCCCATTACTATTCTCTCCAATGTCCCTAATATTCCATCCATAAATTCATTCAAAAAAACACTTCTTTTAGGTATTTTCCAACCTAACCAAGGTGCTCCTTTTGCGTTTTTCCGTGCCATTTTGGCCACTCGTCTTGGTCAGCAAAGACCACCCCCCCTCCATCTTTTTTTTTGTTCTCCCCTTCACATTGCCACCTCCAGCTGTCACACGCAGGGACAATAGAGAAGAGGTGGGGGTGCACTGTGAATGGAAAAAATAAACTGGAGAGCCCCCCCCCCCTCGTTCCCTAAACTGGAACCTCCAACCCCCCCTCCCCTCCCAAGCCCTTCCCCAAAGACTCGTCATCTGCATTTGACAGGACCCCTGTTCTCCTCTCTTCACCGCCCCTTTTCTTTCTCCTTTCTCTCTGTGTACTCTCCATAATCCTCCTCTCTGCTAAGTGCAGCTGTTGCTCTCCATTGGAGGGGTTTTTTACCCCCTTTTTTTACATGTTGATTGCTAATTAGAATAGCATTTTATCTTGAAAATGAGCACTTTTTCTTCTTAGTCGTCGGCAGATGTTGGCGTTGGAACAATTAGGTGCAATTTGCGTTGACAAAGTTGCTTCATTTGCTTTCAGAAGCGAATGGGGACAATTTTGATGTTCACTGCTATTGATGGCTATAGATGTTTAGAGTATTTGAAATACTGCGATATTGTAGTTTTTGAACCATTGGAACTAAACAGTGAATTTACCCTGTTTATTAAAAATAGAAATGTAAAAAATACCTTTTTTTACAATTTTAAAATAGACTTTTTACCTTTTTTATTAAAATAGAAATGTATACGCATCTAAAATAATCAATCAAAAGTTTAAAAATATATCATAAAATTTAAAAATATATATTTCTACTATTTTTGTGCTTAAAGTTTAATATTGGATCTTCAAATGAAAGCAAAACTATACAACAACCAGCAGCAAATATGAAATATTGTGTTTTAATCTGCTACCATGTTTTATAAGTGCTACCATACACCGTACTGTTTAGTCAACGTAAAACCAGTTCATTTTTTAAAGCGAGTCTGGTATTTCGCTGTCAATAGTCGCCAAGCATTCAAACACAGTGAATTCAAATGCAAAAAATCGGGAAAACGAAGGCGCCACTTTTAAGGAATCCTGCAATATCCTCCCCCCCCCCCCCCCCCCCCCAAAAAAAAAAAACCTGAGAAAACAGCATGGCAAACACAGAGACCCCTGGTCGCTCAACAAATGAGCGACACCCCCCCCCCACCCCATCCTCAAAAAAAAAAATCCTCCCACCTCAACCCACAAGCCTATTAGCCAGGCATCGCTCCATCGACATTCACTGTCGACAACATGTGGAGGCGTCGCCATGGCAACCTCTGGATATGACATGTGCGACCGACTAGGGGTAAGGGGGGGCTGAATATAAGGAGGGGCTCAGCCTTAAGTAAGGGAAGAAAAAAAAAAGATAGAGGAGAGAGAAGAGGGAGCCCAGCACCTCCCCGACTCTTTTCAGCAGGACGGCGGCGGGCGCTTGAATGGACTCGCTCTTCTGGGGGCTTCTGCACATTCTTCCGCGGCTCGGAAAATCAGGCGGGCATATCCTGCATTCTTCTCCCCTTTTTTTTCTAATACCCCCCTTTTTTTCTCGCTCTTTTGTTGAGACCCTCGCTAGGGAACTTTTTTTGTGGGGGGGGGTGTTAGGGAGTGGGCGGCCCAGGGAAGCATAAACGCGCCTCGGAGCCGCCACTGGCATCAGTGTGTAAAGTAAGCGCCTCTGGAATACAAGAAGACTAAAACGTCTATCCTGGCCGGCGACATGGTTTCGGGTAATTATTATTATTATTATTATTGTTTCCCGCTGATGTCTTGTGCATGTCATGCGTGAAATTTTAAGACCCCCCTCTCCTCTTGAATCGACTCACTCACCCCCTGTGTGGAATGATGATGGAAACTTGTGAATGTGATAGTGATGGTTTTTGGTGATTATCTTCCTTTTTTGGGGGGTGTAGGTTTTACAAAATGCTATTTTTTTTACTTTGACATAAGGATTTGCATTGTAGTGTAGGCTATGTGAAGTAATGTGTGATATTTGGGATTTTTCTTTGCTGTTTTATCCATGTTATGTTAATAATTCTGTGAAATTCTGGGTTTTATTGTCATTATCTGAGCTTGATAGAGGATAAAAATTAGCTAAATTAGTTAATCATTACATTTGGAATCACTAGAAATATTTTTTTCATTTTTTATTGCAGTAAAAATGCATTTTTCAATGATTCAATGCACTGCAGCCTGACCTTTCCTCTCCCTTCGTTTGAATAATATAAACCCACCCCAGCCCCCTTGTCCCCCCCCCCCCCCCCCCCACCACACAAAATCCATCTGGCCATTTTCCATTTTCACCCAAGAACATCTTGTATTAGCAATTCCAATTGTGTTTTACAAGCTTTATCGGGCAGACATATTTGTTGAAACCAACCTAAACCTTTTAAGACCCTCTTTGACATCCGGATTGGGTGCCCGCCCCTCAGAAACAAAATAGAAACTAATATAGATGGAAAAACTTTACTCTAATAGTCTTTCTCAAATACAATTAAGCCGCTAACCACCTCATCAAAAAAGACCTAAACTAATTTGGAGGATCTAAATAGGCCGTCTAATGGATTCACTGCTATAAAATGTAAACAATGCCAACCCCTTAAAAAAAACTAATTCAGAAAATTTGTTCAGTCTAATGCAGTGCAACTCATGCAGAAAATTTACATTTGCATTCATATCTTGTCTTACCAAAGGAACATACCTCCTAAAAAAAAAATAAAAAAAAGAAAAATCATTCAAATATACCCCCTTCAACATCCAGACTTATTACCAAAACCCCCCACAGACCCCAACAAGATCTAAGCATCCATTCTATGTAATCCTAGTAACATCTACAGTGAGTTTTGCAGCAATTATTGCACCAGATTTCCCATTTTTGGCGCACTCTTCAGTTTTATTGAATCCAAATATGCATATTTTTTGGTACAAAATCCAAATATACATCATTTTTGGTACAAAATCCGAAATATGCATCATTTTTGGTACAAAATCCAAATGGTCGTTTTTCTTTGGAATGTTCAATTTGGCCGATATAGTTATTTTTTATCTAGACACGATGATTTTTACTGTTTTTCTTTATTTTTTTGTGCGAGGATATCAAAGAGGAATTATAATTGCCCTGCAAAATGCAAACGCAACACCCCCCTCCTCCGATCTTTGATTGAAACGACGAGCAGGCAGCGGCGGTCCGGCCCACCACCGCCAAATGAAAACCCGCTTAAACTAACAAGCCGCAAGGTCGAGCTAGAAGTGTCTTTTTAAAAAAAAAAATCTCAAAATCTCATCACTATTCATGTTCAATTTCATCCTGACCAGTGATTTCGCAGACATTTTTGTGTCCTTTAACTGTTTTATTGAAAATCCAATGCATTTCTTGTAATCCTTCCTTAGTGCTTTTTAATTATGCTTTTAAATTTGAGCCCTTTGGGGTTTGTTCACTAAAGCAAATGGCCCAGTTATTAATAATGTGCCTTTTTTTTTTTTGGTTAAACTTTTTAATCCACACACTCCCACCTTGGACACCCCCTTCTCGTTTCTACCCGCCAAAAAAATAACAAAAAGGGAGGCTATTTATAGCAAGACAAACACATTTTGTCAAATGGAACTAAAACACAACTTGGTGAAGTAACATGAACATTTTTTTGTAGTAACTTTAAAAAAATGTATGTTTACATGCTGTTTTTTACTTAAACTGACTGGTTTGACTACCTTTAAAAGACATAATTGTATGTTTGCGATTTAGTGGATGTTTTTTTTCGCAAATGCCATGTTAGTCGTGACAAATATATGAAAAATATAGTTTACTTTAAGTCAGCGATCATTTTTTTTGTGGAGGGAAGGTAGCTACTTCCGTTTTAATCATAACATATTTGAACGAAATTCTCCTTTTCTTAGTACTGAACAATCGTACATTTGTACTCGCAAAGCAGATTTTTCTAGCTAACCTTGTACACACTATTCATTGCATCAACTTGATGAATTTTTTTCTTCTTTCTTCCACTGATTTAACAACAAATATCGACTTGTTTAGTTCAAGGATCGAAGCAACGTCTTTATGCATTCAAAATGTCAATCTTTATACTATTTATCCTTTTTTTTTACTGGATCAATGTCAGTTTAACCTGCTTTAGAAATGCATTTCTCGTAAACAAACGCTTTTATTGCAAGAATCCGAAAACAAACTCCCTGGTTTAACAATCTTGTAGCTCCTATTATAAAAGCAGGGCATTTCTTTATGTTAGGGTCAGAACTTTCCCTTTTTTTTTTGTTCTTAATCCATAGCAAGAGTGGTTGCTATCCATTGACGTTCCACTTGCTTCACCGCCTAATCCAGGCAGGAGCTAATTAATCTCACAAGCTTTTTAGGCTCCCGACCTCTATGCAGCTGCACAGCGCCTGGCCTGGCCTTGCCAGCTCTAAATGGGATTGTGAATGTCTGTAGTGGGAGGCTGTAGTGGACAAGGGGGTGGGGGGACGCTGGGGTTTGAGGTGCTGTCTGAATGCGCATTATATGAGGCCGGTATTAGCTGGCTAATGAGTAAGGAGGGGGGGTGCATGGGGTGAATTCTGAGTTTTGTTCCAAACGAGAAGGCTGAAAGAATGGAAAGTGGGATGTCATGTTACAATTTGAGCATGTGTGGGTTTCATGTTTTTGATGGAGGGGTTAGTTGTTTACTCTGAAGGAATATTGTTAAATGAGGGGTTTGTTATATTGGGGTATGATTTGGGATTTTTTTTTTAGTTTTGGTCAAATTTCGATGAATTTTATGGTTTGTATATGACAGAAAAAAGCCCTTATACAGAATAGTAAGCAAAAATAGCCAATTTTTCATGTATTATTTGCCTTTTTTTAAACATGATCATTAATTGTACCTTCTCATGTACATTATTTTATTATAATTACAGACAGACAGCAACTCAAAACAAAATTACCGAAATATATAGTACCAATATGCCAAAATTCAATTTTTTTTTCATTTGTCAGTTTTTTTCTCTACTTTTATTTCATTCATTCCCACAAATGTCTTACTCAATATTTTGTAGGAAAAATGTCTCATCTTCTCTGAAGAAATCCATCAAAACATCAACTAAAACAAATCGAAACATGCCACATGTATTGCATGTGATGTAAAATGTTTGGAATATTTATTGAAAATAATATAAAACCTTATGCCATTATCTTTTATTCCCATAAAGTATATATATTTTTTTACATTTGCTTTTCTCCCTGGCCTTTTACACCCCCACGTGCCGCAGTTTTCCCACCCTTTTTGACCATCACTTTCCCCCTCTTGTGCTTTTCTTCCAGAGAGGCAGCCTGAGCCGCATCCCCGTGGTGAAAGAAACCCGGGTAGAGTCTGGCCAATTGGTGGTTCTCTCAGTCCTGTGCGTGCTCTTCATCCTGGTGGTACTGTTGGTGTCGGCCACCTTCTTCTGCGTGCGCCAGCGCTCCCACCTGCGCATGAAAGAGAAACTCTCCAGCTTGGGAACTGACACCGGCAACGATGCCACGGCGACCTATCAGGTTTGGAGACGCGCACTCTCACATTTGCTGTCAGCCAATCGGGAGGTGTCTCGCTCCTCTTCCGATCGGTTGTTGGATAGGCGTGCTCAGCCCATGATTTGGCAATTTCAATGATTTCCTCTATGTACATACACACCAAATTCACAGTATTCATTGTAAGTGTTTATTTCCTATTCAAGGTACAGTTAAATATGAGGAAAATAAATCAAATCTACTTGACTTTTATAATACTTTAAGATCTAAACCACATCCTCTAACAGTTTCAAACCATAATGGCTAACATTAAAAAGAAAAATTCCAAAATAAAGCACTAATTCAAAGAAAAAAATTATTATTTTCAGTCTGCATGATGTTTTCAATCATAATTTTCATATTCAATCACAAATATTTTTTTAAGTTTATTTCCCAACACATTTTTAGCTAATTATAACATTTTTAGCACACTTACACCATGAAGAATAACACGTGGATTGGTCATCTTTCACCAGCATTGGCAGCCAATAAAAAAAAAAAGTATGGAATGACATTATGAAGATGTGTTTGACGCCACCGTGACCTATTCCCCCCCTCCTCCCTTTCCTGGGCCCCCGGTGGCTAGGGGAAATATTGATTAACCACATTGGGGCTCAGCTGTGCACTCAGAACACATTTAGCTTGTGTGCCTTGTTAACATTTTCAATATTTAATCGAGTTTACGCCTCCATATCTCATCCCGACAGCCAAACACTCTCCAATATGGAATTGATTGGAAGTTTAATCCAAAAAAAAAAAAAAGTCCATCCTCGCTGTAAGAGTATACTTTTGATGTTTTCGCCCCCGTTGCTTTTTCCCACTTTGAAAAGAAGAAGGTGTGGGTCACAAAAGCCTGGGACGTATCTCACCTCGGTATCCGGTCCGAGCTGGGCTCTTCCCGCGAGGCGGCGGCGGCGTAGAAGTCGAATGAATTATGAGGTGGACTTGGATGTTGCCCCAAGGCCGAAGCTCGGGGCGCCGCTTCATGACTCTAATCATTAAAGTCTTGACGGCAGTGAGGGGAGGGGAAAAAAATAAATAAAAGGAATCCAGGAGCAGGGCTGCAACCCTCAGGGAAATATCAGGTTGATAGATCAGCGGATAGCGTACGCTGCTGCCTTCCCACAATGCCTTTTTTTTTCTTTCTCAGGCCGAGGTTGTTATTGAGCATGGAAATGAATTCCAAAGGAAGTGTCGGGCCGAAACGCGCTACACGATGCTTGGGGAAGATTGTGGTGACTTTGAAAAGATAAGAAATGAGCCATAATGCTAGACATCTGATGAGATAGAATAAGCTTTTATTGCTATAGGGAAATTACAGAAAAACGCCAGAAGAAAAAGAATGGAAAAAGATAGATTAACAAAGTATTCTCAAGGGGGAAAAAAACTAAGTTGGATCTCCCAGAATGCATTTCTTTGCTTTTAGTGTTTATCAAACATAGGGTTGGAAAATTTGTTTAGAAAAACATATATATATATTTTTTTAACATCCCATTTGGATTCTTTTCTCAATTTGTATTATTGCAGACATAGTTTTCTTATTATTTATTCAATAGCACCTAACGTTAAGCTAACGGAATTCAAAAAAATGAATAAATCGTATAGTTTTGCATTGGAAAATTTGACATAAATGGCATAAGAAGTTTCTCTAATATATAAATATACACTTAGACAAGATAAATAGTACAGTAACAGGCACCCAATGGTACAATGGTTCTTTTGCCTGACTTTGGTGCAAAGTATGTGGGTTAGATTCCCGCTTGTCTGTCTCCATGCGTCCCCAATGACTGACTAGTGACCAATCAAGGGTGTAATCTGCCTTTTGCGAACCTAAGAAAGATAAGCAGTATTAAAAAGAAATAACTGACAGTAACAATGTAGCAACATCTCCCATATCAACATTATGAGAATACAATTTCTATATATCACTTTATTACCAAGGCCAAAGTTGCTTGTAAAGTTTTAATGCAGAATTTAAAATAAATATATAAATAAAAGCCTCCCCTATATCTTGTTAATAAGTAGACAATAGCCTGTATTCATATTTTGCCTCCACAAGGGTGCAATTTTGAAAAAGCTGAGTCATTTGAAATGCTGATAAAAGTAGTGGAGAAGCACTTTTTGGGTTGATTTTTCTTTTGCAAGCTAAAGATATCCATCAGAATATAATGCATAAATGCATCCTAGTCTTGGCTGTTATTTGAATCATGGATGAGCTCCACTGCTTTCTTTAGGGCAAAAGGTTGCTTAATCAATCTTTTAAATGTCTGATTTGTTTGTGTGTGCTATGGCATATTGTTATTTTTGTTTTTCTTAAAAGAAAATATAATATAATACCTTTTTATTGTGTGGCAATGTTTAGTTTTATAGTTGCTTAGTGGACAGTAGAAGCACAATTATAATAACAGCAAATTATCAATCATTAAAATGTTAATATCTAGCTTAATTGGAGGAAATGTTAGTGGGTGTGTTATTTTGAGCAAAAAAATGTGCTTTGGCTTCATATGTGTGCACGTGAAAGTCTCTGAGGTGACAGTTTACTCGATTAAAAACTCATTTCCACTAGAGGGCAGCTTATGTCTATTTTCAGTGAAATGTCGGACATACTTTTCTGCATTAATAATTGATTATTCAATTTTTTATTCTGTTTTTCCTTCCCTCAGGAGTTATGTCGCCAACGCATGGCTATCCGGACTTCGGAGCGTCCGGAGACGCTGCGCCACTCACGGCTAAACAGCGTGTCGTCGCAGTTTAGCGATGGGCCCGGGGCGGGTAGTCCGTCCACACGCAGTAGCACCTCCTCCTGGTGCGAGGAGCCCGTCCCTTCCAATATGGACATCTCTACTGGCCACATGATACTGGTAAGCAACCAAATTTATCAGAAAATGTTCTCTTTACTTTCAACATAACAGCAAAAAGTTTCATTTTTGACCAAAAATACTCTTAAAAAAACTATTAGACCCTTTTGACACTTAACATCATACATTTGTGTATTCCTATTTATATTATAGCATTACAATAATAGTTGGAATTGATCCTCACATTCACTTTTGACTTATTTTACCCCCCAAAAACTCCCCTGACACATTACATATTCATATTTTCACAATTACTACATTCCAAACTGAATATATTTTTAAAATGTTTCAAATATTTTCACATTTTTGACCCCAAATTTGACATTTTTATAACATATAAACCCCATTAAATTCCAATGGCAGACCCATATCATTCCAAATAGCATAACATCAAATTCATAGATTCCCTTTTATTCATAAATCATCACACATATTTCCCACCCCTCCACATTTTTCACCCAAAACTCCCCATTAAAACCAACATTCTCACCCCAAAAATTGACATCCCTCCCATTTTTAATCAACATCACCACAATTAAAATCCTCCACAGTTCTTTTTACACAAATTGCACTATTTACTCATACAATAACCCTCCAAATATATTCACCAAAGACAAGAATTAAAATTAATTTATTTATCTTGTGGGTGTAGTCATGAAACGAAGAATATTGTCGCATCTCCAGATGGTTGAAAATAGAGCTTCTTGGATGAATAGCATTTTATTATTGATCTTCCGAGTTGTTTTTCAACTTTAGAGAAATTGACAGTATCACCACATGAAATATATATATAAATATATATCTGTTCATCATTCTTGGCTCACCTCTTTAGAACTCTTATCAAATCATCCGTCTTTTTATCTCCTCTACGTTTTTCCCTCATATTTCCAACACGCCGTTCTATGATTTTCCCTCATTATCTTTACACTGTTATTTACCCACTAGTGGCAAAATAAGCCCGTTTTTTTTTCTTTTTTTTCTCCTCCTGAAATATAATTTCCCCCATCCGTGATTGTCGTCAGGGTTCGAGTAATTACGGGTCTTTTTTTTTTTGGAGGGTGGAGCTTTCCTACCTCGCATGCACACAATAGATTGTTTTAATTTTGCGGCACGTCATTCATTCGAGACAAGCTTGATAAAAGAGACGGAGAGATGCCTGGCAGTGTTTCCATTAATGGCGCCCGCATTCATCACCCGCCACGTCTGCCTATTATATAAGGGCAGGCTGTAATGAATGAGAGGGAATGTGAGTAATGCCTCGTACCGTCGCTAATAGATGGCTTTTTCTTACACTCGTCAAAGCTTGTTTGTGCCGAGCTCCCCCCCTCTTTGAACGTGGCGACAATAGCGTGGCGCCAACAACAAAAAAAGGGCCTGTGAATCATTTCTAGGGAGGCGTGCTGTTATGATTATTAGCCGTAGTTTCTCCATAGCAGCAAATGAAGCGATCTATGCTATCTGTCGCCAGACCAAATTGGAAGCTGGCTTCCAAGCTAAGTGTTTTTTAAAATATGTTGTGTGTTGACATAATGTTGACATTTATGGTGATTGAAAGAGACAAGCATCAGCTCGTGCTCGTTCTGAATGAAGCTCATCAGAATGAGGTGACATTTTGCTGGATGTTCATAGTATTGAGAATTGTGTGGTAACCTTTCTGCTCTGACTATTGGCGACCCATTAGGAATGGGTTCAAGCACTATTTTGAGACCTTAGCCTAAATTTATATGTCATTACCCTACATTTTGGGTGTTAGAGAAATGGGATTTCAATATAAGGCCAACCAGTTCTTACTTATTTTCAATTATATATGCAGTATTCTCCTTTATTTACATATTTGACATATTTTTAATTCTTAACTGACTTTATTTTAATTATATTTTTATTTATTACTTTATCTTATCATTGATTTTAATTGTAATAACATGATAAACATGCATGTTAATGTTTCTGAAGAAATATTTCTTAAATGAACTCTAATGTGATTTTAAAAATAATTTCTGTGGTTTAAAATGCATAAATTAAATAGTATTGGGCTAATATTTTTTGCATTTCATCAAAAATTGTTAACAATTAGCATAAAAGTTATGTGTGATGTCAAATTCACACACTATAAATACATAAATAAATATAGATTGTCTTTTAGTTGAACTTTGAGATCCGAACAATTCCAGGAGCCCCTCCATTTTGGAAAAAGGGGCCCCTCACGAGACCCTCCTTACCATTCCCCCATCATCTCCTGTCAAACCATGTGTGTGATTGCCTTCTTATCGCTCATCTCGGGCATATATTTGCCATCTCATCTCTCTCTGTCGCTCCCACTCTATTTGCGCTTTGGGGGAGAAGGACGATGAATACTTAGTGTACTAAAGCTGAAAAAAAGTCTTTTGTAACTTGCCAATTGAAATTGGAAGCCCCCCTTATGTTGAGTTATCAGCTCCTCTTTGTTTAATCCGGAGTTACTTTGACGCCAGCCATTACCGTCATGTAAAAGTAAGGGACTCGCTCAGTTCAGGACCATGGACAGCGACACTGCATGGACAGCGCCACATGTACGAAATGCAGGAAAAAGAATGCCTTGGTTGGAAAATGTTGCACAGAAATGGCCGCTGGGGTACCTACATTTATTCATTATCTTGCCCTAGGCACCCCTGCGTGATTTTCATGCCCTGTAGCCGTTTAATTTAGTTTTGGAGGTGAATTGTTAAGGACAATTGGTGTACAGTTGCAGTGGGCCCAAGGGGCAACATTGATTTTGGAACTGCTGCTGTTTTGTAGATGAGGTTAAAAAAAGAGTCGACTTGGATGCAAAATTCCTAAATAGGTTGGTTCATGAATACATTATCATTGTTGTTGTTGCATTTTAGTATTAGTAAGTATTTTACCTATACTGCATTGTTATGGAACTGGTAGTGTTTTGTAGATGAGGTCAAAAAAAAGATTCTTCTTATTCCATATTTGTATAATTAATGAACTCAACACATCTTACTCATACATTATTAATTTTATTTCAAAATTCTTAAAATCATGCACATTTATTTTACTTTTTTTTCCACAAGTAAAATTGTTTAACTATAAAACATTCATTTTAGCAACAATTTTCTCATATACAATGAATATATGTAAATACTCATAGTGCAATAAAGTACTAACTATACCATAGATCCTCAATTATTTTAATGATATTTAAATACAATAAACCAATAGACTGTTTATTGAATTGAGTTATTAACCAGTCATGTAAATATGCAAAGGGGGTGGATTAAATAGCACATCTTACTTTCCCCACCTCTGGTTTACCTTCATAAATCTCCCCACCTTACCCCTCCCCCTCCCCTTTTACCAAGTGCCGTTAGTTTGAATTTGACAGTAATGTGTCACCTGTTGCCGGCGGTCCGCCTTCATCCCGATTTGGCCCGGCGGACTTGGCCGTTGAGCAGACTGCTTTATGGGATTAGCCATTGTTTCCCTGACATGCGGGCCTCCCTCATCCCGTGTCCCTGATTGGCACACGTAATCCTCCCCTCGTTCACTAAACCTTGCCTCGCCCGTCTGCGGAATAAGCCACGGTCGGCCGCCTCGCCCTGGGAGCTCGTCGCTTCGATAAGGGAGGGGGGGCTATGTGGCGTTAAGGCAGAAATATGAATGTAGAAGGCAATCAATTCAGGATGTCGTTTGAATAGAGCGCGATGCACTTGGGAGCGGATGTGATGCTAGAGAGAGTACAACATGACAGGTGACGGCCAGCCGCTTGGGGAAACGAGGACTCAAATGAAAAAAGTACTTTACGACTTAGTTTGTAGGGAGGAATGCTTCGATACTTGACTAGGGAAAGGAAAATTATCAAAGTTGTCAGGAGGGCTACTCAGGTAGGGTGGTAGTGTATAATTGCCAGATGGAAATTGTAGTCAGATTGTCAGGAACTAAGTTGGGGCAGTCGGATACAACACCCGGGGAAACTATGGTAGAATATTTGGGGATAAACAGATCATCAGAAGTAATACTTGGTCAGGGAAGTCAAGGGGAAAACAAGTATTGTATTTTTCAGGGTTTAAGTCGCATCTGAGTATAGGTCGCACTGTTCAAGTAATGCACAATGAAATGAAAAATATATATAAGTATAATATATTTAAGTAATATTTTGTTATTTTATCAGGAACCAAGAACAAAAATATGTGAAAATAACAATGGTATCGCTTAATATAGCCAGTTTTCAGATAATTATAGCTGAAAAAAACAACATAATAGGCTCTTCTGGTCAGTGAAAATAAGTACATAAGTCTCACTTGAGTTAAGAATGCATATTATAGTCTGGAAAATATGGTAACTATCGCAAATAATCAGATAGAAAAGAAAAATACTCCTTTTTAGACAAGCGTATTACCCAGAAAAGAACAATAATCAAGCATTACCCAAGGAAATACGAAGCAGTCTGAAAAATCAAGAATAACAGTTGAATAATTTGCTATAGAATTTGCTATGACATTTGTATGAAGAGAAATTCAACAACAGTAGAGAACAATTTAGATTTTAAGATGAAAGGTGAAGGTAGAAAAACACTATGCTGTCTCATTAAATCAGGAGTGCTTGATTTTAGGACCTCTCTGGCACTTTAGCTTTCATGCCTAACAATAAACTTTGATTCTCATCATTAGTCCCATTTGTATACGCGTCTTAAAAGAGTCCCCCAATATCCTGTCAGAGACATGTGAATTCATTAGCCATACAAGGATAATTAACCATTGTATGCTTGGACAGGCCTATTTGTGATTACCGGCTAGACGCCATTTGTGTTTTTTATTCCGCAAAGACGTGCTTTTTAGCAGCTGACAGATAGCGCGAAATGCCACAATGAAGACGCTGGGTCTACCTACGCCCTTTTTTAATACTGGATAAACACGCCATGCATGTGGGTATCGCTTTCATTGTATTAGCTAGCTGATCCCTGACATCAGTTTATGAGTCTGTAATCTTCCAACCCGCACAAAAGCGGTCTAAACCATTTAACCTGACTATGATACAGGACAAGAAAGGGGTAAAAATGGCGCCTTCTTTTTAAGAAAAGAAGAAACTCGCCTTGCCAGCTAATCTCCCTAAGACTTGCCCTGATTTGGCTGAATACACACAAACATAGACAGCATCCCCCTTCTTCTTTTTTTTTGGCCATCTTTGTCTCTCTTGCGAATTCAATTTTGTCCTCCGCGAATGACGGCTTAAACGTAGACAATCTTATCAGTGGCAGTGCAAGCGGCAAAGGGCGACATGGAAACACCCCTCAAGTATTTCTACAGCCGACAAACCTCTCAGGAGTCTTAATTGTGTTTTCAATCCGCCTACAACTAGAAAATAACATTACCCCGACGCCCGACGCAACCTTTTTTTTTTTTTTTGCCCGACGCCTAACGTCTGGACACCTTTCTGTGTTGTGGTGGTGGAGTGAAATGGAAAATGTTGTTTTCTCTCAGTCGTACATGGAGGACCACTTGAAGAACAAGAACCGTCTGGAGCGAGAATGGGAGGCGTTGTGTTCGTACCAAGCTGAACCCGCCGCCTGCAACGTGGCCCGGAGCGAGCAGTGTGTCAGGAAGAACCGCTCAGATGCAGTACTTGCATGTAAGTACTTTGAAAATAATAATACTGGCAGCTATGGTGGGGAAAATATTAACACTGAGTATAAAGTATAGTGTTTCAGTTAATGTGAATTTTGCAAAGTAGTCTTGATTGTAGTAATGACAATACTAAACTGCAAAAAGTACTGTTTCCATGGAATGAATATTCAGTTTTTTATACATCTAAAACAATGTTTATTTTAGCTGTTTTATATATTTTTAGATTTTACTAAATGGTTTTTGAACTAAAACACAGGAAAAAAATGACAATTATTGATTTAAAAGGAGGAAAATCAGGAAATGTAATATACATCTATACTCTTCATTTAAATTTGATCCTAAAACAGAAAGTCAGCACTCATAATTTACTTTCCCGGACCACACAAAAGGATGCGACGGGCCAGATTTGGTCCCCGATCCAACACTTTGACACATCTGCATTAGATAGTGAGTTATAATAACCGAACATTCCTAAAAAATAATGAATAATGGGTTAATCTGGAGTATTCTGAAATGTCATCTCATAGCACTTATATTTTTTTTATCACATTAAATAAATGGACCAATTTATCCATTTATTTGTTATTCCACAAATGCCATATCCATCAAAATGCCATATATTCACCAGTGACAATGGACAAGATAAAAATGGTAGTTGGCTAACGTCTCTCAATACCCAAACGACAACCAACGACAATTTTCTCTCACCCTGCCGTGTTCCCAAGCGTTACCATCCATACTCAGTTGGGGGAATTAGTCGACGCCAAGTAGCAGTTGGCTTGTTCTTTTGCATAACTGTCAATCAATGGTGACACAAACACCCACTCTTGACTGCATATAACACACCGACGTCTGAGATTAGAAGCCCGGCTGTCACTCAAGGCGACGTGTTAAACAGGAACGCCAGGCGTGTGTTCAAAAGCGTTAAGATTTTCATAGAGATACCCAGGACTTCAGGGACCCTCTCTTAATGGAGGTGGAGCGCTTATTCCGGAATTGCGCGTGATGAAAGCGTGATGAAAGAACTCCTTTCCCTCCCCACGCATGCCATCTCGGCTTCATTTCCAACACGAGTGGCGTGGTATTCTACGTTTTTTTTTCCACGCGGGGGCCGACGGGGAGGGCAAAAAAAAAATATGCTAATGAATTATGCATCTTTGTTCCAGATGATCATTCCAGGATCACCTTGAAAGCAGAGAATAACCATAGTGGTTCCGATTACATCAACGCAAGCCCAATTGTGAGTATTGCTCAGTTTACTGTGTTTTTTGTAGTTTTTTTTTGTACTTGTCTGCTTTGGGTCGTCATTGATTTCAGTGTATCGATTTTTTTATGGGGAGGGGGCTTTATTTTTTGAGCTAGGATGTGTTTGGTGCATTTCATCAATACACAACAAACAATACGCGTCTTTTTGTATTCATCTCTAGATATATCCAATACAATGCGGGAAAGGGCTGAGGCTATTTTTTTATTTTTTTTGAAGTACTCCCACTATAGTCACCACATGTTGTCAGTTGTGATTTCCCCTGAGGCTTCTGCAAAGGGACTCCATCAAAAGCAACAGGAAGCTATGCATTTCAAATACAGGACTCGGGATTTTCCAACGTAGATAGATGAGGGATCGCTACTAAAAGCTTTATACGCATCGCAAACAAACAATATGCGTTTTTTACATGCTCCATTTTCTCTGATGGCATATTCACATATCGCTTTTTTTTTTTCAAAGGATAACATTTCGGGGGTTAAACGACCGAGGGGATGCAAGTGGGCGAGGAAGTGGTGGGATACAAGAGGACAGTTGGGGGGTGGGGGGGTTGAAAGAAGGGTAATTACACCACAATAGGGACCCCCGGCTGTGTCTAGCAAAACTGATAATTATGTCTGTCAATGTGGCTTCTTCCTCTTCATTAGCTTTGAGGCAGTAGGCCATTGAATAATAACTAATCTGGCTTTTCTCTTTTCTGGGAAGTAGTTGAAAGAAGCTAACGAGATGAATTAGTGGTGCTCAGCTTTTGGTCAAATATCAGAAATAGCAAAAAATGATTGGATGGTTTATAGTCATGAGCAATTTTAGTAAAAAAAAACTTGGTTGAGACTATAATGTGACTTCAAGTAGTCGATAAACAATTTAATGCATACATTTTGTCTCATATGTCAAGGCATATATATTCGCTCTGTATTTTACTTGTAACTCAAATCAATCCTATGTTGGGGCACTCGTATGTCAAGGGGTTACTGTATTTAGATGACCAATTTATGTATGAAACAATTGCTTATGGACAAACTATAGTATTAAGTACTATCATTTTTTTCTGGATTTTTTTTAGGTAGTTTCTTGATAAATATAAACATTCTTTCACTGCCCAAGGTGCACCTTCCCACCAAGTTGGGTGACTTTTTAGTCTTAGTCAGACAGATTACTGTGAATTGTAATGTGATTCCTACAAAATATTGACTAAATATTTGAAGAAAAATGTACTTTTCCTTCTCACTTTGCTCGATTGATCGTGAAAATGCTTCAAAAACATTGACGTACATTTCAAAAACCGAGGTTTAACTGAAATCAGCATAAAAACACTCCCTCGTCAAGAACAATACAGGAATTTTGACAATGCCAGACAATCACTTGCCACAGTCAGCGACAACAGACAAAAAGTGTCGGGTTTTGGTATCGAACGTCTTCAGCGAAGCTTGCTTAGGTATTCAGCGCCTTTCTTTTGTGTTATAAAAGCAGACTCAAAGCACAGTCTAAAAGCCAGAAGACATTTTGTGTGAGCCCTTTTTACCTCCAAACGAAAGAAAAGGCCTTCCTTCGCTTGCACCGTCGTAATCGCTTCGGAACAACGGCGAGGGGTGGAGGACGGCCGAAAAAACGCGAGACGCCGCTTTCATGTTTGCGTTTTTTTTTTTTTTTTAGTATTCAAGCGGCGGTGGTGCGCCTGTGTCCTTGAGATTGGCTAAACGAAACGGCGGCGCTTGCGTTTGGCTTTCATTTCAGCGGGAGGGAGAGAACCACCCCCCCTTTCTCCTTTTCGGTCACAAACCATGTGTGGAATTTTAACCAGGAAAAGTGTAGAAATACGACAATGTTGCAGTGATAGGCTTTTTTTTGCATGCATGTCATGTTTAAGGAATTGCACATTGTTGGAATTGTGTAATTTGTGTGTGTTTTAAGATAATTGGGAGTCTATAGGCTTCAAATTAGGTACTGCTGCCTTCATGAAGATAAGAGTTTATTGATCCTTCACTAGGGAATTGTTCATGTGACAAATGCCTGATAGAAGGACTAAAAAAAAAGAATTAGACTTGATGATTACAATTATTCATTGGCTGCCATTGTCGGTGGTAGATGGCAAAATCATTAGAAATGGGCAGGACGATTGTATTTTTTTATGTTATTGACGTCGATGGACCCCCTAGTCCAAAGCCTTCAATTCAAAATGCATTAGATTGCTGTCAAATGTCAGCCATTTAGTTAAAAAATGTAATTTACTGAAGATCATACTGCTTTAACTCTTAAAAATTGTCCTTTTTGGAAGCCTTAAGTGACTCCCAAAAAGGTCAGTACCTGTAAAAAACGCATTTAGTACCTTTTACCATAAAAAAAAACCCAACTTTAGTCGACAGTCGAGCACTTCAAGGACTTTGAGATTTCCCCCCAACAATTAGTTTTGCACTCGGTCTACAAAGCAGGTGATGTTTTCAAACACAAATCCCATTGGCGGCTAGCAGGAATCACACTGAATGCTTCAGTGAGTGTAAAAGGGAAGAAGCGATCGTCTCTGTCCAGATGGGGGGGGGATTTAAAAGGATGTGTTGGCATCCAGTCCAAACATGGCGTCACACTCTGTTCTCTGGCTCCCAGATGGACCACGACCCCCGCAACCCCACTTACATCGCCTCGCAGGGCCCGCTTCCTTCCACCGTGGCCGACTTCTGGCAGGTAAGACTCGTCTGCCGCCGCTTGCCATCACTCAAACTGATTTGTTTCTTCAGCCGTGAGGTTTTGGAATAATCACAGTGGGGACGCACGCAATGGGGGAGGAAAGGGGAACAAAAAAAAAAACATCTGGGTTACACGTTCTGTTATTTTTTTATGGGAGCTCTCAACGGGAGATCATCAGTTTGCCTCTTGTGTATTATTCTTGCTAAAAATATTGACTCAACTATATTTTTAACCAGCCCGTGGCTTTAAACAATACTTAACAGTCTTCTCTATTTGACATTTCGTCAAACAACGGGAGGTCTGGCGGCATACTTTTTTGTAAAAGAATCAAATGCTTCACACAAATCATAAGAACGTTCAAGAAAAAGTATAATGAGTCTTAGTCTCAGAGATGCTAAAGCAGGGGTGGGCAAACTTTTGACTTGAAAAAATTGACACACATCTTAAACACATAGTCAAATAATTTAAATGCTGAAAATGTGTAAAATAGAGGATAACTTGGTGAAAAATAAGTAAATAAAATTTAGTCTAAATCAAGTCAAAAGTAAATGTATATGATGTTATTTAATTCACTAGATTACCATATTTTCGAGACTATAAGGTGCACTTAAAAGTCTTACATTTTCTCCAAAATAGACAGTGCACCTTAAAATTCGGTGCACATTATAGTCCTTAAAATACGTTAAGAGATCGGGGAGATACCTGAGGCTGCTACCCTGTGAGTTCCAAACTTCCAAACCATCAAACTGCTGCTCTACTTCCAGTAGATGGCACCATTTTTACAGACACGATACCTTAAAAAAAATCTTCCAGCTTTCAGTCAATGAGTTCACTTTACGATTTCATTACCCTGTTTTCAAGTGGTACAAAACTGTCCAGTCCGGTTTAGTGTGGTCATTACAGAAAGAATTAAAGTCATAAGTCACGGCACCGTCGGATTTCCTGATGATTTGGCACTTGCAATAACGTTCCTGCCGTATTCCCACTCCTTTCCATTAATCACCACACGCTCCGAGCCTTTGTTAAACAGTGCCCGGTTTCCTACATGGAGGTGCGTACTAAATGATGCATGCTGGCCAAATGGCGTCCCCCCCTCCCGTGTTAATAAGACGCCCACTGTAGTCATTAGCGTCGTACCCGCGGTTGCGTGACAAGAGTGCCAATGCAGCTGCCCCCCCCACCCCCCAATTCGCCATCCTCTAAACTTTCGGATTGTTCCGAAATTTGTTTTCACGGGCGAAAAAAAAGCTTGCAGTTAATTAACGACAAAATGGCTACCTCGCCGGCTTTTAACTGCAAAGTGCATCCGAATTGCGTAGGATGCTTTCCCCTTTTTTTTGTCTGTCGGATTCAAATGCAGCGTCGAGTGCCTCCAATGAAACGCTGATAATTGTTTTGTGTTTTGTCGGCATTCGTGCCAGGTGACTAGACGCATCTGTCTATTATCCAACCGAAAAAAAAGGCGCTCAGTCGCGTAAGCGTGGCGGCGTGTTTTCCAATTACAGATGGTAGAAAATGTGGAAAATTAGACTAAAGTTACAGCACTGTTGAGTGGAATAAGATGGGAATTATTAGACTTTCAGTAAAGTTTGTTGGTATGGCGTTTGGATTTGATAGATTTTCTCTTTTGTTCCTTTATGTAAATGAGGGGAATCTGAATAGAGGGTTGACATCCTATTGAAAAGCAGCCATTTAAAATTTCAACACCCTTTTTTTTAGCAAATAGTCAGCAACATTTCAAGGACTTTAAAACTTAAGCTGTTGAAAAATAAGGTGATAAGGTGTTGTGAATTTGTATCCATCGCACATTGAAAAATAAAATTCTTTCAATATGCAGCTTTTATTTGCAATTTGCCTTCAACTGGATTCATCAATGTTTTAATTGTAAGCCAATTTGAATTAATATTTTTAAAAAATATGATGTGTGAATCCTGAAAAGCTCACTTTTTTAATGTCCATGAACTTCTACATTCATATTAGTAGTATTATAGTTACACAAAAGTACTCTTTTCATATAATTACACATTGAAATGAATAGACTTTTTACTCATGTTCATTCATCCATCTTTTTTTAACAGATATCCATCCTGTAATAATAATCCTCCTTATTTTTCTTTCTAAATTCTAACTTTTCTACATATTCTGCAATTCAATTTATTCTCCACATCTTTTAATTTGTTCAATTAAAGTAGACAAAATCCCAATGTCAAATATTGCTGAATTTGGACCTTCTTAAGGTTTAGTTTAGCTATAAAACATGAATTGTTAATCTATGAATTGGCCACTTCCGTACATACTTGATAAATGCTCGTAAAAGCCAAGTTCTCCTTCCCAATTTGTTTTAACGCCTAGCTAGGGGCTTGCACATCGCATTTTTCCCGCGTCGCTGACGATTAATCCATGCTTCTCGGACCGGGATTAAGAAATCCATTCAGCCCTCGTACCGAATATTCCGCTGCACGTCAGCCTTGACCGATTGCTTTTCCCGTGGCGTGCAGATGGTGTGGGAAAGCGGCTGCGTGGTCGTGGTCATGCTCACCCCCGTTTCGGAGAACGGCGTCAAGCAGTGTCACCACTACTGGCCGGATGAGGGATCCAATGTCTACCATTTTTATGAGGTATGTCAGCCCTGGAAAGGATTTGAAAAACATGTTTTGGATTATTTTTGTTGTAGTTAATTAAAGATGGAAGTGGGAGGATTGGAAAGATAAGAGTATAAAAGGGAAGGGTGATTGTCATTGATCAAAATATTGATAAAATCAATGGAAAAATCATATAATCACAATAATAATTGTTTTTAAAGACTATTGGAACTCCAGACTCATTTTAAGAATCACAGATCTAGTTGAAAAAATCACATTAAATCTCACAGTACCACAGGTGGTGCCGTACTTTGCCGTTTATAAACATCAACTACAACCGATCCCTTTTTAAAGCGTTGGCTACAATTAGTGAATCTCACAATTCAAACCGATCACAATTACTGTCAAGAACCCTCAGGAGTGCAATCACTGCAAACCACGGGTTGCCATTGGCTCTGATCAATCATTTTTGAACCACATTACACATAATAAAAATATTATTTACCTTTTAAATGTCATTGGCTGACCTTACCAGCAAGAGATGTCCAATCCACAATTTCCCAAGTAGTCTATATGTAACACTACTTATAGTCAACTTGTACATATGTGCAATCATATTTTACTTTTTTCTTCCCCAAATTTAGGTTAAAGTTTATTCAACATATTTATGTATAGTAATTTCTCTCCTTGGCTTTAATAGGACGGGAAAAACTGTAAAATACCATCCCAAAACTAAAAATCCCAAATAAATTACAATACCAAACTATTTTCTTGTTAGTAATTCATCTAAAGTTAAACATTATTATGGTGTTCCTCATCATCACCAGGTGAACCTGGTCTCCGAGCACATCTGGTGCGAAGACTTCCTCGTTCGTAGCTTCTACCTGAAGAACCTCCACACCAACGAGACTCGTACCGTCACCCAGTTCCACTTCCTCTCCTGGACGGACCGTGGCGTCCCCCACTCGGCGCGTACCCTCTTGGACTTCCGCAGGTACGCCCCACCTCTAACCACATGTTCTCAAACCCACCCCTTCCCTCCCTTTATCTCCCCCCACCGGTTCAATGTATCTAACAAGGTTTCTCTCCCCCACACTCGGTCCCCCATCACCCCGTCTCCCGTCCCTCCATCCTTCCCTTGGCCTCACCTCCCCTTCCAGCACGTGATGCAGCAAATTAACAGCCCCGCATTGCCTGGCTTGGCTTGGGAAGAAAACACCTCATTCAAAGAGCCAATTAAACCAGAGCCGTCTGACTAAAAAAAAGAGGGAGAGAAGGGGTCGGGTGGGGTGATGGGGGGGAGAATTTTCTTAGCGACGGGATAACCTCGCCCGGTTTCTTCTAGGAGCTCCTCAGGGGAAACCGCAAAGGGACAACAAATGAGAATAGATGCATCTGATTTGTGGATGGAAATGTGCACTCCCTTTTCACTCCTCACTCCTCGAGGCGTCCTTTTTTTGCTTTTTTTTTCTTTCCTTCCAATTAGCTCGTATGTGTTAGGGTTTGTGGGCTTTTTGGCGTCCCCGATCCCATATTTTGCGGTTGCCAGTGTCATTTTTGTGATGTTGCAGCTAGTAATATGAGCCCAGTTGCATAGTCACAAAAGTGATCATTGGAAACTGTGTCTCCTCAGCCAGGCCTGGGCACAACCCGACTTTATCTCTCTCTCTCTCTCTTTCTCCCCCGTCCTCCCCTTCCCTTCCTCGCTCTTTCAATGGCTTTTGCATGGGAAGTGCGGCCATCTTTGATGACGCTTAACATGTTTGACGTTTCCTCCTTCAGGCACAAACATGGGAATTGCACATGCTGTATGTCACACTTTTTCATTTTTTTGTCAAGTTTTTGGCTGACTTTGACGTCAATAGACGTCCGATCCGTTCTAATTTGAAGGGGTGAATGGATTGGACGTACATTGGTGTCAATGGCAATTAATGGGGAAAGGTTTTAACAGTTCATGTTTATGAATTTCGATATAATCCAACAGTTCATTTATGATGTATTATTTGAAGTATTATAGAAAAGTATTCTTACTTTTATCACAATAGGAGATCTTAATGAGCAATGCAATTTTATTTTTAGTTTTTTTTACTTCAAAAACAGTCAAAGACATCTAATAATAAATTCATATGTATAGCGAAAATATATGCTTTTTTAATAATGGTTATTTTGTATTATTTGACTATATTGTCCAACTTCTTATTTATTATTCCATTTATTGTACAAGATAGCTATGAATTAAAACTATATTTTTTAATACTCTGCCTTCCTAAACTTCCATAGATAACGAAAAAAACACAAATATAATTTGCAATTAATTTCATAATGCTTAAAGAATAAGTCATATTTGTAATAGTGTTATCTTTATTCATTATAATCCTATTCATCAGGCGCTCTTTCACAAATGAGTTTGACTTTTTGCAAAATATGACTAGACTAGTGTTTTCCACCAAATTAACAAGAAGTAATCAAGCCGTTGTAGCTGACATTTCATTCATTATTACAATAAACAGAAAAAGACATGCACTGTATGGCATTTAATCGTGTTTTTTTCTTAATGTGTGCTTAAACAAGTTTTTGTTTTTTAAGACACACCTGCTCACCCTTTTCCAAACAAATTACTCAATTATTATCCCCTGACTAAAACCCTATTGAATTTTTTTGCCAGCCAATGGAAAATGTATTCATTTTGACCACAATAACATCATTTTTCTGTCTTTTTTTGTCTTTTCTTATTGCAGAAAGGTTAACAAGTGCTACCGAGGTCGATCTTGCCCGATTATTGTTCACTGCAGGCAAGTATGACAAACCAAATGATGATGATGATGATGAATATGATGAAGATAGTGATCTCAACGTAACGGTACAACAATAATCTTAATTAAACCTCCTTTTTAATTAACTTCACCAGAAACCGAATTCTACGTTGATCAGCGAAATGTATCGAAGCTTTAAGGGGGCGTGGCTTGATTCATTTATACCCCCCGCCCACCAAAAACGCTCATATTTTTACCTCGTTTTTTTAATGGGAAACCCTCAAAATGAACAGACGCTCGCCATTTTGATGACCTCCCCCTTTATAGAGGAGATGCGCGCGTCTTGTTTGCAATTAACATGCAGCGCCATTGAATGGCCGGCGGGCACAAAGGAGGGGGGGCTTTTCAACATGCTATCTCTAGAGTAATGGAGAGAGAGAGAGAGAGAGTGAGGGGGTGAAAGCACGACCCTCCAAATAAAAAATAAAAAAACTGTCTCTCAACCTTCTTCTGAGGTGCACGCTTTTAGAAGCCTTTGTCCTATGGTGGGTTTTCAGAAGTATCCCCCCCTCGCGTCCCCTAGCCACACACTATGCTCCCCAAAGACCACACGAGTCGACCACATGTCATGTCACCCCATTTTCACATGTCTAGAATTGTTTTTTTTCTCATGAAATTGGGAGAAAACTGCAAAACTGTCCTTATTTAAATGGTGTTTTATAAAAATGGAGTCAGAGTTAAGTAGAGGCTCTGCATGAATTTTAATTGACTTTAATTTATTTTGAATACATACTGTATGGAAAAATAATGTCATTTAACATAAAAAGTGATAAAAATATTTAATTTTTAGGACAAAAAAATGAATATGAGAGGAAAAAAGTCACATTTTGTCAAACTGATATTGTGTGATAGTGCTGATATTTTAAATTTGATTTGTTTTAATGTAAAAATGCAGAATAAAATTGTGAAAAAACAACAAAAGAAGTTGAATAAAACAGCTTTTATGAAAACACATTTCTATGAGGGAAACATGACATTTTCTATCTTGCAATTTCAAAACACAATGTTAAAAACAATAAATAAAAACCCCTAAAATGTACCTCCCCATCTTCAAAGTCTGAATCCAAGTGCTTTGACATATGAGCAACCTATCTAACATGATTTCATGATCTCGTTTTTTCATCTTTACCCTTAAATAAAAAATAATAAATGTTTAAATTTGAGCGCCAAACCTTAACACCATGCACATATGTGTGTGTTTTTACAGCGACGGCGCCGGAAGGAGCGGAACATACATTCTGATCGACATGGTCCTCAACAAGATGGCCAAAGGTAAACAAACGTTAAGGCTTTCTCCTCTCCCGTTGCCCCGGCAACGTCCCGCCAGGTTTCCCGCGCGGGGTCTCGGCGATGCGTTAAGGTTGACGAGGGCCGCCGAGGGGTGTCGGGGGAACAAAAGCCCCTCACTAAAATGAGAAATAGAGGCGAGGGAGGGGAAAAAAACACATGATTAATTTAGTAGTCATTTATGCTGCTGTCAGGCCGAGTGGAGTCGCAATCGCCGTCTGAATTTAGATGGCGCATGCATGAAAATGAAATGGAATTCATTTATGCTGGCAACATTATCGGCGCCATCCACCTTTCATAAACGCCATGGTTTTGTCCCATTGATTTTTATTTTTAGTGTTTGGAAGCCATGTTATTGTCTTTAGAGGGAAACTGACATTAAATTAATATAGATAAAGAAAAGGTAGGCAAAAGTATTATTCAAATGTTGAACATTAAATTGTGAAATTTACTATAATAGGATAAAAGTAAATATAGAAGTGTCATTAGGCAAATGGTATTCAAAAGTACTATTAAAAGTAGTTGAATGAATAAATAAAAGGAAGGAATTAATGATTATTCATTATATTTGGTATATTCTCAGAGTATATGAGTACATTCATTTTGTAATGATTCATTTGAATATGTTTTCTTCCATTTTAACTTCGTTTTTTAAGAAGAAAAAGCCTTACTATACTATGTAGTATTTTAAGAAAAAAAGCCTTACTATACTATACTCATTTTATATAGGATTTGTCAATTTTTTTGTTTTTTAAATAACTATATCATATTATTTTTCTTTTTCATTCAATTGTGGTTTAGGCTAACAGTAAATCTAAAAAAATGATTGAAAAATAATGATAAACTACTTAAACCAGTGCTAACCCTCCCAATTCAAATAGATTGGACGTTCATTTTCGTCAATGGCAACCAATAAGTTAAAAAAATGTAACCACAGTCATAAACACTTGCCTTATTAAAAGCTTTCTTTTGTAGCCTCCATGGGGCAGTCTAGTGTAAACCCAATTGTTTGACTTAACTCATAAAAAAAGAATTAAGTTTTAAAAACAATGTTCCTCTATGGGGGCACGTTAAAGTATTTTCAATCCTAAATCCCTTTTGCATCCATTGTAGAGGTCAGCCAAAACACCAAAGGTCAATTAGCTGCAGCTTTGCCTGCCCTTTGACCTTTGCACTTTGCCCTTTCCGCTATTGAAAATGACGACAAACGTTCCCGTTGCCCTCGACGATGAAAGCCACTCGCCGCTCTCTTTTTAACCTTTTGTTTCTTGAGCCGCGGACCCCCGTTGGCCTGCCCGTTGTTGGAAAATCAGACATCATCTAAGGCCCCCGAAGCTTTTGTCTCACCTCTTGTTTGGAGCACTCAGGCTGCATTGGGAATTTGTTTTTGGTTTTACTTTACTTCAGTGCAACCTCATATTTTAGCAGAATAATGTTGTAAATGAAGGATAAAAGTCTTTCGTTATTGTGGAAATTTCAGAATCAAAAAGCATTCTTTTTAGGACTGAAATTTGAAGAAGGATGTTGCTTTATTTAACAGATTCACTGACACTAAAACATTGGAGATTTATGGGAATATGTTTGTCATTTTCTGGGTAGGAGAACAAAAAATGTCCATGTATAGTAAGGCTTTTTTACTTGAAAAAAATGATGATTTAAAAAGAATTCCATTACATTATTATGACAAAAGTAGTCTCATTTTTTTTAAAGAACCTCTCATAACTTATGTGAATTTCAGTCATTTCTACTCAACTCTTTCAGAGCCATTGAGCCAGAACGCAAACAAACGTTATACCGCTCTCTTTCTCATGTATAGTAATTCTACACTGAGGATAAAGAATATCCACACACCCATCTCACGTCTTTCCTTGTTGTGGCCACCCTCGCAGTTTTTAATGGCGGCTCGGGCTAGCGTCCAAACCTTTCCTGTGGATGAATGTGGTCATTTTCAATTGACAGACGGGAGCTGGATTAGCAACCTTGCTTTGAAGCGCGTCCAATGTTGTCTGATCTATATGTGTGTGTGTGTGGGTTGCAGGTGCAAAGGAGATTGATATTGCCGCGACCCTGGAGCACTTGAGAGACCAGAGAGCCGGCATGGTCCAAACAAAGGTAGGAACCCTCCCCCTACCAACCCTCTTTGCCTTTGATTTGGAGTGGTCGCAGCTAGTGAAGGAGGAGATGAAAAGAAAACATTGCTTACTAACTCCTCCTTCATAGAGAAAGTTCTTAGCTGCAGCGTTTGATTGGATGCCAGCGACCGTTCTTGAAAGGAATGACAAATCTTTGTTGATTCACATTTCAAAGTATAAATAGGGAATTTTTTTCTTAAAAAATGACAGAGTATAGTAAGGCTTTTCTTTATTTGTGGTTTGAAACCCAGTCAGGAAATATTTTTCCCTTAAATAAAACTAACCATTTGTAGTCAAGACTTTCCAATAATGAAAAAGTTAAGTAATCTTAATTAACTTTTCCCACTAAGATACAATATAGTACTGAGTATGATCTGGGAGTGAAGTGTGCCTAAACAACAAATACAATACTACTGCCTAACCTGGGAGAGTGGTGGACCAGTGGTTAAGTCATCAGTTTCCCACCTCTGTGGTCCTGGGTTCAAATCCTAGTGTCTGCAAAGATTTTCCCAATATTATTGAGGCAAATGAAAGGGATAAAGTATAAGTACTACTGCCTACCCTCACAGGGTGGTGGCCCAGTGGTTAAGTCTTCAGTCTTCCACCTCTTTGGTCTTGGGTTCAATTCCAAGTACATGCAAATATTTTCCCACTATTATTCAGGTAAATGAGAGAGATAAGAGTACAAGTACTGCCACTTACCTTCACAGGTTGGTGGTCCAGTGGATAAATCTTCAGTCTTCCACCTCTATGGTCTTGGGTTCAAATCCTAGTATCTGCAAAGATTTTCCCAATATGTATTATTGCGGCAAATGAAAGGGATAAAGTATAAGTACTACTGCCTACCCTCACAGGGTGGTGGCCCAGTGGTTAAGTCTTCTGTCTTCCACCTCTTTGGTCTTGGGTTCAATTCCAAGTACATGCAAATATTTTTCCACTATTATTCAGGTAAATGAGAGAGATAAGAGTACAAGTACTGCTGCCACTTACCTTCACAGGTTGGTGGTCCAGTGGATATGTATTCAGTCTTCCACCACTTTGGTCTGGTGTTCAAATCCTAGTGTCTGCAAAGATTTTCCCAATATTATTGAGGCAAATGAAAGGGATAAAAGTATAAGTACTACTGCCTACCATCAGAGGGTGGTGGCCCAGTGGTTAAGTCTTCAGTCTTCCCCCTCTTTGGTCTTGGGTTCAATTCCAAGTACATGCAAATATTTTCCCACTATTATTCAGGTAAATGGGAGGGATAAGAGTACAAGTACTGCCACTTACCTTCACAGGTTGGTGGTCCAGTGGATAAGTATTCAGTCTTCCACCACTTTGGTCTGGGGTTCGAATCCGAGTGTCTGCAAAGATTTTCCCAATATTATTGAGGCAAATGAAAGGGATAAAAGTATAAGTACTACCACTTATCTTTACAGGGTGGTGGCCCAGTGGTTAAGTCTTCAGTCTTCCCCTTCTTTGGTCTTGGGTTCAATTCCAAGTACATGCAAATATTTTCACACTATTATTCAGGTAAACGAGAGGGAAAAGAGTACAAGTACTACCACTTACCTTCACATGGTGGTGGCCCAGTGGATAAGTCTTCAGTCTTCCACCTCTTTGCTCTTGGGTTCAATTCTAAGTACATGCAAAGATTTTCCCACTATTATTCAGGTAAATGAAATGGATACAACTATAAGTACTACCACTTACCTTCACAGGGTGGTGGCCCAGTGAATAAGTCTTCATTCTTCCACTTCTTTGGTCTTGGGTCCAAATCCTAGTGTCTGCAAAGATTTTCCCAATATTATTGAGGTAAATGAGAGAGATAAGAGTACAAGTACTACCACTTCCTTTTACAGGATGGTGGCCCAGTGGATAAGTATTCAGTCTTCCACCTCTTTGGTCTTGAGTTAAAGTCCAAATACATGCCAAGATTTTCCCTCTATTATTCAGGTAAATGAAAGGGATACAACTATAAGTACTACCACTTTCCTTCATAGGGTGGTGACCCAGTGGATAAGTCTTCAGTCTTCCACCTTTTTGGTCTTGGGTTCAATTCTAAGTACATGCAAAGATTTTCCCACTAATATTCAGGTAAATGAAAGGGATAAAACTATAAGTACTACCACTTGCCTTCACATGGTGGTGGTCCAGTGGATAAGTATTCAGTCCTCCACCTCTTTGGTCTTGGGTTCAAATCCTAGTGTCCGCAAAGATTTTCCCAATATTATTAAGGCAAATGAAAGGGATAAAAGAATAAGTACTACTGCCCACCCTCACAGGGTGGTGACCCAGTGGTTAAGTCTTCAGTCTTCCCCTTCTTTGGTCTTGGGTTCAATTCTAAGTACATGCAAAGATTTTCCCACTATTATTCAGGTAAATGAAAGGAATAAAAGTACAAGTACTACCATTTAGCTTCACAGGGTGGTGGCCCAGTGGTTAAGTCATCAATCTCCCACATCTGTGGTCATTGGTTCAATTCCCAGTGCCGGCAAAGTTTTTCCAAATATTATTCAGGTAAATGAGTGAGATAAGAGTATAAGTATTACTACATTCTCTCACAGAGTAGTGGCCCAGGGGCTAAGTCATCAGTCTGCCATCTCTGTGGTCTTGGGTTCAATTCCCAGTGCCTGCAAAGTTTTTCCAAATATTATTCAGGAAAATGAAAGAAATAAGAGTACAAGTACTACCATTTACCTTCACAGGGTGGTGGCCCAAAGGCTAAGTCATCAATTTCCCACATCGGTGGTCATTGGTTCAATTCCAAGTGCCTGCAAAGTTTTTCCAAATATTATTCAGGTAAATGAGTGAGATAAGAGTATAAGTATTACTATGTTCTCTCACCATGTAGTGGCCCAGTGGCTAAGTCATCAGTCTGCCATCTCTGTGGTCTTGGGTTCAATCCCCAGTGCCTGCAAAGTTTTTCCAAATATTATTCAGGTAAATGAGAAATAAGAGTACAAGTACTACCATTTACCTTCACAGGGTGGTGGCCCAAAGGCTAAGTCATCAATCTCCCACATCTGTGATCCTTGGTTCAAATCCAAGTGCCTGCAATCATTTTCCAAATATTATTCAGGTGTTGAATGAGATAAGAGTATAAGTATTACTACCTTCTCTCACAGGGTGGTGGACCAGTGGCTAAGTCATCAGTCTCCCACATCTGTGGTCATTGGTTCAATTCCAAGTCCCTGCAAAGTTTTTCCAAATATTATTCAGGTAAATGAGTGAGATAAGAGTATAAGTATTACTACCTTCTCTCACAGAGTAGTGGCCCAGTGGTTAAGTCATCAGTCCCCTAGTTCTGTGGTCCTGGGTTCAATTCCCAGTGCCTGCAAAGATTTTCCAAATATTATTCAGGTATTGAATGAGATAAGAGTATAAGTATTACTTCATTTGCTCACAGGGTGGTGGCCCAGTGGTTAAGTTATCAGTCTGCCACCTCTGTGGTCCTGGGTTCAATCCCCAGTGCCTGCAAAAATTTTCCAAATATTATTCAGGTAAATTAATCAGATAAGAGTATAAGTATTACTACCTTCTCTCACAGAGTGGTGGCCCAGTGGTTAAGTCATCAGTCCCCCACATCTATGGTCATGGGTTCAATTCCCAGTGCCTGCAAAGATTTTCCAAATATTATTCAGGTAAATGAATGAGATAAGAGTATAAGTATTACCAGCTTCTCTCACAGAGTGGTGGCCCAGTGGCTAAGTCATCAGTCTGCCACCTCCGTGGTCCTGGGTTCAATTCCCAGTACCTCCAAAGATTTTCCAAATATTATTCAGGTAAATGAATGAGATAAGAGTATAAGTATTACTAACTTCTCTCACAGAGTGGTGGCCCAGTGGCTAAGTCATCAGTCTGCCACCTCTGTGGTCCTGGGTTCAAATCCCAGTGTCGGCAAAGATTTTCAAAATATTATTCAGGTAAATGAATGGGATAAGAGTATAAGTATTACAAACTTCTCTCACAGAGTGGTGGCCCAGTGGCTAAGTCATCAGTCTGCCACCTCTGTGGTCCTGGGTTCAATTCCCAGTGTCGGCAAAGATTTTCAAAATATTATTCAGGTATTGAATGAGATAAGAGTATAAGTATTACTTCCGTCTCTCACAGAGTGGTGGCCCAGTGGTTAAGGCATCAGTCCCCCACATCTGTGGTCCTGGGTTCAATTCCCAGTGCCTGCAAAGATTTTCAAAATATTATTCAGGTATTGAATGAGATAAGAGTATAAGTATTACTACCTTCTCTCACAGAGTGGTGGCCCAGTGGCTAAGTCATCAGTCTGCCACCTCTGTGGTCCTGGGTTCAATTCCCAGTGCCTGAAAAGATTTTCCAAATATTATTCAGGTATTGAATGAGATAAGAGTATAAGTATTACTAACTTCTCTCACAGAGTGGTGGCCCAGTGGCTAAGTCATCAGTCTGCCACCTCTGTGGTCCTGGGTTCAAATCCCAGTGTCGGCAAAGATTTTCAAAATATTATTCAGGTAAATGAATGGGATAAGAGTATAAGTATTACAAACTTCTCTCACAGAGTGGTGGCCCAGTGGCTAAGTCATCAGTCTGCCACCTCTGTGGTCCTGGGTTCAATTCCCAGTGCCTGCAAAGATTTTCAAAATATTATTCAGGTATTGAATGAGATAAGAGTATAAGTATTACTAACTTCTCTCACAGAGTGGTGGCCCAGTGGCTAAGTCATCAGTCTGCCACCTCTGTGGTCCTGGGTTCAATTCCCAGTACCTCCAAACATTTTCCAAATATTATTCAGGTAAATGAATGGGATAAGAGTATAAGTATTACCAACTTCTCTCACAGAGTGGTGGCCCAGTGGCTAAGTCATCAGTCTGCCACCTCTGTGGTACTGGGTTCAATTCCCAGTACCTCCAAAGATTTTCCAAATATTATTCAGGCAAATGAATGAGATAAGAGTATAAGTATTACTAACTTCTCTCACAGAGTGGTGGCCCAGTGGCTAAGTCATCAGTCTCCCACATCTGTGGTCCTTGGTTCGAATCCAAGTGCCTGCAAAGATTTTCCAAATATTCCAAAAAATTAAGTTCTAATGTGTAAGTGTATAAGTATATAAGTATTCAGTAGTGGATGAAGCATTTTGTCCAAAAAATGACTAAGTGTTTCACCCCATTTCCTTGGATAAAACGTTTCAACACCTATGTATAAGTGGGGCACGAGTTGGTGTAGTGGGTTGCACACTCGCCTTCGGCCGGAGAGGTGTTGGATCGATCCCCGGTGTCGGCGGTTGACTGACCAAGCAAGCGGTCGAGGGTCGGCCGAAGGCCGACCCGAGAACGCCTTTCGCACATACAGGTCCTTCAACTGTCTTCCGAACTGCCGAAGGCAGTTCGGAATTTAACCTTTTACTGAAAAGTATGACTAAGTGTTTAAAATAAATTAAAAAGGTTATTCTTTTTTTTTTTTCTTATTCCATTTACTCACCTACATGGTTTGGTGATCAACCAAATGTCGACAGCGGGAATCGAACCCAGGTCTCCCAGATGGGAGTCCAGTGATCTAACCTCTGCGCCACCAAGTGGCTTACACTTTTCTCTGTAATCATTTGAGTGTCTTGACTTCAAGTACACAGAAACAATTAAGTGAAAATGTGTCTCAGCCGGGGTTTGAACCCGGGTCCCCTGGACGGTAGACAGGTGAGTTAACCTCTACGCCAAATGGGCACGCTTACCTCAGTCAATGTTGGAAAAACCTTACCTTGTTGTTTTTGGAAACCTTTGAGTGTACATGGTTGCTTCTATTTAAGGGAAAATGACATCACACCAGGGTTTGTACCGCACTCTCCACAGAGTCCTCACTTTACCTGCAAGCAAGGATGGGCAATATAGAAAGGCAGTTTAGTGAGGCTTATTTAACTAATTATATAACTAATTTCCCACATTATCTTTTAAGTGTGAACATGGACGACTGCGACATCACCTTAGACTAGGAAATGTGGGCACCTACAGAACAGTTGATTAATATTTGTGTCTTTTGCACTTTACATATTTTGAAGATGCTGATGACGAATATATGGGTGAATTTCTTTCCCGCAGGAGCAGTTTGAGTTTGTGCTGACAGCCGTGGCCGAGGAGGTCAATGCCATTCTCAAAGCCATGCCCCAGTGAAGGAAACCCCCCTTGCCACTTCTACTTCTTCTTCTCAATATGTACCCGCAGGTTTTCTGTATGTCATGTGGCAAGCAATCAGTGGCCAAAGGTTGCGTTCAGGTACCACCAGAGTTGTTCAGAGGAGTCATTTTACTCCTATACATGGGTGTAATATTATCTTATTATAAAATACAGATTTAATTTCATACCAAAGTACTTAGATTCTTTCCAAAATGCACTTTTGTTATTTTTCTTTTATATAAGAGTGAAATATTATTTTCAAACATTAAATAGAGTTTTAAGATATTATATTTACCAGAATAAAGGTTTTTTCCATGACAAGACCAGAATAAAATTATAAAAATATCTTGTCATTTTACAGCTGTATTTTAATTCATTTTTATTTTTATAGTGTACTATTTAAGTCAAAAGACAGCTAATATAGCTATAAAAAAGATAGTTGTCATGAAATTTATATTTCAAAATAATCAGGTCATATCTTTCCAAGTTAATGCTGCAAGTTTAAAATAATTATATAAATACAACTATAGTATATTCAATACTAGCTGCACTTATTGTACATTAAGTAGCCAAATTCCTCGCCTTCACTTTTCAACCAAAGTTTCAGTTGTCATAAGTGCTTTAAAACATAAGTAAATATTTTTTTATGTATTTTCAGATGAGAGGTGGGTGGGCTAAATCCTCAAATATAATATATACTTGCTTTTTATTGGACAGCGTCTCTGTGAGAGTAATGCACAGGACCTGAACGCAAAGTTCTGATGCCACTGGTCAGCTGTAAAGACATGTTCAGTGAAAAATTCTATAGATGGGGGAAAAATCATTTTAAAATCAAGCATATATGTATATACACATCTATACATACTACTAAGATTATGTAGTACAGTTGACTGTATGGATTGTGGTAATGTATAAATGATACAAAATGCCATAAAGTGGATTTTATGCAAACTATGTATGTAAAATGAGGAGAAACGTGTGATTAGAATAAATACAAATTTGGCAAATGATACTGTGAAGACACTAGTTTAATGTTAATTTTTAGTAATGAGAAAATCTTAGCAATGTACATGGAAAATTCTCTTAAATTGAATAATTTGTCACGATTCTCAAGAGTTCAACAATTTTTTCCAATAACTTTAAAAGCATTTTCCTCCTTCGCCCTAAAAGCATCGCTTGTTGACACCCCATAATAATAACCAGTTGTTGTACCACAAATACATTGTGATGTTGTGCAACATTGACAATACTGTCGTATGACTTCCCTCTACTAGAGTGTCTATAAGAAAATGCTATCTATTTTGTGCGCCCACAATAATATTAATGTTAATAATAAAGAGAAATAGAAACCAGGTCTGTCTTTTTGTTACCCTATTTGCATTTTCATGTGCGTATTACCCGTGGCCGGACGTTTGGTCGTCGGTCTTTTGGTCCATTTCGGTCACCTGTCAAATGTACTTAGATATTAAACAATACTTGGCAATTTAACAGTACTTGGATATAAAAACAGTACTTGGATATTAAACAGTACTTGGATATTAAACAGTACTTGGATATTAAACAGTACTTGGATATTAAACAGTACTTGGATATTAAACAGTACTTGGATATTAAACAGTACTTGGATATTAAACAGTACTTGGATATTAAACAGTACTTGGATATTAAACAGTACTTGGATATTAAACAGTGCTTGGATATTAAACAGTACTCTAACAGTACTTAGATATTAAACAGTACTTAGACATTAAACAGTATAGATATTAAACAGTACTCTAACAGTACTTAGATATTAAACAGTACTTGGATATTAAACTCTCATGAATATAATTTTGAGAGCTGGTTTCAACAGTAAACTCGGTCAACATTTGACCGGCGATCAAAAGACCAGCGACCAAACGTCCAAGCACCGTATTACCATACACTAATCTCAACCCTATTGATGTTATTTTCTTTTCACGGCAGTATTAAAAATAATTTCCTGCCAGTGTCATTGACGGCAAAGGGGTTAACAAGCGGCAATACTTCAATCGACTTTACAAGACGAACCTTAGTGCTTTAGTGGTAGGGCGATTCCCCAGCGTTGATCTTGTTTGGAAAAGTGCCTGGGATGCCATCCAAGATTTTCTGTAGTGGGGGGCCGGGGCGTGTGCAAGCCCATCCTTCATGTCGCGCCAAGGCTTCGACGCCTTTGATCGTCTCGGCAAACAAAAGTCGTTCGAGTCGAGTGAGTCTCTGCCTCGGCTCTTTAATAAAAAAGAAAAAAGGCATTTAAACATGTACAATTGAATTAGCCGCATCCCCCCTTTATAAAAAAACATGCTATTTCACCTGCTTCTTTTCATGTCCCATCATGCATCACATACCGTCATTTTTGATGTTTAATTAGTGGCACTTTTTGGAAGACTGAAAAGACAAAAAAACATTTTAAACAAAAATGCTAATATTTGAATATCAAGCAGATGATGTGTTACCTTGTTGACTGGCTCCAGTGGATGGTTGTTGCTGTTGCCTGGCAACTGTTACTAGGCCTGTTGCCATGTCGGAGGATGGATGGGGAAACGTCATGAAACATGTAGTTTTTTTTTTTTAACTCTTCACTTACTCTACACATTACTTGATTTTCAATGTTTGTATTTTTTAGCAGTAAATAGAATGCAATTGTTTTCAAATATCACTTTTTGATATATGGCTCTACCAATCCTACACTATTTTTCAGGATCGCTTCTCTCTACTAATCTGCCTGGCAACAGTCCCACATAAAAGTAAGTGCTAAGAATTGTTTTCCCTGAAGGACGGCAGATGGCTTTTTCTTTCCTCTCACATTGGTGCCGCCTTTTTTCGCTTCTGCATCTTCCTACTCCACAAGTGTTTTTTTTTTTTTTTAAAGAAAACCTCTTCAGCTTTGACCCGAGCTCCTTTTCTTTCATCTGATGCGATTCTTAAGTCCTTGAACGCGACAAAAGCCCACACCGTCTAACGTGTTTTTTCCCTGGGCGACAAGCTTTCAGAACACGTTTGATAGTCGGCGGATTTAGCATCAATTTGTGCTCCAAACTAATTAGAAGGGTGGAAAAAAAACACGAGCAGCTGGCGCCTTGTTGCGTTTTATGCTGATTCAATGCCAATAGCACAATATATGAATGTCATTTTAGGCTTTGAATGATATTTATATTCAATGCCTAAGTGCATACTTGCTTTTGGTGCATATGCATATCATTATCCCTGACCGCAACACTATTGAACATTTTCTATTAGTTTTACCTGACCTAAACCCTATTAAAAACCCTTTTTTCCATCCCAGCTAGAACATATTGACGTTTATTTTGGTAAATGGCAGCCAATGAGTTAAAGGGAAAAAAAAACAATGAACTTTGGTCTTTTTTAAACGCATCCATGTTTATGAAAATAGAGCGCGCCAATATATCTGGACAAAGTACATTTCAGGTTTTTAGGACATTGGGGATGAAGGGATTTGTTTTTATACATTATAAAATTCGCTAAGGGTTAGAATTAGTTTAGAAAAAGGGACCAAAACCCCCAAAAGATGGGAAAAAGAATCGTGGTGGTGTTGGTGGTGGTGGCGGTCGTCTTCTTCTTGACTCTTTAAGCCAAAGTTTCTTCCTTTTGGTGTCTGTGTGACCTAACCGTGAAATTGTATTATTATTATTATTTGTGCAGGGAATTTCATGGAAAAAAACGGATTGAATTGCTGCAATCAAACAAGTGATTATTGTCACGTCACTCACCTCTGTTGAGTCCATATTCCCCTCCTTCTTCATCCTCGTCATCTTCAGCCACAGAGTTTTGAGGTGAGTTCCTCAGGTAGCGCTGCTGGTTCCAGCCCGGCGCTGTGAGTTGATTGTGTCTACGACGGCGATGCTCGTCTTCATCGGAGTTCACATCTATTTCACAAAAAAAAACAATACAGGTTATTTCAAAATGTTTACCCCCCATTCTATAGGCCAATAATTGCCAATTTTCATTGGAATAACCTCTAATTTTCACATCTTACATATAAAAATCTGAGATTTCTATCCTTTCAGGTTAAAAAATGCCATTCTCTTGAAAAGAAAGGGCATTTTCCACCAAAACTTACACATTTACACTCGCTTTCCAATGTGAACTCATGCATTCCATTCATATTTCATGTCACTGTCTTGATTGCCATTAGTCACGTAAATAAAACTGAGATTTGCTTATTGTTCCCTGCAGGTCATTTCCATTTATATTGAATTAATAGCAGCAGCGGCAAAGAGACGAATGACGCCGCCAGATTACGGGCGATTGCGCTGCCGTGTAATTAAGGAGGCAGCGCTAGATGTGTAGGTGGGGGGTAAAAAAAAAAAAAATAGGAACCCAGGTGCTAGCTCTGCTCAGTTTAGACAAGCGTGACCTCGTCTTGTTTCCAACCTGATGGAGGCTTTGTTTTGCTTTCAAATTTTGCTTTTTAGAAAAGCCTTTTTTGCCTCCCTACATTACGCTATGTCTTGTGGCTCTGGCTGATCAATAGGTGTCTTATTATGAAGGGGTTACCATGGTGATGAGGGCCTTTAGTGCAAAGGGGGTCAGCAATCTATCTTTGTGCAATTAACAGATGGTTAGAAAAAATATTTCAAGGAGTCTTGATGATAATTACAGGGTGTTTGGTGAAGGGGATCATATTTGAAAGGGAAAACAGATTCATTTGATGGGATTGTTTTTAGTGGGGTTGTCACTATGGAAATTATTAATACACTAGTTTATGTAGGTGCATATGTCAGGAATGTGTGGTGTTGTCTTAGGTTATGTTATAAACTGAAATGTGTATTTTGTGTGAACAAATAGAGGAATTAAGGTGATATATCGGATACTTGTTAGATAGCTCACAAGTGCATTTTTCAATTGTAGGGGACCACTGACATCCAGCGGCCATGAGGGGTGAAATACAAATTAAGGTAACATTTGTTTTTTCTTAGTCTTTAACTTGCCTTTTTCAGGAATTAAAAAAAAATGCTTTTAAATTTAATCATGAAAAAATAATCAAAAGTGAGTACTAGATCATTTTAACAAAATTTCCTTTGGTGGGGTAATAATGTGAAAATATTTCTGCTCCTAAATGAAAAGAATGGAAACTACTTACTATTCCCATTAAATATTGTGCTAATAATGTGAAAAACAATTTCTGCTCTTAATTGAAAAGAATGGAAACTACTTACTATTAGCATTGAATAGTGTAAAACATAGTAAATGACTTAAGTGTGAACAATTACTTGAACATAAATTTTGTAATCATAAGAAAGCATTTCTTCATAAGACTAAAATCCATTCATAATTCATGCGATTTCCCATTGATATTTCCTTCATTTTCAAATCGCCCTATCCCAACCAAGCACTTATGGTGCAGGATAGCAGTCGCCTAGCAACGTCCGAGGGCATGCGCAACACACACTGCCGAAATTCCGACCACTCCGTGAATACTAAACTCAATATGAATGGAATGTGACACACCTGAGAAAGGCTTCCTGATCTTCCATCCCTCCACATAACGATACTCCTTGTATCAATATTGCAAAATGTGCATGTGACCTTGACGTATCTACAAACATAAGCATGCAGGTATTCATCACACACCATGCAAAACACACATTAGCTCTATTTGAGGGCGTTTCCTTATGAACTTACCTTAGAAATTTAACTAATAGTGCCCAGAATTGTGAGGATTACCATAAACAGTTGAATAAAAAGGCAACAATACTTACAAATGACCACTGGGTAGCAGCGTTGACTTGTAAAAGGCAGCTTAGATTTTTTCTTTTTAAAAGTGCAGGCATTCAAAAGGCAAGTGGGCAAGCAGTAAGTTTCCTATACTGAGATGAACAGGAGTTATTGGGTTATGCTCACACAAAAAAATGGTGGGTGATGGGTATTAAAACCGAACAATGAGTCAGTTTGCAATCTTAAAATTATTTCCAGGCATTGTGAGAAAACAGGATGCAACTTGCAACACATTTCCACAATCAAAAGTCACGTTTTTATTGAATTTTTCACCTCCTGTTAGACGTCCTGGTACAAAAAACATTAGAGAAAACAACTATCTGCAGTCAAATCATGCAGTGTGCTTTCCATTTAAAAAAAAAAGCAGTGTTATTTATCACACAAGTGGCTTCCAGGTTAGCAGGGTGGAGTTGAAAGACTTAAGAAAAGGTTGGGCAACCATTGTGGAGTTCTTTTTTCCCCCCTGATAGTCCATGTAAGGTTTTTTTAGAAGTGAAAACCACAAAGTTACCCAACCCTGACTTAACAAGTTAAAGCTTTCGGCATGCCAACGAATATCATGTGAACAAAATATACATCTTTGAATATATAAAGCTGCTCTTTGTGTATGTGCTACACTGGCTCTGAACGAACTGTAATAAATACACGAGCCAGACGCGAGAGCTGCTTTGAAATGGCGGTGCTTTTAGGGTTAATCTACAAAATGACTACTTTACTTGCTGCCGATTCTTAGGACTTGCTCCTCACCGTTAATTGTTAACGACTTGAGTTGGCCGTCTTCCTCCACTTCTACACGCTCTTGTCCGTTCTCCACCGTCCTGAGCAGAAAAATATGCTTTTAAATATAAAGACTCGACTGTTTTGTTTGGGAAAATTTAAAAAATATACCGTTTGGTGGTGATTTTCTTCCCGTTAATGAACTTAGTTGAAGTAGACACCGATTTAAAGTTGCCCATTCCTCCTCCTCCGCCGCCACTGCTGCCAAACGACGAGCTGAACGATGTAAACCCGCTGCCCATGTCGCCAAATGCGTTAAAACCTTCATGAGGGAAAACGATGGGCACGTTAGGCCATTTTGGTGACATGATAATCCTCTTTGTGTTCTGGGATGTACGCACCTGAGTCAAACGGGAAGCCCCCGAAATCCAAGAGTCCACTGCCTCCTGTCCGTGTTCGGGTTGCCCCCCTGTGGCGAGTCTGCCCGCCAAAGTCGTTGAGTGGGTCGCTGGCTGAATGATCCAGTAAAAAATTCATGTTAAAAGCAAACAGTGTTTTACTGCCTACACTTTCTTTTCTAAATATTATTTAAAGAATGTACACAACTGAGAGCTGTTGTATCACAATCCTTCGAAAATAAATAAAGATCCAAACTTTTTGTTTGGGTTATAATCTAAACCAAAAAAGATGTCTTGCATTTGATTAGCTAGAAAAGCTGTAGTTTTGTCCTCCTACTTTTTAGAAATTACTTTTATACACAAAAACTATTGTGTGGAAGCCATTTAAAAACATAACAAAAGCACTTGCAACAATTACATTATTATTGTTAATAGCAGTCCTCTTTTCTGCAAAACAAAAACTATTTCCAAATCCAATGAGCGCAAATGGAAGTAACTAAAGTCCCAAAATAAAGACACCCATGAGACATATTTAGCTCTATTAACTAAAATATCCTTAGAGAACACCAGAAAAGAAACAAGGCCAAATTGAGATTGCATTGAAGGATTTGTGACAATACAAAAATTAGTGCTCGACATAAAATCCATTGTTAACCCTGTTAATTCTCCAAAAATGAATACAAGGAAGGGTATATGTGTGAGCATGTTTTTCCACAAGCTGCCTTTATTACACGCACACGTTAATACGGCAGCTATTTTCGACAGCATTCCAGCCGGATGATGTCTACTCTCGCATTCATCCCGCGCCTGTGGCCCACAGCTCCATATTTAGAGCTGGGCTTCAGTATCAGGCACACATGGCTTCCACACGAGTAAAGTGGGTTCCCTTCCTACTGCTGCTGCTGTTGTTGTTGTACACTAAATACGCAGCATGTGACATAACCAAGGGGGCATTTCTTATTCTCAGGGGAGTTTAGGAAGAGCAGATTTATTGCTTAACCCTAGTTTGACTATGTTTTGTTTTTTTTTTTTTGCAGGAAAGAAATTTCACCTAAAGATGCTAAAGTTGGACTTACCGAAAAAATCTGCAAAAGGATCTCTGCCCCCAAAGAATTCCCGGAAGACATCCTCAGGGTTTCGGAATGTGAAGCCGAAGCCGCCAAAGTGATTGTTGTGGCTTCCTATGGACAAAAACAGAAAAAACAAATATGATTAAATAAACTCATTTCTAAGCAGTGTATTTTCTGTCACTGTCACCATTGGCTAAAAAAACTGTTTTTTCTTAAATTATATTTAGCTTTTTTTGTCATGGACCCATATAGCATCAAATTTTGATTTAAGTCTACAATGATGCTCAGTGTTCATCTTCTTACCTCCTCCTCCACCACCTCCTCCTCCTGCAGACAACCCCTGTTTGCCATATTTGTCATAAATATTCCTCTTGTTCTCTGCGAAAAAATGTTTGAGGGGGGAAAACATCAATCCGTCATGCTATATTGATGTGATGCATTGGAGTTTACGGAATTCTCACCATCTGAGAGGACCTCGTAAGCCTCGGCCAGTTCTTTGAACCTCTTTTCGGCTTCTTCCTTGTTTTCGGGGTTCTTGTCGGGATGCCATTTCAGGGCCTGTTTTCTGTACCTAAAATACAACAACAAAAACATGCGAAAGAATCAACATTTTGCAATTCTGACCTAAGAGTAAATTATTTACCCTCTTATTCAAATGTGAAATAATGTTATCTTGCTTTATGAGACAATATAAAAGGTTAAAAAGGTATTTTTAGTGTTCTGTTGTGCTATAAAGATAAGACAACTCCTTCCTTATACTATGAAAAGTAAAGAATAAAACCTGCAGACATTTTGACAGCCTTCTTTATTCTTAATAAATTGGCCTTCAAAGCAAAGGTTACTGTGCAATATGAAATAAATAAGATAAGTTACTGTGCAATATGAATTAAATAAGATAAGTTACTGTGCAACATGAAATAAATAAGATAAGTTACTGTGCATATGAAATAAATAAGATAATCAACTGAAGACATCACCACTATTGGCAAGTAGACTATTCTCAGCCTCATAAAAAAAATAATTATAATAATAAAATTCATACAATATGGGAAAACATCTTCATATTGACGTGTACTTACGCTTTTTTGATGTCAGCTTGCGTTGCACCTTTTTGTACTCCAAGGATCTGGTAGTACTCCACCATGGCTCAGTTGCACAACAAGACACTCCTAAGGAAAAAGTTCAAGAAAAAACTTCCAGTCATTTAAAAGGGTACTGAACCATTTGATAAACTGAAGGCAAAAAAGTGCATGAGAAGCAAAACCCTCATTTTTACCCTGAGGCGGCGCAAGTATTAATCATGGTGGTGAAAAGCCAAGAAAAATGAAATGTTTAGAGCTTTGGACAAGTTACAACAAGTCCAGTGCATCTATGCACGCTCACAGGATCAGCTGAATGTAGATAGTTTATAGTTAGCTCAGAGTATGTTTACTATCAGGGTTATTGTTACCCAAACATTAAATATTTGTTCAATATAATAGACTATACCAAAATATTTTCAAACAAAAGTACTCTAAAGTACTCTAATTCAAAGCATTTTTCAATTTGGTGCTATTTAAAATATGTATTTACTCAAATTTTACAAATTATTCTACTTGAGTGTGGTTATTCCAGTTTGCTATGTAAACTACTGACAAAAATGCAAAAGCAGGAAAATTCATCAAGATGAATGGATATTCCACAAAATAAATAATAAAAACATATGTTTAAATAAATGATAGTAAGTACAATGACTGACTTAAGCTCGTGCACAAAAATATACATGATTGAGGCATCTCTATTCTTCAATAAGTATTGAACATCAGCCTCAAGCAACGGGTGGCGCTTAAGCACTTCATGTTGCCAGTTATCTGTCTAAACAGACACCTTAACAGACAATCTACTGTGTAACTTTACCAACTTAGACCTCAAATCCTCCAAAACGAAATACATTTTGTTAATCTTTACCAACAAGATTCCCAAACAGATCACAAACAAGAAACCTCACAAACACGTCAAGTGATACTCAAGTCTGCGTATTTGACCTTACGGAAATAGCACAACGACATCTTCCCCCCGACTAAAATACGGTAAAGGCCCACTCGGTTGTCATAGTGATAGTATACACAAACCCGGACTGTTTACACTGCGACGCATGTCAGGCCTCATTTTGACCGCTATTTATATCAGTGGCCTTTGCGCTTGCATTGTGTTTGTGTTACAAGCATGAGGGGGGATTTTTAGAGTTATAGGAGAGGGGAAAGATTTTGGCAAGGGCTAATTGTAAGGTAGGCTATGTTGACGATGGGGGAATAGCAGCCAAAGTGAAGGGAACATAACGTACGTAGCAGACAAAATGCAAAATGATTTTTCAAGTCAAGTAGATTACGTTTGTGCATAATGGGGGCCCATCAATAGCGTAATGAAATTATGCAGAATTGTGGAGAAGGGCATGAAACTGGCTGCAGTGTTGTCGTTCTCCTGCATGGACACACACATACTATCAATATGCACACATGCAAGCCTGCATGAATAAAAGCAGAGTGGTTGGCCTCATTTTAGAGGTCATGTGACTATGGAGCAAAGTAGCTGAAATTGAAAGGTCTGGAGACAAAATGGCAGAATGAATGTCTTGAAAACAAGGCTTTCAATATTGGGAGTAAAAGAGTATTTTTCAAATCACATGGGACAGTAGATCTGGTTATCAGTAAAGATGTTAAAAAGGGCCAAAGAAAATGTTATCAGTGTATGTGTTTAGTCATTCCACATAGTTTATGATATGATGGGAAGGAGCAGAATTAGAATGCTGTTTCTGCAAAACAAGATGATTCATGCTAAACACAATGAATGTGCTTGTTTACTGTCTGATGAAATGCATTCCTGATGCAAATTGCAGCAATGTCCTGCACACTAGGATTTTTTTTTTGAAAAATCACTAACAACAATCTTGATTTCATTTAAATGTTTGAGTTCTTTTACTACTTTTTGATCCAGTTCAACATTTTTTTTTAATTCTTCCACTGTCATTGACAATGACAGATGTCCAATCTAGTTGGACAGGGAAGGGGCATTGAACAAATTCATAGATCTAAGTGACATCAATCCAAAAACTTTTACTTGCAATATTAATTTTGATTCCTTAAAGGATTACTGCAAATATACAATACTTTTTTTGCATTTAGTCCCCCATTTGGCTTGTGATAAGGACGATTAGAGGTTTCTAGAATACGTCACAGAAAACACTATCATGTCACAGGTGCTACTCTCAAGTGGGATTGGAAATCAACAACTTAATCATAAGAAAAAGTAAATGAATAAAGCTTTAAATCGGCCTAATGAGCAATTTGGTTTAAGAATTTAAGGCAGATCTTGGTGGGTTATAACTTAGATCACGTATTTATCTTCCATGTGTTTGAAACACACCCAAAATTGATATAGATCTGAAGTTAACAAAATGCGCAAAAGGGGCGACATAAATGCAAACAGAACAGGTTGTCGATGATCGTGTACTCACTGCGTTGTTTGTTGGAAGCTGGCCCGGCCAGATGAAGACCTTGTAGGCGCGTTGGCTGTCCCTTTCCACGGTGAACAGCAGTCGACGGTACCGCGAAGCTGCTGGTAAAACGTGCTGCTGCCGTTGCGTTCAAGTGCTGTCGTAATTCAGCTCAAAAGCCCAAGGCAAAGATGATTATCTATACCTACGACAATCGTAAGAAACACAATCTTTAAAAGTAGTTAAATGCAATGTCTGACATAACGGTAAGTTTGTGCCCTTTCAATTTGGAGACACTTGTGAAAGTGAAAGACACGTGCGTTTATTACGAGGAGTACGCGAAGGCAGCATGCCTTTTAAAAGCGACTTTTTTTGCGCATCCTATGACGCACGGTACACACAAAATGACGCAATAAGACCGCCTACCACGTCCATAGGAAAATTAATTGGCCTTTTGTTATGGTCGTGTAAAGATAACAAAATAATTTGGATGGATATACAAAAAATTATTTAGTCCCTGCCTCTTTAGTTAATCAAAAGGGAACTGTCGCCCTCCTGTGGGAAACTGAGGGAATTGCATGATCTGAGACCATAAAACTTTCTAAACGGTGCAAAAAATGAATACATGACAGATTAAAATTCAAGGAAATTATGCACAGTGAAATGTTGGATTTAACTGCCATTGCAATAACACGTTTCGACAACTAGGGGATACCACATACCAAGAAAGAACCACCCACTGGGAATTGTATATCTTGTTTCTGCTGCACACCAATTGATGGATCAAAGTTTTCTCCTGTAGCAATAAAAGGCTTATAAAATTACTAATTTTTCCAAAAATAAATATTTTTAAAGTTAATGTACTTTCACCACTTCTAATTTTAAACATTAATGAAGGTAGGAAAACATAAAGTATGTTCAAAACTCCATTTGGGGGATTAAAAAAAAAACTTTGCTAAGTTTTGTTGTAAAACAAACAGAAATTTTTTTTAAATTTGCCCTTAAAAGGCTTTCATAAGCAGGCTAAAGTATATTATATGCTAGGAATGATTCACAGCATCCCGCATTAACTTTGTCAGTTCTAATCCATCACCAGGTAATAGTCCAAAATAAATCTCAAGGTAATTGAGATGAATCCCTCATTTCAATGACAAGTCGTCTTTTTTAAGACCCAATTACTACTTTGAGTCGGAGGCGGTAAAGGTTTGGGGGGCTTCTGAGATATGAGATGTTGCAAAGGAGATGGCTTGGGTCCAAAAAAGCGATGGATGACTGTGCGTATGGATTTATGACAAACGCACACAAGCTTAATTTGCGCCCAACCCGGTAATGCATCTCAAGGCCAGAATAGTTCTGCTCAGTGTTTCTTAACTGGATGTTACTTTAATTATATGTCATAGGCCATTAAAAGCCAGGACAAATCCTTTTTTTTCTCTCCCTCCTCTCTCCTTTGCGTTATATCTCCAAGATTACCTTAAACAACGAAGAAGAGCAATCTGAAAAAGACTGAGATTTATTCATTTCCATTCACTCTTGTTCAAACTAACATTTGTACTCACGTGAAACAATCGCTCTCTCTTTCTCACACACAGGAAAGGAAACCTGTACAAATACTGAAGAAATAACGAATCATACAAGAGAACATGTACATATTCACAAATTCATCATCTAGTTGAATAAATTCACAAATCCGTCTGAACAAAAAAAACCTGGAAAAAAGGGCCTCTTCATGGTTATGACGCTATAGGAATATTTGTATAAATCGTAAAATAAACGCCACTCTGGCAAGCAATTCAAAGTCTCTCTATTCTTGTATTGCCTTTTATCGATATAACACATCGTCTTTGGTGGGGGATGAGGACAAAAAATATATATAAAATAAAAAAAAAACAATAACACACCAATGGCTATGTTCCATTGTGTGCCAAAACTACTTTAAAAAAACTTTTTAGAACCCCAATACAAGAGTCATTGGTTCATCTTAACATTTGATTGCTATATAATAATATCCTGCTAGTGTTTCTCATTAAAACGTACTAAACTTGTCTTTCTTAACTTCTTTCTCAATAAGAAAATCCTGCATTGCCACTTGCGTAAAACTTGTATGTTGCAAAAATTGCATTCCGGGGTTTAAATGTCATTTAAATTTCATGACCATCTAAATTTAAATGAACTAAAATTCTCCCAAATCCTTTTTTTTTTTACCAAACCAGCTACCCACTTCTTTACCACGATGGTCTAAATAGGATTCTAACCCGCACATAATCATGCACAACGAGCCCAGCCCAATTCAGTGCACTCCTTTCCCCGGTTTTGTCCGACATAACCTCAACTCAGCTCGAATCCAGACGACGACTCGATGGCATAGAGTAGCTTGTTCCTCATCTGATGTTGACTGTAGAACTCAGGCAGCTTGAGCAGGTTCATACACGTGCTGGCCGTGGGTAGCCGGTCTAAGTCGGTACCGCCATTGTGAACGCAGAACGCCGGGTACAGCTCCTAGAATCCACCCCATACACCACAAGGATACATTTATTTAAAAAAAAAAGTGCTTGCACTTTAACCCAGCAGGGAATTCTCATTTCATGACGTCTATTCGACATTTTCAGTGACATTGAACCTTTCCATCACCGTCGTCTATGATTCCCTTCCCGCTTTTTCAAGTCAGCAAATACCCTATCATCCAATGGCTTTGCCACGACCCCATTTTCCCCACAATTACCGTATTAAACTATCGTTGCTTATTGAGAAGCGCTCGTTACGCCGGCGAGTTCGTGAGGTGCGGGAAAGGGAAAAAAAAGTGCCATTTCCATCATCTTTTTTAAATGGCTCTCCCTGACAGCACCTATATCTTTGCTAATGAATCCCAGGCTCCTTTCACGACAGCTAATTAAGGCGGAGCCGGCTCCAGCCAGGGGTCCGGGTCAGGGGGCCCGCCCCCGTCATCCACAAATTAACGCCCAGAGAGAGAGAGGACCGCCCACGCGTGCAGGCCAAAGTCAAATGGATTAAAAAAAGGAGGAGGCGACAGGAGGTAACAGAAGGGAGTTTGGGTCCTTCGTTCTACTGCAGGACAACCATAATGTTTTAGCCAAGCTAATGACACTAATAAAAAGATACAATCCCAATGGACATCTTTGATACTTCCCAAAAGGCCCCAATTAGTAATGTTGACTTGTAAAGTGCTTAAGTACAGCACCAGGATTTGATTCCAAAACCCATCAAGTATCAACGAGTAGTTTAAGGCTAGTTTTATCCATTTTAGTGAGCTTTTGACGTAAGTGAGTTTGACATTTTATAATTTTGAATACATTTTTTAAAAAATCTAACCAATATGACCATAAAATTATATTTTTTAAAATATTGGTAATTAATTAAGTAATTAAGTAAATAGGTAAATAAGACGTAAGTGCGCATTATAGTCGTGAAAATACGGTAGTATGGTTTAGTACGATGATAGCATTGCAATTTTTAAAGATACCGTTTTTTCCCCCTTTTTCCTTAGCCGCCATGACTCAGCCACAATGGAAATATTGTCACAAAAAAGTTCAAAAGTTGAACTGGCTACCGACTTGAGAAGAAAATGATAATATTTGTCTAGACCAAGCAGAGCAGGGTCATGAACGAGAGTTGATAAGTGTATAACTAATTGGTAACTGCTTAAAAAAATACAACTAATTATATATTATTTTCTGTTGTATTTACGGTCGCATAAAAATAAATTTCACAATTTTAATAACGATGCACATAAAAAGATCAAACCTTGAAGCCGAGAAGAGGAGGTCTAGAGCAACTGGTGACGAACTTGAGCAGCTTGCGTTTTTCCTCGTCTGTGAAGCCTTCTACCACCTCCCAGAAGATCTGGATGACGGGATGCGTGGCGGTGTAACCACCTGCCAAGTCCATTAAAAAAAACAACTATAAATTCAACTGAATACATTTTAATACAATTTTCCTTACCTTCAAATATATACATACAAACTGTCAAAACATTATCAAGTGTTAGACAAGATTTTCAGAAACAACACCAAATTTAGTAACCAGATGATTAACTTGGAGAATAAAAATAAAATAAAAGAAAATGTGAAATTATTACTTTTTATAGTTAAAAAACCCCTGACATCATAGCTTGCCATTTTAGAAATCTTACCAGAGTAGTTAGTGAACTTCTTCAGGTCATCAAGACAAATTGGAACATGAGCACCAGAAATTAGCACCTGTTAAAAAAGAAAAACACAATTTTAAATATGCTTTTCAGCATTGCAGTATTGACATGAATCATCCTTTCAGCCACCAGTCACCTGAATCTCTTGCTGGTCAAACATACGCAGCCACTCCAGGTTAACCACATTGGCAATCCCCTGCCTAAAAGCCAGGCAGTGCGGTCGGATCTGTTTGTTGAGTCTGTAATCGGCCACCAAATGGATGTACGCGATCCGGTTCGCCGTGGTGACGGGTATATCCTTTCCGCCTTGCTTCAGTTCCACTACCTGAGCAAAAAAATAAAAAATAACATTAGAATCATGAAAGCCCACAGGTGACTTACTCCTCAAAACACCATCTTACAACGAACAATTGAAAACCAAACTGCAAAAAGTCAAAGCTTATTGTAATTGTGTGAGGTGGATTGAACTCAATCAAAGCGAGGTAATTAAAATGTTATCCCACAGCACTCTGATTAAAGGTGCAACTCCCCTCCCCGACTTGTGCCCGTGGTTAAGTGCACCGCTAAATATAGCGCGTCCAATGAACATCTGCTCCAATACAATTTGGCCCCGGGTTCTCTTTTCATTAGCTTTAGAGCAGTTAGCGCTTGATAAAATGTGCTCATGGCGGTTCATAAAGGCGGGTTTATGATGACATCATAATGTCTGTGAGAGGACATGGACGGGCGGACAGCTCATGGTGTGCTTTACGGGAGTTATTCGTCGTTAATACCGTATCACGTTTGTCAATTTTGACATCAATTGTAATTGGTGCAGGTTTAAACGCTACTTTGCATGGGTACATTATGTGGCGGTCAGTTCTGCGAAAAAAATATGGGCATCTTGTCTGAACTCAAGGTTTTTACAGAGAAATGGGAGCAATGATTTTTGTCAGTGGGAGCCTATGATGAAAAAATGTTATAAATAGGGGTTTAGGTCAGGGGATGGCCATAAAAATGTACCAAAAATAGAGGAAATGTTTTTTTTTTGTTGAATAGCTCAACAATTTGGGACCTCAACATTAAAAATGTTAAGGAGATGTAGTAAAATAACCACTTTTTTTAAGGATGAGATTGATTTTCATCACACGGAAATAACATTCTAAAAGAGTGTGTGGATTGCTAAAGGTGATTTACATTGGATTTGTCAAATATGAGACTATATAAATCTGTTTTTTCTTCTCTCTTAACATCTTGTAATCTTTTTAGACTAAAAGTACCACTTAAACCTCATCTGTTGTCCCATGATAAATTCCAGGCTTAAATGTATACATAAAAACTTGACATGGCCATTTGGAAAGTAAGATTAAAGCTCAAGACTAACATTTTCCCATTTCTCTTATAACCGAGACATACTGGACAGCTTATTTACTCAACAGTAAGACGTTAAACTGGAATTGAATCAGACCTTACTGACGTGGGCCAACAAAAAAAAAAAAAACGGATAGTGATAAGCTTCTTAAGAAGGGTGAGTCAGATTGCAATGGAATGAAAGTTGTTGCTCCAATTTTTTAGTCTTCTGCACGGTACAGAGTGTGATTATGTGCTAATGTATCACAATCGCTGCGCTTATCTAGCCATTCGCTATCTTTCGTTGGGGAGCAAATAGAGGGCAGGCTACTCATAGGTGTGTGCCTAATCTCCCGCAAATTAACCCATCGTGTTTGCCAAGACTGCAATGCAACTCGGCCATTTTCAGGTGCTGTTTGACGAGAACTAATAAGACGCGTTAAAGCCCTGAGCAAACAGTTATAGCTCGAGACGTGCCTAAAAGATGCCGGTTGTGTTGAGTGGTGTTTTCTTACCACGGATGCTGAAAAAGTGACAAATTGTGAATAAAAACTGACCTGAGCTTCTCCCAAATCGTTGTTGACCACCGTGAAGTTGAGGCCAAGCTCCTCCACGTCACCCTCGTAGCTCTTGAGGAAGAGGAGGTTCCGGTACATTTCTGGGTCTAGTGAGGCAAGGTGGTGGATGTCCACATCGGCGCTGGTGCCCAGTAGTTTGGACAGGAAGAAACTGGCAAAAGGCAACTCCACCAGCATGTTTTCATAGAGAGCCTGTGAAAAAAAACATAATACATTTGGGGTCAGGAAAATGTACATTTCAAATTTCATGTGTTTAAAAAATAGATTTATGTACATATTGGATTAAATGTTTTTTTACCTTTACTGTTTTTAATATTTTTTTTAGAACCTGGCAGTAGTTGGCCACCCGCTACTATATATTATATTTCCCACATCCAACAGGACTCTAAACTTGCGGTAGCACGATACAATCCCTTCTGTGTAATGACTTATTGTCCAGTCAATAATAATTATAATTATTATTATTACTACTTGAGCATTCTGAATCCTCAAATCAAGTCTACCCTGAGCGATCAACCTTAAAATTTTGGTCTATAGAAAAACCTAATACTGTCAAATCCTATTTACTTTTTCAGCAAAAAAGTCATAAATCTGCTCAAACAACAACGAGACTGAGAGCAAAACACAATCCATCCTCTTTACCCATCTCAAACTTTTATAAATGCCACTTTTCACCTTGACCTAAGACGCCATTAAGAAGCAATGGCAGGCAGGTGACTCATAAAACCCCAAAGCTAATGTACTAGAATAGTCCCAAAAGGGAAGCCATTGGACGAACTAAAATATGCGTCTCTTTATAAATGATAGCGCTAAAAACCTGACCACATCAGCTAAATGGATTATAAATCTAGAGTATTTCCATAATGCATGCATCTTAAACACACACGCACCTAGTCGTAAATCATGGCTATTTTCTAAACACGGGTTAATTGCACAACTTCAAACATTGTCTGTTTTATATGCAAAATAATCCACTTAGTATTTTGATGGTGGCCAGTACTCGTTGGGGACCATATGTCCAGTGTGGCCCCTTGAAACCTATCAATAACGTGCTTGCCGGGAAGAGGACGGGAAAGAACATGGCGGTGGTGGTGGTAGGGGGCATTGGGGGGCTGGCGTCTTGTTTTTTGTCAATGCCACTTACTTTATTTACGAGTGTTTATTGCCAGAAATTGTGCCAAAATGACTCGAGGACGTTAAGAATTAATTATTATGGCCCTCAGGCGTTTTAATATAAGTGAGTGCAGTGGCAGTGCAATTAAAGCAGATCGAGGCGCCATCAGGTGGAATAAATGCCAACAACATTGCAGGTGCATTCTGTTGCCTGCCAAATAAATCCCTTAATTTACAACGTTAGCCATCAATAAAATTATAATGCCTTTAAAAGGCATCACCATCCATCAAAAAGGGGGGGGGGGGGGGGTAGAGGCTGTCACCTTCATAGTTAGGGAGTTGAAAATGTGAGGGTGAAGAAGCTCATTGGGAAAAGGTTTATATATAGGTTTACTGTACTGGATAAGAGGTTTAAAACTGGGGGAAAGGAATATTTTGAAAAAGTACACTTAAATAAGAGTAAGTGTGTTTGGGATGTTACACCACATACACAGCACTGGACTTTGTTGGTTTAAGTAGGCATCATGTGTCAAAGTGGCGGCCCGGGGGCCAAATATGGCCCACCACATCATTTTATGCGGTCCTAGAAAGTAAATAATGAGTGCTGACTTTCTCTTTTAGGTTGAATTGAAATGAAGAATATATATGTATATAAAATTTCCTGATTTTCCCCCTTTTAAATCAATAATAGTATTCTTTTAATATTTTTTTGTTTTTAGTTCAAAAATCATTTTATAAAACCTAAAAATATATTTAAAAAAGCTCAAATAAACAATGTTAAATCTATAAAACACTGAATATTCAGGGATTATAATTCGTAACCCGCAAGATGGCGCTGACAACCACAAAGGTTAAGCCTCATTGGTCGAGAACTTCCCAATGGTTCACTATAACCTGTTTCCATGTTTAGGCCTTAAATCTTTCTTACCTGTCACCCGGGTGGACAAGTGAGGAAGAAGAATGACGGGCAGCCGCTGCTTCTTATGCTCAATCCCATTTGGGTGAGTACCCCCAGCCGACAAGCCACTCTTGCCTGTAATGCATCACCCCCCAGTAACAATGGCACGCCTCCGACATTAATTAACTATATTAATCTCCCGTGTCCTTTAAGCCGTGCTGGTGATGCAATCTCAATCTTTATAAAGGCTTTGCCTTTTATCCCGGCCACTAAACAAATAACGCCCAGGCCGATCAAAATGGTCGCTCAGACGTCTACTTTTACGGCGAGAGGGAGGAACTTGTAGTGGGGTTAATTGAAAGTCAAACTCTCATTAGTGTTGAAGTATAGGTTGTTGTTGGAGAGAATACACAAAATGATAAGTGCTTTTTATCTTCACCAAAATGGATAATCAACTCCTAATTGGATTGGATAACTTTACATGGTTTATGGATAACTAATATGACCATTTTTACCTTTTACTTCCAAAAAGAGAAGCAAAAGTTCAACATAGAGCAGAATCCTGGACGATTGTGATTATAAAACAGATCAAATTGCTATTAGCGCATGCTTATTTATGTGCAGTGTGCACGGATGCACTGATTTAGGGCCAAACGAATGGTGATGACTACACAAACAAGAGGATGGAATCATCTACTAATGGAAGCTCTAATGCGAAGCGGCCGCTTGTCAGAAGGTCATTTATCTAGACTACAGATGATAGCGCTTCATTTGAAGCTATCTTCATCAGCCCATTTGGGTCAGGAAAAATGTTGGGGGGGAAAACATTGAGTTGATTTAACTTTGAATTACGGAAACTTCTCCAAATACTGCAATTTCTGGAAATAACGGTAAAGGCAGCCTTACCAATGATTTATATCATCATCCTTCTTAGATGAAGCTATTGCATGTAACTATTAAAAAAAAACTAGTTAAAATATAGAATAATTGTGGTTTCTATTTTTTTTTTTTTTTAAATGTGACTATTTTATTAAACCATAACTATGAGGTGGCCAGCGTTTAAGGTTGATTTTAAAAATCCTGGCTTTACGACTTTTACAAGGTTTTCGATATGAATATATGTATATATATTCATATCGAAAACCTTGTAAAAGTCGTAAATCCAAAGAAATTTTGAAATCTCACCTTCCCAAGGATCCTGCCGAGGAAGTAGTAGTGGCGTGCAAAAGATTCCCCCACCAGCGTCTCAGCAGCCGGGTTAGGGTACAAGAGGCCCTCATTGGTGGTCTTGAAGACCCCCTGGTTGGGGTTGAAGCCGGACTTCAGGAGCTCATTGAGGAACTCACGGAAAATGCCGCCACCATCAATGCCCGCCTCGTCCAAACCGTGGGCGTTCAGTAGGTGTACACGAATCCTTTTCTTTAAGTCTGGCTCTAATAAATGAAAACATATACATTTTACAACAAAAATCCATCATTACAGTAAAATATACAATTTTTTTTAAAAATAGTACAAACCCTTTCAGTGCCAAAACACTATCTTGACCACCAGAATATTCTAATCAACTTCCATATAAGGTCATCTTTCAGAATAATTAATGCATGTCGGTAAAATCGGGAAGCTATAACTTACAGACACATAAATGATATAGATCATGTCTTCAGCCTACTACTCTTTTTAATCAGAGTGGGCCCCCGCCCCCCGGGTGGCCTTTTCAATTCAAAACACAAAAGAGGTGACTTAAAATAATTGATTCGGTCTTTTATGCCTTCCATTAGAATAATCGGAAGCACGATTATGCGAGCCCCAGTGCTTGGAATCCAATTCGAAGTGGAAGGATATAGTAAGCTAACCTTGATTTTTACCTTGATCCTTCATATAAAGATTTTATAGGGCTGAAGAAGAGATTTAAACAGAACATGAATGTTTACAGCTCCACGCTTGCACTGTCTTGCCAAGAATTTTCACCTTTTCCTAAGCGTTTTGCAAAAAAATTAAATAAATAATAATGTAAAGATCACATGGACGTGGCCATACCGTTTTCTGGGGAGAGTTTGTCATAGGCGTCTTCGTAGATGTAGTTACGTCGGATGGTGACGACAATGCCATTGGAGAAGGGTCCGTCCCCCTGCACATCCCGCTTGTCGGCATAGATTAACCTTTGGAAGATCTAACACAACCATATTAGTAAATTAAGAGGAATAGAGGTAGATTTAAGGATGTATTTCAAATTTTCAGTGTGTTACCTTAACACGCTCCTCGAAGGGAACCACAAAAGGGAGCTCAGTGAGGATGGCTAGATGTCTCTCCTCTGATACGGACAGCTGAGGGGGCTCTGAGCCCACTGCAAAAAAAAGTAAGACCCACAAATAAAAACCGGAATGCTTCTCCCATTTAAAACCACTAAATCAACTTTTTACTATGGAGTTTTTACAAATAGTCTAAATTAAGTCAAGTTTACTTAACTTCATAAAATCATTACTATTTTTCAACTATTTTTTGCACCAACCAGAAAAGGCAAAAAAGAATGAAGAGTATAGATGTATATTAAATTTCCTGATTTTCCCCCTTTTAAATCAATAATTGTATTTTTTATCCATTTTTTCTGTTTTTTTAGTTCAAAAATCATTTGTAAAATCTAGAAATATATTTTTAAAAAAGGTAAAATAGACAGTTTTCGATTGATAAAAAAAATGATTATTCAGGGCTTTTAATCCAGTTATTTTAATCAATTTATAAAAAAAATTGAAATTTTATATCTAAAATGGCCAAGCCCACATGAAACCAACCCGAGTCTGATATAAAGTGTATTATTCCAGGAAAAAAACCCAGTCCAAGTGCTGCAGGTTGCCCACCCGTGCAGTAAATCGAGCCGTCCACCCTTCTAACGAGCACATATCCATTAAGTTGATGTTTGTTTTCTATTAAACTCCAGATTTAGAATGCTACGCCCAAATAGGAAGGGGGTAAAAAAAAAAAGTGCCACAATAGCAAAACTCCTCACTTAGCCTCCACTCCAGCTCAATTATTCCACTCAATTAGTCAGTCTGATCTGCATTTTGCCATCAAGTTTCCATCTTTAAGGAGAAATATGGCCTCCGTCAGGGTGCTCAATACGTCGCTCGTTCATCAGCTAGGGGGGAGGATGACGAGTGGCAGGGGGGGGTGACGTCCATTTAAGGAAATGAGAAAAGGAAAGAGCAAACAGCAGCGGGCGATGTGGCCGAGTTCAGCAGGTACTTTCAGGCTAATTGAATGGAGGCCGTACAGCCTGGGAGTGACATTAAGGCAGCTCATACACACATTGTTATCTGCTTGTTTTCACGCCGTGCATTCACGCACACAAGTGCCTTTCCTGGCTTTTAAAAAGGCCTCACTACATGATGCATTACAATAATTCAAATATTATTACAGATGACGGGTTAGTCAGCAGGAAAACGAGTCATAATTTTTTTTCTGCTTCATCCCAGGCCTTTAGAAGGCAATAATACTTATGCATAAATAAATAATGACTGATGTCAAGTCGACTAAATATTTTTGCAGGCTCTATTGCAGTGTCGATTTCCTCCATTCTGCCATTCAGTTTGAGCCTTTTTTACTTTTTTTAGGGGTAAAGCAAGAATATTAACGTGCAAAAACCTTTTTTAAATGTCTTGGTTTAACAAAGCACTTCCCTAATGATTATTCTGAATAACACTTTTTTAAAGATAGTTTAAAAAATCACAGACCCCCCCCAAAAAAATTTAAATTACCATCTAGTGTTGACTGAAGGGGTCCAATGCGACCCATCCTTCGTGTTCTCCACACATGTCGGGCAGACGGCACGTAGAGCTGAGTAACCTAAACAAAGAAACAAGCAGGTGACCGGACGGTTGGTCTCCCGGACATTTGGTAGCCCGGATGTTTGGTCGCCCGGACATTTAGTAGCCCAGATGAATAGAATTTTGAGAGCTGGTTTCAACAGTAGATGTTTAGATATTAAACTCTCTTGAATATAATTTTGAGAGCTGATTTCAACAATAAACTCTCATGTTTTCCAGTTGATGTATAAAATTACTTTTCAAGTCGCAAACATTACCTTATCGGCTCGAATGTTGACCTCCTGAGACAGCCAGTGACCCGACGGGCAGAAGGGTCGCCGGATGTCACGAGCTTTCAACATCTTCACCAAGTTCGTGATGACCTAGTGGGCAAAAAAAAAAAAAACTGACATTGCATTGAAGATAACAACATAATTTATTATTCCTGAACATTTTGGTGGAAGAGCCATCATTTAACCTCCATGCACAAAGACCTTTTTTAAATGAGTTCTTGCGTCCCACCATAACAGTAACGAAAGGACAATTTCCATATAACGCTTTGGCCGAATGGTCAAAATCGAAGAGTTCTCCCCTAAAGCACGTCATTTTCATAGAACGCCAATCAATCCCGCGACGTCGTGCAATAATGTCGAGTGCAAAACGCTGTAAATGGAGAATGGCGATGGGTTCGAAGCGTGCCTAGCCCCTGACTCCCAGAATGAATAAGCATTCCTTAATTAGCCCATCGGGTTAAGTGCGAGTCTTAATGGGCCTTTCCCAAACTCCGGCGTGACATGGTTCTCCAAACATGGCCAAGAAGAAAGTTCCATTAGGAATATTAATACAAGCTTAGTTGATCATTTTCATTCAATTAGCTTCTTTCAATTAAATAGATAGCTCGACAATGGGGCCGATAAAAGATGGGGAGGGACGGCTGATGACACGAAGCAAACATTATCGTGGTAGGGGTCATGCGGCGTTAAAGCGACTGTAAATCCCAGCGCTCAATTTGGAAAATGCACTTTCCCTGCTCCCCACTTCTTTAATGGGTCGTTTTCGCTGACAAGAGGCCTTTGAGCGGATCTTTTATGAAAATCAACCCTGTTGGCTCCTCAGGTATTCACCCACCTTGCGTAAAAGAGCGGTCACTTTCCAAGCTCGGTAGTTAGCTGCAAGGTCGCGTAATCACTTTTTCGTGCAATTCCAGCCAGACGAGGTAGGAAAAAAAAAAAAAGATGTATTTTCCGTCTCATTTACTTTAGGTAAATAGCCAGCGGACGACCTCCACAGCTGCTCCTCCTTCTATTTACCCATTTATTGGAGTATGCTTGATTTCCACCACAGTAGAAGTCAATCACTAAGCATGGAAGGCCGTACAGGCAATCCACTCATGCTAATGTGTGTTTTAATAAATCTAATGCTGCTTGTTTTTATTGTCTAACAGCTTCGCTTAAGAATCCTATCCAGAGTACTATGCAGTATTTACACTTGACTGCTTGGATATTTTTCTCATGACCATACCTGCAACTCACTCTTTTATTCTTAGACAATCTGTTCTTTTTTGTTCTTGTTTTGATTGCATATGATAACGTGCTGACCTTAAATAGTTGGACCCAGCGTTTCTGCTCAGCCTGAATGCGCAGCTGCACCTCCGTGTTGGTCTTGACGCCGACGCTGCGGAAGGCCGCCATGTATTCTTCACGGTGCTCTGTCTTGGTTTCTGGGTAAGCCAGATTGATGATGCCGAGACAGGCGTCCCTCAAACAGCGGGACAGAGTCACCAGCTCCTTCAGGGTGAAAGGCATCATGGATGACTGCGTCTGGCCTGTCCAAGGGAGGTGCACAAAATCTATGAGGACACCGATTGCAATTGACAATATACCAAATCAGTGGTTCTCAACAAATGCTAGAGACATTATGTTGCTATAAAATAGACCTATTTTTGTCAAACAAGTTGGGCATATAAATTGAAAACTAAAATTTTAATTCAGTTCAATCAATTCAGTTTAAGAAAAAAATACATTAATCTCTATTGATAATATAGTCAATTGAAATAGTGGTTGCAAACACCTGAGCACTTAAAATAAAGGAAAAAATAATTAATTTTAAATGGATTTTTTAAAATGTTCACATTAATTTGTCTTATAAGAAAAATAGGACTTTTTCTGGTGGAAAATGTGGGGCGGCTGAAAAAGTTCATTTTTTTACGTTAGAATGGCTTGAATCATCATCATTATTTCCCACATCCATCAAACTTGCGGTAGCACAACACACAATCCCTTCTGTGTAACTTATTCAGGCCTTTTGCTGGAAATGCGCACTTTATGGAGAAGCACTACCAATTTTGCTGCTGGGTATGATAACAATTAGGCTTTTGTCGACTCAATAATGATGACAAAGCCTATGTCCGATTATTATCATTATTATTTGCATTGTAATTGTGAGTGACAAAACTACTACCTTCCAATTCATGCCCAAAAAACTCGCTATCGTGCACTGAGATAAGCGAGTGGCTGAAAAGAGAGCTGAAGAGGTAGAAGAGCGGAATGATGCGGTTGGAGTCTTCGTAGGACATGGGGGAGCCTCTGGAGATTAGTTGGAGAAGAGAAACCATGGAGCTGAAAAACAAAGAGGGCATGGCTTGTTTTGTCAGTAAAATGTTAGATTTTGCAAAAATGTCACTGCTAACAAATCACATATCACAATAACAGCAAACAAGAAGAATTTCATCAACAATTGCTCACCCTGTGATCATCTTGGTGGTCATGGAGGTGATCAGGTGCCACAGATGCCGCAGGAAACGTGCATTGAAGGCTAAACTGTACAAAAGTCTGCACAACAACAACAAAAGAGGGAACGGAAGAGAGGTTGCATTCAATGTCAACATTCATCATTCAGAGCTTTAACAACCTGGCGACAAAAACTGTAAAACCACTTTTGGCCAATGTGTGTTCCCTGTTAACCAAGAGAGGACACACATGAGAAATAAATGGCACTGTTCACCAACATGGCATCTTCTTGGCCACCCCTATTACAAAAAGGAGATTAAATGAGCCATTAAGCTTTATTTAGGCGAGGCACCTTCCATTAGTAAACTAGTTGCTGCTACGAAAGGGGGTCATAAACAGCTTCCTGCTGGAGCCCCATTTAACTTAATGGCCAAGGGGGGGAGATCTGGACAATGGGAGGTGCAGGTGGGGTCCTCGCTGTGACCTCACGGTGACAATCCTACTTGCACACTCACGGGGAATTACGTGATAACGCCGAGGTGGGCCTCGCATACCTCGTCTTTAGTAGCGCCGAGGTGCGAAGCGGCTCTTTGTTCGAGGGTTTGTGTGTGTTTGCCTAAGCTTCGGAATTGCATTGCTGTTCACAAGAGAAGGTGACAATAATGTGCCAAGTATGCCAGCAGGCCTGGTGTTTAATACTAAGTAACTGGTTTTATGACCACTTCCATCAAATTTGAGTTTTTTTCTGACTATAACGCACATCAGATTATAAAGTAGACCCTCAATGAACTTGGTTATTTTCAGAAATATGACTATACTTGATGTATTTGATTATAAGGCGCAGTAGGACATTTGTTACCAGTTTTTTTCTTTTTAAACATGCAATGAAGTCTAGATGGATGGCAATAAAATTTAGTTATGTTCCAAAACATTTGATTATAAGGTGCAGTAGCACATTTGTTATCCGTTTTTTTTTCTTTTTAAACTTATGCAATGAAGTCTAGATGGATGGCGATAAAATCTAGTTATGCTCCAAAAAGTTGACATAACCAAAATTCATAGACTGACTGATACACTGTCAATTTTGGGGAAAAATAAATGATTTTTGTGTTGGAAAAAAGTCATTAGACGCTACTAAAATCCAAAAGTGGCGACCCCCGAATGGAGCTGACCTAAAACTCGATAAGGAAGACTTGAAAAATGGTCCATGGCCTACCACACTCCATCTGTCAGCGCTATAAGGCTCTGGAGAAAAGCTTAGGAAGGAAAGTGCTGCAGCACACTCATAACAAGGCACCGGGTGTTTGATTGAGATGGGAAACAAAGCACTAAAATGCCAGTTGACAAGCTGATTTACAACCCACCAAAACCCCCTTTTCAATCATGGAATGAACCACTAATAAACAAAGTCGAATTGGGTTGGGAGGGGTAGAAAGAAAAAAAAAATCTGCGATGAATCATAGCCAGATCATTTTCATTTCAAGGGTCTAAAAAGGGAAGTTTGTATTTTTGACTCCTGCATACAAACCTTAATAAAATCACAGAAATAGTGCTTGTCGCTAATAGCCAATTCAAACCATCAAAATGGCATTAAAAAATAAAATTGCTCCAAATCTATTAGAGGTCTCGACTTTGAGAATATTCGTGAAAAACAGGGTTGGCAAGAAAAACCCTGAAAGCTCCCTTTTTTCCCCTCCTTCAGCGGATAAGATCAGTAAATCAAGACAAGGATGCAATTTGCTCCCCTTAGCCTCTTGTAAAGCTATCCCGTCCACTCCGGTAGTGATTAATCTTCTTCAGCGAGCTAATTATTTTGTACAGATATCCGATAATGATGGAACTGGAAGGGCGGGATTTATGGGGAAAGTGGCGGAAAGGAAGAAGGGGACGCCATAAAAAAATTAAGGACATTAACAGAGCACACTTTGGATTCTCCTGGCGAGGTAAATGTACAATTATGAGTCAACCGTCTTGTTCTTGTTGTAAATTTTAAAAAGGGAGACATAAGACATCAGGTTGGTCACGCGTGAGAATTTGGACAATGTGAAAATTGTTGTAATTATGTTGAATAACTACTACAGATAAGTTAAATTTAAAAAAATGTATTACTGTTTGACAATTTATAGAAATATGAAGGAGTAAAGTTCATAAGAAAAATTGAAATACTGCATCACTTTGGAAAATGATATTAAAATTTAAGAAATCTTTATGGAAAGTACTTTATTTTAATTCAAATTATTTTTTAAGCTAAAACTGGCATAATATTTTTGAAATTTCTCATTTTCTTCGCTTTTTATTTGATACAATTAATCTATTTTTACTGTGCCATCACCTTTTGAATGAAAAAATATATAAAGATATATAACATAAAAAGTATACATATTATAACAACATTTTATGTACATTGTACTTTTGCTAGTTTAATAAAGCTGAACTTCAAGACATAAATGCCTGATGACTCCTTTTTTTTTAATTAATACTTTTTCCAAAACATGATGTGCTCCATTAACCCATTCTCTAGCATTGCATATAAATTAAACGTCTATTCCCACCAATAGCCACTCATAAGTTAATGAATAACATATCAGATGCCATTTTTCATTATCTTGATCGGCTCATCTGATTGCTTCCACAGCCATAAAAAAAAGTATTTATATAATTCCACAATACCCTCATCAAATTTCGCTTGCTTGGAGGTAAGTGAGCAGAGTTGAAGTAAGCCGTACACATACAAATCATGAGGCTTTTACTAATGATTAACTGGAGCAGGTTGACCAAGCACGCAAGCTCAAACACGAGCAGGCAATCAGCACCTCCGACATCCTGGCCCTAATGTAATCAGCCCCCCGAGAAGAGGTAATTGCCCTCATCCAAAGCTGACAGCTTCACTGACATCTTCTGCTTCCTCTCAACGGTTGTAAATGCCGGCGGGCTGCGCACTGCCGATGGCTGCCCTCTTTCTTCTTTCTTTCTCTTTATTTACATGCTGCTTACTGTGCGGAAAATGTGTCGGGATGCTCTTTTTTTCTCATGGGGGGGGGGGGGGGGGCTGCCGTGCGAGGCTAATTGTGTAAATATAAATGGACTTATAATTTAAGGGTTCATAATTTAAGGGTTTTTTTAAACTGGAATTAATCGATGACAGGGGTTCAATCCATTTGAGGGGATGACAGTGAATGATCACAGCTAGTTATCCACAGTCCAAAAAAGATTGGACGTCTGGTCCACAGCATCATTTTGTGTGGCCCGGGGAAAGTAAATCATGAGTGCCGACTTTCTGTTTTAGGATCAAATTAAAATGAAGAGTATAGATGTATATTATATTTCCTGATTTTCCCCCTTTTAAATCAAAAATTGTAACTTTTTAATCTTTTTTGTGTGTTTAGTTCAAAAATCATTTTGTAAAATCTAAAAATATATTTAAAAAGAGCTAAAATAAACATTGTTTTAGATCTATAAAAAAACTGAATGTTCAGGGTTTTTAATCCAGTTATTTTAATCCATCTATAAAAAATCTAAATATTATATTTAAAATGATACACCCACGAACCAACCTGAGTCTGACACCCTTGTTCTAATTGATGAAAACAGACAAACTTTAAAAAAAAAAAAAACATGCTATCCAAAATAATTTGTGAAAACCCTACCATATAAAATACCTACATTTTCCCCCCTTGTTAATATTGCAACCCACCTGACTTTAGGAACCAATAGACGATGCTGCACCATGAGCGTATGACAGATGGACGCCATCATGGTGAAAACCTCTTCGCTGGCCGAGTCCCTCCACACCAAGTTGAGCAGCGTGTTAGTCTGCAGCTTGGTGTCCATCTTACGCACACATTCATCGGTTATCAGCTGCACGGAGATTCGACTGTCATCCTAACCAATGAGTGGAGAGAAAAAAAAAACTGTTACATCAATGACAGTTCTCTATAAATGCATCATAGCACGAATATGGTACCTTCATTGGCGGTAGGTGAACATCGGCATCATCTTCATCCTCAGAGTCACTGCCCACCTCTGGCCTGCTGCAGCTCTCAGTCACCGGCAGCAGAGGCAACAGTGTCTGAAGGGCGTTTAAATACAGAAGCAGGCCTTCCTCAGATAGTGAACCTGCCGATAGTATAACATCATGTGAAGGCCCTTACAGTCAATTGCTAAATCTAGATAGATGTTACACTGACTACCCACCTAAACAGTTCTCTCCCGCAGAGAGTACAAAGTAAAATATCCAGGGTGCCCTGCTCTGAGCGACGGGGGAGGTCGTAACGGTGCCCTGGAGGGAGCTGAGGAAACCCTCGAAAGGGAAGGCGAGACGAGGGTCCGACAGGGCCGGGATGAAAAAGTGAAAGATCTGCTCGGTGAATGGCGCTGAAATAAACTCCTCGGTAAAGGCGGCAAAGACAAAATGCCTGCAAGAGATAGGGTGAGAACATAAATGTTTAAATTGAATTAGAAGGGGTCAAAAAGAGAAGCAATTAAGAGTTACAATGAGGTGCAGACTTTATGATGTGTAAGGCATGTTGATCACTGTGCTAAGTGACTACTTGGCTATTATCTACCCAAACAGGGCTTCTTTGCATGGCTCACATCTGGCACAAACCCCCCCTATGTCAAGTCCCCACACTCACATAATGAGCTGTCAGACTACATGTGTGTATACACAAAGGCCTTCTCACTCCCACCTCGCTTTTCTTCGAAGAAAAGAAGCCCTCTTAACGTTTGCTCTCAAATTCGTCTCCGACTGGCGGCAAACATTCACGTATTTAACTCGGAGGGAAGCGAATGTGTCTTTTAGAGTTGTGGGGGGGATTTTACAGCTTGTTGTAAATTGACTGCAGTGTTGACTTCAGGAGACAATACAAAAGTTTGAAGAAAAAAAAGGGGGTATGTTGTACCTGGCGCCTGCTGTGCAGGAGGAGTAGCTAAAGTGCAAAGGTTTGAGGATGTGATCCAATAGTGTGCTTGCCAGGGGACTTGAAGGCGAGTCGGTGTACTCCAGACTGGGAGGGAGGCGGTGATTCACCAGATTGTACAGCGACCTGTAGTATCCTGAAATAAAAAATGCAATAAAAAAATTAAACTAGACTTGCCTTGATCACATACTAACAAAAAAAAAAACAGGCATGAATTGGCTGTTTAATGGTCCATCTAATCCTATAAATAACATATGACAATAACCATAGTGTTGACCTTCAAATAGAGAATGTCCATACCTTTCTGGACCATATAGTGCAAAATCTGCTCGACTATTTGCGCCACATCGTTGACGTCAGCCATAACGGGAAGGTATATTTTCTCTGAAGAAAAGACTTCCAACATCCTCATGGGCACGGCCACATTTAAGCTGTCATCGGTGCAATTCTTTAAGAGTCTATTGGAAAGAAAACAAAGACATCATCTATTTTTATGGTCACATATGAGCAGGAGTCAAGAGTAAATTCCAGATTTATTAAATGTGGGTTTATTTTTATTATTTCACCTCAAGTTATCGAATTGACAGCATTAATCAGGGTATTTTAGACTATTTTTAAAAATCCAAAGCACTTTATCATTGCAAAGTGAAAATACCTGCAGCAGAATCCGAGTAGTCTCTTAATCTGAAATATACACGTCTGTCTATACGGCCCCACCAGCATTTTGACAAACTGACAGTTGTGTTTCACCAGGTTCTGACACAGCCATATCTGCCCCATAAAAAGACAAACACAAATAGAATATTGAAGTAGAGAAGACAAGGAGTGTGGAGTGTAATAAAAGCTGTTTTCTCACCAATCTATGAGCATCCACGCTCTGTCTGTAGAAAAAGATAAGCTGCCTGCACAACAGGCTGAGCGTGGGCGCTTCTAAAGTGTGCTGTGTTCGGCTGGCGCACTCGTCAAAAGTAGCTCTCTGCATGGCATACTGAAAAAAAATCACCCAAAAATCAGAAACAACATCTCCCAATTAGTGACATCATACATGAAGAGTAAATTTGGGCAGAAAACTAAAAAACAATGGGATTAAAGTTCTCATTATGGGAGATTAAAGATGAATGTTAGTATTTTGAGGTTGCAGAAATGACACCACAAGCAATAAATCATAGATTATTTTTCTCAGAAAAAATGTACTTAATTTAGAATTATAAAATGTACCATAGTTCAGAGGGAGACCGTTTCACTGCTACCTTACCTGTCGTTTCAAGTCTTGGTACCCACGGACATAGGACTGAATAATGATGGCATTCTTCAATCGTTTCCTATCATCCTGGGACAAGAAAAATACCACAATTAAGAGGAGGAAATGTGCCAGATGCAAAAAAAAAAAAAAAAAAAAAAAGAACATGATACCTCTCTTTTTCTTCTTTCTTCTTGTGTGCGATGCAGCAGAGATGCTTTCGCTTCCTGGGAGGAATTACATAACGTTGTATATAGATTGAGGCTCCAGTATATCATATTGGAAAGTACTTCTAGATCAAAATAATAAAAATAAAAGAAAATCTGACCTTTTTACTTGCTCCCCCGAGTGACACCTTGGGTCTCGTCTTGAAATCGCCCTCGAAGCTGAACATCTTTACCTCTTTCCCATTGACTGATGGTGATATTGACACTTATCCCTGGACAAAAAAAAAAGTCAAATCAAGGTGTATATATGAGATCAAAGTAAGGAGAGAACAATCAAACAACTTAGTTGTGATAAATAGAGCATCGTCTAAATCTCAACTGCTTTAATTGTAATGGATTGCATTGCAATGTGACATTTGTTATGGTTTGCCTCAACCCGGTGAGCTACCCGGCATCCTTAGTTAGCAAATGACTCAGCAGGCGGGCTACGATCACGGCGATCTACGTTTTCTGATCGATCGTATCAATAAATTAGACTCAATATTGTTGATCGGCGGTATTTCCCATCTTCTAGACGCGCGTGGAACTATTTTGTTGATGTAGGAGACAGAGCTAAGTGGGTAGCCAAAGAGCTAACACTCGTATACGTTCACGGCGGGGTATCCAACATTTGGAGGTCTTTTATAGTCCAATTGATCGGGTGCAAATCCGGTATAGTAATAGCAAGAGGATCGGTTACCTTAGATGTGTGAACTGCGTGGCGATTGTGATTATTTGGTATTTGTTTCAGTTGAATCGTTGCGTGTTATTTCCCTGCACTCGCAAGTCAATACAAGGGGAGCCTTGATTGCTTCCTTTTCCTGTTAGATCCGCAAATCCAATTGGCTGAAATTGACGCCACTAAAAACGTCACATGCTGCGTTTGGTAACTTCTTGAATCCGTCTAATTTTTTGATCTATTCAAATATACCATAAAATCAGTGATACTTTCTTATTTAGTCAATCATATAGAAATAATGTTTTATGAACAGCTTTGCTTTACATCTATTTAAACGAGAGTTGTTTTTTTTACCTTTGCACAAGACCCAAACATTGGAACACTCTAATTTCCGGGGGAACGGGAATGCGTCACTGACTCTAATGAACAACATATAAAAAGGTTGATATAATAAGATAACCTATAAAAATAAATACTATATTGAAATATAATTTTAAACAAATCCACATTTTTTATGTCTGTGGTTTGAAATGGTAAGATGACAATCAAGGTCACATCAATAATTGACTTTTCATAATCAACACATCCCAATTAATAGGATATAACTAGGCTATTTGTCATGTTGATTTGTATTGCAGTTAATTGACCCAATCATTAAGGGGTTTTCATGGAAGGCAACAAGTTTTGGTCCCCACCGACCCCTTCTTTCCTTCTTCTTGGATGTGATGAAAAAAGGAGGAGGTGGTGGGGATTGGGGCTCATAAATCTGGTCAAAGCCAATTGTAAATGGCTCCATATTTCACTGCAACCTTAATAGAAATATTCATGCAGCATTTTAATGAAATGAAATCACCAAGATGGTACGCGCAATCATCATCCAAAGCCATATTGGAAACAATTATTTGAAAGATATTTTCAAATGTAAGCTCTATAGTCATAAAATCTAAGTAAACATCATCATAGAAAAATATAATGCTAATGTATGCAGGATTTACAACTAAAAATAGGAATAGATACACATATTATATGAAAAAGACTCATTTTAAAGTCAAAAATAGTTATTTTCCTTCATTACAGTTACGATAAGTGTTTTTAAATTGACGTTTGAGATATATACAGAGATAGTACTATGATAAATACATGACTGGTCTTTATATCTGAAGAAGACTGAAATATTACTTACATTACATTATATTTGCATGATAAGTAAACCTCAGTACAAGGTCATGTATATTTCAAGGCAGGCAATGATATTTTTTTTGGTGCCACTAACACCAATAGACGTCCAACCCCTTTGAATGGGATTGGACGTCTATCGTCTTCAATGGCAGCCACTTAGTTCAACAGCCCATCAAGGGAGATCAGTTTAACATTAAAATTGCACAATTTTTTCATGCCTCTGCAATGGGTCGCCCCATCTTGCCATCCTTCATCATGCCCACTATCATCCACTGACGATCAAGGTCCGCAATTAAACCGCGATCTTTCAGCGGCAGAGCGTCCGCTGACTTGTTGATTTCCCCTGAGCAAATAAAACGTCGTCGGTGGCGCTGACGAATGAGGCAAAACTAATCAGCTTTATTGGGAGACAGGTTAAGGCCAACGGGGGTGTCAATAATTCTCGCGGTGACCTCCCTCTTCCATTAACTTTAAGTGGCTTATTAGACAAACCCTCCATTCCATCGGCCTGGTTGGAATGAGACTCACTGAACGTTTACTTTCCGCTTTCTCCTTATTTTTGGGGGCTTTCACTTATTGGGATGTGTATCAAGTACGTGATATATTTTGGGCATGGGTTTATGACCATGTTTGTATATATTTCTATTGGGCGACAGCAGGCAAGCTTTTAGGTGGATTTCCCAATTGGCCTCCACCTCTTGTGTTCTCATGTGTCATTTGTCTCTTGCTTCCTGATGCTTGCCGATGGTAATGATGAGCAAGTCCTCTTTCTAAATTGGCCCGTGTCTGCACTTTTCTTTAATTTGTCATCTAAATCCAATTGGGGAAAGTGACAGTTCACCTTTCACGCGACAAGCATAAGTCAGCTGTGGAAATGATTATTTGAAAATGAGACCTGCATGTAGCCTCCAAAATTCAACTGCCACTGCATTGAAATATGTTTAAGAACTGTATTTTTTGTTTTTGTGAATGAGTTTTAAAAGAATACATATTTTGAGTGTTTGCAAACATCCCATAACTTAGGGATGATGTACGTATATATAACATTTATGTTAGTTTACATGAACATGTAGTTTTGCATTTTTTTAAATAGAACATAACATTGGGAAATGGCTATTTATGTTAACATTAAACAAATATTAAAATGTGTCTTGTGTTTCGAATCTATTTGGATGAACAAAAAATATATTTTACAATCATGCTTGCAATCATATCATGTAAATATCTCTTTTTTGCATTTAATAAAAATAAATATTAATTTGAAAGTTCTGGAAAATAATAACAATGTTAATTATTATTAACCCATCTTTGGTCATCTTTAACCTGCAGCCATTCAAAGTCAAATAGATTAGCAAAAAAATATACATTTTCTACATTAGGGGGCAACAAATTTACTTTTAAATAAATGATCATGTTTTGCAGCTCTATATGCATTCAAAGTCCTCCATTCGAGCACACTGTAATTTCAACTAACACTAATGATCCCAATACTAATATGTGTCTCCAAAAAGGTGCCTTGTGTGACCTTGAGGGGTGTGAAATCCTTCCAATGTGCTGCACTTTAATTCCTTAAACGAATATTAACGATGACGCTGTTAGTGTAAAATACGGCGTCTCGTTAAAACGTGTTGAGTATTTTTTTGGTGCGTGAGCTCTAATGGAAATGAAGGCCTGTGGGCGGTGTTAGTAAGAAGGGAGTGGGGCTTTTGCAGGGGGGTCTCGCTCCGTCCAATCATCATCACCGGACGAGCATTAAGTGTCACGCCGGGCTCCGAGCTCCCTATTCGGGATCCAGTCCCAACTTCCTCGCGGTACTCTCTCCCTCCGAGATGGAGAAGTCGAAAAACTTCCGCATCGATGCCCTGTTGGCGGCGGATACCCCCAAAGTGCAGACGTCCCCCCTGGCCCTTGTCACGAGCCCCGGCAGTGCCGATACGGGCTCGGAGCTGGGCAACCCGGGGGAGTCTCTGCGCGCGGAGACCCCGTCCCCTCCACGGATCTCCGCCCTCGGTCTCATCCCCAAGCCGGGTTTCTTGAGCGGGCCTCACGGGGTGGTGGGGCTCCACCCCCAGAACGGCGGCGGAGGGATCCCAACGCAGGCGCTATACGGCCACCCCATGTATGCGTACTCGGCGGCCGCGCTCGGTGCTCAGCACCCGGCCTTGGCCTACGCTTCCTATCCGCACGGGTCCCACCATCAGCACCACCATGGCGGAGGCGGGGACCACATCAAGCTGACGGCCAGTACCTTCCAGCTGGACCACTGGCTGCGAGTGTCCACGGCTGGGATGATGCTCCCAAAAATGGCAGATTTTAACTGTGAGTAGTATGTTTATCGCAATGAATTCTTGCATTAAAGTCACTTCAATATGAATAAATATATTAAATATGTAGAGGATTAAATGGGAACTAGGAAGATTTTAAAAGCTGTAAAAACCTATTTCAGTGTTTGACCAAATGTAAATTATGAACTCACAGCACTGGTATACCACAAAATATAACGTGATTAATCACTTGTGGCTGTTGTAGTAGTAATATAATGTTAATATTTCTAAAATTTGCCTCCCCCTTATAAAATAATGACCTGTTAATTCTCATTAAATGAAAATAATGATGGACTAGGTGGAAGTTAAAATATAAAGCTTGTAAACGAAAACTAGACAAAAATTAGCACTTATTTTTCCCAAATTCTGATTGTATTATGGATATTTATGATCAGTATATGGCATTATTTTGGTATGGTTTATAGAATTCAAGGGATGGACAAATTTACTCAAAATCAGTGGAAAGTGTCGTCTGAATTGAATCCGCAGCTCTTACCAATTTTCTCCGGAATAAAACCTACATGATATTTTTAAAACTGTACATCGACTAAAGCAATCATTAAAATATGCAGATAAATTTGACTAATATATGAATTTTGAATCAGCGTGGGTCCCAAAATGCTACTGCAATGCCAATTAGTTTTCATTTTACAAACAAGGTACTCACCCATTCTGGCTCCAAGTGGAAAAATATAATAACAATACATTTGAATTATTATATTACCATGGCCAATGTGGAAGCAAATAGGAAACATTTTCATACGATACGAGGAAAAAAAATCCATGCATTGTTCTGAAGAATTCTAATATGAAACTAAATGTTTGTTCAGCCCAAGAATATGTAGATACATTTTTATCATGGTCAATCAATTTGTAATTTTAAACATTTAAAAAAAAAAATGTGGCTATTTATTGACCTTAATATTGAATTTGCACTTGAGCAAAAATAAAAAGACAATTGGCTGATATTATATATCTAACACTGCAATTTTAATTTTTTAAACTGACGGCTACAAGTCATTCATTATAGTAGTGGCAGAAAATAAGTACAGTGGAAGATTTCCTCCTATATTGAAAAGCTTCCATTATATTATGTATTAAGTCTCTATATAACTGACATTTTTCAACAGCAGACTGCCAATCTGTTTTGTTCCAAAATATACTGTCGATAAACATGTAGACCCTAAACGGTGCTTTAAAAAAAAAACACCAAAAACTGTGGGTGTTTGTCCAGTGGGGCCGAATGATGGAGTGCACACATACAAGGTGACACAGATGGATGATTTTTGGGAGAGGAACTAAAATGGACAGATAATGGACAGTGGGAAAGTGGCGGTGGGCTGCGAAAGCCACAGTGGACATGCGACTTGCTCACCGCGCACACTACCCTTTTTGTTCGCACTACTTTCTAACAGATTTGGGTCAGAAAAACAGTAGGCGCTGGATCTAACTCATCCTCTATGTGGACACTTTCATACCCTGGCAAGACAAACAGAGACAACATGACATCATGGGACAAAAATGGAAGAAAAATAAATTGAAATGATGCCAGGTTGTAAGGTTAAAAGTTTGGGGAATTATCATACATTAAGCAAACATATTAAATTATTCATGTATATGTTGATAATTGAGAATTATTGGGCTTCATTTCTGTTGTATTTGTGTGTGGTTGCTTTGATAGTATGAATGTACTGATATTTTAACTATAAAAAAAAGGTAATATTTTGGAGAATTTTGAATTATTTCAAAAATATTTTTTAATGATTGTTTTTTGCTGATTTAGAATGATTATAGTTATTTCCAGACTAAATGCCATCACCTGGTGCTTTATATGCCAAACCTTTAACACAATTGTTCAGAGGATAATCAACTCCCTTCTCCTAAGTGAAGTCCTGTATTTTTCTATTCTGTGCAAAGCAGCCCAAGCGCAATCCAACCTGCTGGGCAAGTGCAGACGGCCGAGGACTGCGTTCACCAGCCAGCAGTTACTGGAGCTGGAGCACCAGTTCAAACTCAACAAGTACCTATCTCGACCCAAACGCTTCGAAGTGGCCACCTCTCTCATGCTCACAGAAACACAGGTACCAAAAATCACTAGCTGTTCGACTCATTACTACTTAATCTCATCAATACACAGAAATTTTACCCATTTTGAGTATCAGTTTCTCTATTATATATCCATCCATACCAAATTACCCATCCATCTGTCTGTCCAGGCCATGGTATAGCATATCAATCTCCTGTCAATGTCTTTTGAACTAGCACTTTTTTAGTTAAAAATTCTTCTTAATTGTTTTTTTTTTTAATTGGTTCCCCATAAGGTGAAAATCTGGTTCCAGAACCGGCGCATGAAGTGGAAGCGGAGCAAGAAGGCCAAGGAACAGGCAGCTCAGGAGGCCGAGAAGCAGAAGAGTGGCAAGGGCGACAAGACGGAAAGAGACTGTGAGCAGTCGGACTACGAGGGCAGCAAGTTAACCACAGGCAAAAACGGAAGAATACGAGACTTGAAAGACAGCGATGACGAGGGCGAACGCTTTCTCTACAACTCCTCGGACTGTTCTTCGGATGATGAGCGCAATCGAAGCTGCATCAGTCCACAGCCTTGAGGGAAGATGAGGACTTTGCATGGGAGCCTTTTTATCGTCAACGTTTTTAATCCCCAAAAATATATATACAATGACAAAACAGGTCAAACATAAGCCATCTATTTGCATAATTTGCCATCACATCAGACATAAGTGACTTCATGATGTTAGTCAAACTGAAGGAGGACACAAATGCATTTTCTTATATAGTATTAGGATAAAGTGTAATACAATTGAACAGTAACTCACAATGTATGTAACTTGACAAGAATATAGGTCTTTTTTTATAGTAAATTGAACTAAGTTAACTCTTAAGAATAGGATTATGTGACTTTTTAAATTATACTGTTGGATTAATTCAAAAATGCCAAATATATCTGATTCATAAAAATAACAACTACTTACAATGCCAATTTATCTCTATGCAAAACAGATTTTTTTACTTCATTCCATCTGCTTTGATTGCAAATCTCGTTTTCTGTTGGCCTTATTATAACAAAAACAAACTGTTTATTTTTCTATACTGTATTTATAAAAGAAAAACATGCATGCAGAATTGTGGTCTCTCAAATAGTGTCAAATAAATATTGTGCATTTTTTTTTTTTTGCAAAAGTGTGTGTGTGTGAGTTGTAGCCAAGATTTTGATTTATGGCGTCGGACACATGCAGCCTTGTGCGTTGACAGCTCGGGGTCATGGGAATGACTGTTAATGGTGCTGTCGGATGTGTGCAAACGTGCCGTGTGAGCAAACAGCAAGAAGAAGAAACATTTCGCGCCACACTACCAATGGACTCGGACTGGGACACCCGTTTAAAAAGAAAAACAGGAAGACAGACTTGGCATAACTTCACTTTAAGACTCAATTGGTGTTTGTAATTTAAAAAAAAATGAGAATACATGTTATTTAAGGTTTACAAATTTAATTTCCACTCAATTTTATATCACCAATGAATAACTTAATGTCACGCTCCAGTTTCTGTGTTAATTCTTAGTTCTGCTATTTGAAACTGTACATAATCGTGCTTTCATGGGGACATTTGTGGTTATTTAAAGAGAATTTCACAGTAATGTAAAGAACTTGGCCTTCACACTATCATTATTGCTGAAAATCCAGTCTTTTTGTTATAGGTGGTTAAGTTTGGGACCCACTGCTTATCTTCTCAACGTGTTTGTTTTGGCGGCTACAGATCAAGAGTTCAGGCCGGGGTCAACCCCGACTGGGGCAGGTAAAGGCTGCTGGCTAAAAAAGTGGCACACAAAGGTCAGTGTGTGTGTGGAGCGCACACAGTAAGCCTATTGATCTCACTGTATACCCCTCTAACTTCTTCACACCCAACTTGAAAGTGACTCGACAGTGGATCGAATCAATTATACATTTCTACTTTTTTTTAAATTATCATACAGACGCTGTAAAAATTATATTGTGACTCGATGATCCTCATCATAATTATTACATTCCGGCCATTAAAAGAAAAGTGTTAAAGTTTGCACCTTCACTTTTAGAGTTTGACTTTAGCTTCTTTGGAGTCCATCGCTCTGGTGGCAATCATAGCTCGCTCTTTCAGGTTGTCGTCTTGTGGCCCGGCGTTTTTGAGCAAAAAATGGCTGATGAAGAGTTTTAGGCCTTCACGGAGCATTGATAACTGGGGGATTCCGGAAATCCTGCAAAGTTTAGAAGAAAATGATGGTGATTGATCAGCAATGTTAACCAATGTTTAATTTTTGTTGTTGTTTTTTTTTACTCCAGTGTAGGGGTCAGGAACCTTTTCTGACAAAGAGAGAGCTATAAACAATTAATATTTTCAAACATTATTCCGTGAGAGCAATACTCAGAATTTAAAAGTAAAAATACATGAAAATGTGAGCATTTATTATTAATTTCACCACTTTGAAAGTAAAAAAAAAGTCTGAATTCTTTTGAGAACATTATTTCACTGTTGCTAATTAATGAGAATCAATGAGAGAATGCATGCAGAAGACTAGAATGAAGAAAAAATATGATTTGAAAAGGCAGAGAGCCATATACACCAATCAAAATATTTCTCCCTACCTTGCAAATATGCTCACAAGATCTTCAGGCTCGGTGTCTAAGATTAGCGGAGTCAGAACTTGACGCAGGAACCGTACGGTGGGCTTATCCAACTCGCTGAACTCTATTGCCTAAAACACCAACTTTGTGAATATCCAGAAAGACGAGACAAAATAAAAATGGCACTGTGGATGCTTTTGCTTACTTTAAGTATTGACAATGAGAGACACTTATTCTGAAGGAATCGTGTCACCAGCAGGCTCGTATTGTTAAAAGCCCTGGCGGGAAGGTTGGAAAGTTCACGGAATTTATCCCACAGGGTGAACTGGAAGGTCATCTGTAAAAGATGGAAGCAAAAAAGGGGGGAGAAAAAGGGGTCAAAAGCAGCGAGAGTCAACGTAACGTGCTCGCACGTGAAGAGTAAACATTCCCGAGGAGGACAATAAGTCGTCGGTGGTTGATGTCATGGGGCTGAGTTGAGGAAGTGTTGTTGTTTGGGGGAAAAGTGCGAGATGATACCGGTAGGTGGGTCATGAAAGGTTCGGAAGGGGAAGTTAGTGGTTAGTCATTAGCATGTAGACTTATTAGCATTCAATCAGGTGATTAGGCTCAATGAATTTTGGCCTTTTGAAATGGATTGAATATCTATTGCTGTCAATAGCAGGAAATTAGTTAACTTGGATTAGATTAGAATTCCAGTTTGTTTATGTCTTTGTTACCTGGAAGCGGCGATCATGAGAACAAAACTTCTCTCCCAGCACGGCATAGAAGTTGTTAAAGGTTTTCTCCTGTAGACAGCAGTCCATCAGTACATGGACAATCTCCCGCTCCTGTTTGTCCTTCAAGCCCATCCTTCACACAAGCAATCATATTGTTAAAAACTGTCTTTATCATTGTTCTCACTTCCATGAACCTCAACTCACCTTAGCAGCTTGTCAAAGGCATCAATGTAGTCTTCACTAGTCATAAGCACACAGAAGATGTTCCTACGGACATCTGTGTTCATCCTCTGCTTTCGAGCCAGCTCCAAGACTTTGGCAGTGAATTGAAACTAAAAAAAACATGTGATTTTAATCCATGCATTTTTTTTAGTCCTTCAATCTACAACAAAAATCCTCACCTGTCCTTCTCCGACATCTTTGCTTTCTTGGTTGTTGATCATGGGCACCCCACTCCAAGACGAACCCACGATCCACCATCGACCAGTCTGGTCGGCCGACAGCAGGTTTTCCAGAGACACCCGCAGTTTCAGGTCGCTGCCTTCCGCACTACTCTTGATCTGGGATGGAAACATTTAACCTTAAAGAGCAATAATAAAAGGACCAAAATCCTCCAAAGGGTTGATTTGGAGATTCATAGTATCTGTTCAGCAACCCACTGAAATTGCTTGTTTTTTTAAAGCTAATCTTTGTCGCCGCCTTGTGGCTACCATGTAAACTGCCATTGACCCTAAAGTGATTTGAGGTGGAAATTTAAAGCACATTTAATTGCCTATGTTTAAATGCAGTGTTCAAATTATACATATTGTTACAGTTGATTACAGCAATATTATTTATATGACACATTATTTTAGTTTACAAATGTGCATTGGTAATGATGGAGGATTTTTGACATCTATTTTAACAGTCAGTTTGAGTATAAAATGTGACAGATTTCAAAGAGGTACCCACCAGACTTCTCTGCAACTTTTTCAACTTCTCCACTGGCTCGGGATTATAGCCTGGAATCTTGCGCATGTCGTTATTTTTCAACGCCAGCATTGTTTCCAACATGAAACGCACCTAAAAATGTTCAAAACAGAGAGTTCAGTTAGTACCTAAACCATGACTGTTATTGTATATTTTTTCTCATTGGCTTAACACTACATACTCTAGTCTGATCCTGAAACTTTGCCCCAGCATCCGCTGCCTTGCGCTGTGCTTCAGTAATGAGCTCCTTAAGCGCCAAGGCATCATCCTTCCTCAGCGAGAATCCGACGGTACGCAGCACAAACAGCACCAGCTCGATATCCTTCTCGGCGAACTCTGCCACTAGGCGGCGCAGGATGTCGAAGATAAGTAGCGAGTGGACCACTTGGAAATTGTAGAGGTGCGCAACTATGGCGACAAGATTGTCGCACTCTTTGCCTCCGGTTGGGTGCTTGTACATATCGTCCCATTGGCGTACCACTGTCTCCAAGAAATGGGCTCCGACCTAAAATAAAGTAGGTTTTTTTAGCTGTTTTATAGTCAGGTTTAGATAAAATTCAACAATTTGTTACCTCTAAGCCCACAGCGTGATGAAGGATGCTGATCAACAGAATGTGTTCCATCAACAGGCGGTCGGGCATCAATGCCGGGGTGACGCAAGCCGCCAAGAGAACCTCCGTCAAGGTATCGTTCATGTCCTTCCTACTGTGGTTCATGTAGAATGCCTCTAGCTGGTTGCTTATGGATGACATGTTGGGCTCACTTAGCCTGAAAAACAGCAAAATTAATCAATGTCACATCTGGATTTTTGGAAAAACTCAAGTCTGCCATCTTGTTACCTGTTTAAGAGTCCTTTCACATTTTTCCTCAGCTTTTCCAGCTGTGCTTTTCGTTGATCATTTTCCTTGTTACGCATTTGTGGGGGCACATACTTTCCTGTAGAAGTGGTAGCCTAAAATAGGAAAAAAAACATACAAGTTTAAAATAGTGCACATGACATCATAATGTAGAGTGAAGTGTGATCTTACATTGTTGGAATTTGATTCTGATGTCTTTTGTGCGTTGTCGTCATTTATCGTCTCATCATCAAGTTTTTTGACCATTGCCTCGTCTTCCTCACTTGGTATTACATCTTCATCATCATCATCATTTTTGCTTAGTACTACATTGTCCTCAACATCATCATCCTCCTCAACATTGTTGTCATTATCATCATCTTCAGCATCCTCATCATCATCCTCAGCATCCTCATCATCATCACCCTCAGCATCCTCAGCATCTTCTTCTCCATCCTCATTTACATCTTCTCCATCAATAGCCCCGCCCTCTTCCTCTTCACCCCCGGTAAGCTGTTCAAACTTGTCCTTGGCAAGATCCATATTATCGTCACTGTCATACATCCCCGCACCCAACGTCCCCGAATCGAGAGCCCCCAAAATGTAGTCCAGCCCGTCATCCACAAACGATTGAGGCAAGGTTTTTTTGTTTTTCCTCTTATTTAATTTCAAGACGCGCTCTAGTTTCTTAATTTCTTGGTCCTCCTGTTCATTGGCCTCCAAAAGTGCCCTCTTCCTTGTCTCTTGGAGCTTTTTACTGTTCTTCTGGGTCACTTTAGGCATGTTTCTATTCCCTTCCTCAGCTTTGGCCTCCAAAAGCTTCTTTTTCTTATACTCCAAAAGCTCGTTGGTTTTGTTGATTTTCTTTTGTGCCATTTTGGGGATTTCTGATTGCTTTGCTTTTATTTTAGACATTTTATTCTTCTGATTGGCAGCTGGATTACTTTGCACTTCAGTCTTTATACCTTGGTAGTGATTTTTCATCCTGACTTTCTTCATCGTTCGTTTCTCTTTGCGGATCTCCTTCCTGCTTTTCCGTTTGATTGCCCTTACATAGTCATCGCCATCCTCTGCTCCTTTATCGCCACTTTTGCCTTTTACAAAATCGCTCACGGACGTGAATAATTTCTGCAACGCAGCGTTGCCTTTCTGCTTCCGTTTATGTTTCATGCTAGGAGGAGATCTAATACTCAGATAGTTCGCGATCCGCTCAAAATGTTATCTTAAATACAAAACAACTTGATCGACTCACATGTGGCTTCCATCCATGGGGGCATGCATGTAGATAGCACTTGTTATGCTAGACGTCTGAAAGAAGGAGACAAGAGCGTAAAATTTTGACAGCCATCTTGCGTCGGGGGACATCATATATTCCTCAATCATATACAAACGGTTTGGTTTATTTAAAAAAAGAACATAATAACTTGGAAATGTTTTAAACTGTATGTATAGAAATTTTATGTAAATTGTATTTTAATATGAAGTTATTTAAATGCGCATATCCAATGGCTCATAATAAGCTTTTACATCTAGTATTACATATATGGTGTTTGTTAGTATACGACATTAACCCGCGTCATGTAACATTTTGCTTCCGGTGTGGACAGCCTATGGTCGCCTAGTGATTGAGTCATTTATTTTGGAGGGTTTTTATTGTCACCTCGAAGCGGGCTTCCTCATCATCCGATGTGAACTGTCAATTTTTTTTAAAATCAACCACCGGCGAAATCGATCGTGAAAGTATACGGGAATGGGAGCACTTTGAGCTACTATGTAGTGGAGTCTGGAGCCCATTTGGAATCTTTGCAATATGAAGAATGGAAGCAGACGATGTTACTATCAGGGAGCAGAATTTCCACAGCCAAGTCCGGGAATACATTGTGAGTACGGAAGCGGGTAATCGGGACCTACGCGGTTACCGATCTGATCTAAAAATAAGAATCCCTAATTGTTGTCGGCAATGGCTACTGCTAACTAGCTCGAGCTGTCAGGTGCACCGGTATTAACTTCACAGCAATTGATCACATTAATAACGTTAGTGATCCTACTCCAGTTTATGTATTTACTCAGATCCACATCCAAATATCCACGATCAACTGAATAGAATGTTCACTTTTGAAGTAGATCTCTGATATTGGTTAAATGCAGGTAAAGGAATGTTAAGGGATCGATACATAAGACAATTGCATTTTCTTCCCTATCAGCCTTTTCAAACGTATTTTATATTTTACAAAAACAATTTAGATCGGATAAGTATTGAAAATGCTAAACTAGAAGTACTGATGCGTGTTTACAATATCTTGTCAATGGGACGTCACTGGAATTACAGTAAAACGTGAGTTTGTCGCCCTCCGGTGGGGAAAAATAATATCGACCCTTTACAAAAATGCTGTTTAATACCACTGAATGAGTACTACTCTATTCTCAAAATATTTGCAAGCTGAATTATATAAAGTTCACTTTTGTGAATTCTTGAACATTCTTACTACAGGGTTTTCTGTGTAAAACTACAAAACAGTTTGTACGGCATGCTCATATTGGCACTACTTTGAAAAAGCTAAAATTGTAACTGTTCATCCACACCTCCTTTCTGACTTAATGTCCTGTTAAGGTGTGAAATACTGTCTCCATGTGTTCCCTATCATAGCTCTTGTATTGCCTATCATTGATGTCCTGGCTTGTGAGTGGGTTGCAGAAAAGTGTCAGTGTTATCTCCTCATACATGTTGTCTTTTTTAAGGGGTGCCTGCTTTATCAGTCCTGAACACCTGATTCTATCCCATGTTTTTGGTACCACATCGCACAGGCTGAGTCACGTCGTAACACTGTCACAGTGCCAAGTGCTTAAGTCGTAGCTTCTAAACTTCTATTAGTGGCATTGCCTTCGCTGTCACAGTAGACGTAGGAATGTGAAGCGGGATCATATCAGTCAGCATATTTAGAGGCGACGAAGATTAAGTGAGCCCCATCTGCGATTCACGTGTTGGCCTAACTAATGACAAATACCTTATTTTGTCCATAAACAAAATGTGACATCTTATTTATCGACTTACATAAAGACATTTTTATTTTGTTTTCCTTTTTCTGACCATATATTTGTCTTTGGGGCCAAATGGAAGAAGGCTACACTAATATTATTCAAATCTTTCCCTTTCAGATATGTTTCCTCCTGTTTGCAGTACTCTACATAGTCTCCTACTTCATTATTACACGATACAGGAGAAAGACGGGTAAGCATTTTCTACATCTTTAAGGATTTTTGCAATAAAAATATTAAGTTTTTACATACACAAGATAGTAAACAGTATACTAATCCTCAATACACTACCTTAACAAATATTGTATTACCAAAACCTACCTGTAAGAGGCAGCAAGTTGCCATAAGGGCATCCAGGTTGCCAGATATCAAAACAAATTACATTCCCACCACCCCAAAAAAACACAAGTTAACAAGAACCAAATTAAAAAAGCTAAGCCCAAATGCATTAGACTATAACCTGCTTTAAATATTTAAAAAATGACACTTACTTTGTTAATATGGCCCCAATTGTTTTCTAGATGACCATGAGGATGAAGATGCTGTTGTCAACAGAATATCGTGAGTCCATTTTTTTGTAGGCAATGTATCCTATTTTATCTGAAGGAACAATTTTACACAGAAATCCAATTATTTCTGTACAATTACCAATTTACTACCTTGTTGCATTTGATTCTCACAGATTGTACCTGTGCACATTCACCTTGGCTGTGTCAGGGGGTGCCGTCTTCCTGCTCCCATTCTCCATCATCAGCAATGAGATCTTACTGTCCTTCCCCAAGAACTACTACATCCAATGGCTCAATGGTTCCCTCATCCATGGTCAGTTTATATAGTTTTATGTCCACTAAAAGTTCAAATTTTACAAAAAACAACAACAAAACACAGACATGCTGACTTGTGACCAATAGATGGCAACATACTCCATTAGATGGCAATACCAGCTCCTATCTCAAAGTTTGCATGACAGTTATCAGTGAAATTCCCTACCTTTTGACCCAAGCCACATAGACTAACTCATAAAAAAAAGTTTGTGATATTCCGCTTTCAGGTCTATCTTTAGACTGCATTATAATGGGCGAGGCCAGTCTGACTTTATCTTAACCTTTGGACATATTTTAGTACACCTTGCTGTCTTCTAACAAGAATCTGGTTAGAAACACTGATAACAGATGTCTGAGTTAGAAATTTACATAATAGTTCTCTTTACATTGTCATAGTAAATGAGGAAGAGACATGAAAGGCAATTCTAACTGCAATTATTAAAAGTTTGGATGGAGTTATGAGTCAAACACCTGTTGGGAAATTTGCTACTGAGTAGTGGAATATAATTTAAAAAGTTCAAATTATTTTAATATGTAAGTGGGAGTAATTTATTGTATATTAGAAACAAAACTAAACTAAATTGCCATAAAATTCAGGTTGCCACTAAATGTCATTGGCTTAGAGCACATGTGTCAAAGTGGCGGCCCGGGGGGCAAATCTGGCCTTCTGCATCATTTTGTGTGGCCCGGGAAATTAAATCATGAGTGCCAACTTACTGTTTTAGGATCAAATTTTAATGAAGAGTATAGATGTATATTAAATTTCCTAATTTCCCCCCTTCTAAATCAATAATTGTCATTTTATAATCAATTTTTCAGTTTTTTGTTCAAAAATCATTGTGTAAAATCTAAAAATATATATAACAAAAGCTAAAATAAACATTATTTTAGATCTATAAAAAACTGAATATTCAGGGCTTTTAATCCAGTTCATTTAATCCATTTATTAAAAAAAAATCTAAATATTATATCATCTGTCAATCATTCAAAACCACTATTTTAAAAACATTTGACTGATAATTATACTATACTTTTTTTCCAGGCCTATGGAATCTAGTCTCCCTCTTCTCCAACCTCTGCCTCTTCATCCTGATGCCCTTTGCCTACTTCTTCTTGGAGTCAGAAGGCTTCGCTGGATCTAAAAAGGTAAAAAGAGGCGACTTTTTTTAAACCAATGCATCATCAACAGGTGCCTCATTCCATGCCCTTTCCCTGACTCGCACCACTGCCCGCCTTTGAAAGCTCATTACCCATGAAAGTGGGGAATCTGGTCTTCGCCCCGCGCCACATCCTGACAAGGCCTCGCAATAAGGCAACATAGACTGCAAACGCTTCAACGCGGCTGCATCGGCCTCATTGATTTAAAGCCTGATACCTCATCGCCCCCCCTCAAGCCTTTCCTCCAAAACCTCTAAAATAAAACTTCAAAAGGAAAGGCTAATAATCGAGTTGTAAGGCTCGGCGAACTTCCTTGTTTAATTGATTACACCCCACCCCTCCGAGAGAGAGGGTGGGCAAAAAAAAGCGACTGGGGGCTCGTGTTCCAAGCATCCATAAAGTGGTAGCAACATGACAAGCACAATAGAAGCTTGCGAAAATGGTAGGGGGGGGAGAAATTGACTTTAATACACCTCTATCCTGTGTCACAGTTTGAAACACTCTCTGGTTTATGTCCCTTCTGGCAAAATACACATAAAAATTGTTCAGTACTGTAACCTAAGGCCAGCTCTTTTTTGGTTCCAATTTGTTGAGAGTTCGTCTAGTGTGTGATGGGAGGGCCTCATTGCTTTTTTTTTTTTTTTGGTCTGTTTTTTTCGCCAATGGATCGTTCGTAAACAGAGTCAAAGGCCGGTTCTGTTCATTGTTGGGTTGCACATCCAGGTATGTGTCAACTGAGTGCTAAGATGGGTTTGGAAGCCAAATTTTGAGCTCTGAAAGTCTAACAATAATGCAGTTTACAAGGAATAAGTGTAAAATTGACAGTTATTTTTTGCAATTTTGAATATTTAAAGTTATGGCATCTTAATAACCAAGGTTGGGTGATTTTATGATATTTTGGTGATTAACTGTGACATTATTTAATCGGAAATACTTTGATATTTACTATAATAAATGTAATGTTGTTTGGCAGATTACTAACATTTGCTTGAAAGAGTGCACTGTTGATAATTTAATGATTTTATTAATGTAGTTTAAGGAAACTGTAAAATTTAAGAAATGATTAGCATTGAAATACATTACAACCACTATTCTTTATATTAATATAAAATGGAAAACAGCATTCACAATCTAAATTAGCTCATTTTCCCTCATTTAACATTCATAACAAGAAAAAACAACATTAAAATATTGTTAAATTTATCCAGAATGGATGAAATTGGGAAAAAAATAGTTATTTTTATGTCCAGAATTCCGAGCCTTACAAATAAACTAAAATGTTATATTATTCTATATAAATGAGCCAAATGAAATCAAATACTAGCTAACAGTATGAGGTTTTATGTGGCATTTTAAGTTTGTACGCTGGCGGCTACTTTTGAGTGCGGAAATGAAGCGAGTGATGAATTTAGCGACTAATGTCAGCAGTCAGCCTTTTCATGTGGCCGCATTTATATTTGACGACGCACTAAAAGACACCACTGCGACAAAAAGATGGAAATGCGGAAGTTTTTTTTCTGAGGTTTAACTGTTCAGCTCGTTGTCGGGAGGCAGTGTCAGCCCAATGATTAATAGTGTAACAAATTGTCCAAATTGTGGATGAACCGGCGTGACTTAAAGGCTCTTGACGTCTAATGTTGTGATCTGAGCTTTATTTGCTGCTGTAAAATGTCTCCCGTTTTTACGGCTTGGTCCTCAAAATGCATCACGAAGGTCATTCTTAGGTTTAGGATTTTTTTAGTCATGTATCATTCTTTAAAATGAGATAATGTCATTGAGTTATTTAGAACTATAGTGGGTTAGCTTCATTTTTGTCGCTGAGCAGGAAACTGGTTTCACTTTTATGGCTACAATAAAATATAGAGGATGTGTACCATAGTCATTTGGCATTTTGATTACTTTTTGTCTCAAAATGATTTTAAACTCTTATTTACAATCACATGAAGGATAAAGCTTGACTTGGTAAAGGATGTGGGAGTTGGACCATTTGATAAAGTGAGAAAATATAATAAGTGGAGTGCAATAATGGGTTTATTATTGATTTAAGTTGGGATTTTTCTATGTTAGTAATTGAACTAATTGGAAAATGATATTTTGGTAATTATTCAAGCTTTTAGTGATTCAGTTTGACAGTTGTAGGATACTTTTTGGGATGTGGGCCTTTGATGGAGGCTTTTTTTTGTCATATTTCACCTATTCACCTCATGACAGACCAAAGCACATGATGAGCATATTTCAACTAAAAATTATGAGACATAAATTATCTGAAGTGGGATATCTTAAAGCTATGTTGACTACAAACAAGATACAAGCCTGTGCATGCATACACATTGTAAGTTTAAAGTGCTATATGTTAGGTCTGGGGTTTATAATTTAAAGTTTATGACAAATACAGTATTTTAAAGTCTAAAGCAATGGGTGTCAGACTCGGGTTTGTTCGTGAGCCACATTAATGTCAACTCAATTTCATGTGGGATTTTCATTTAGATATGAACTTTTTTTAGTAAGGGAAAACAACAAATAATTATTAGTTTTTTCCACTTCATTGAAATTACTATACTATACTTTAACTATACTTTGACCTAAAAACACCAAAAGAAAAAAACATTGATAAAAATATTGCAATTATTGATTTAAAAATGGAAAAATTAGGAAATACATTATACATCTAATCTTCATTTGAATTTTACCCTAATACAGAAAGTTGGCACTCATGATTTACTTACCCGGGCCGCACAAAATGATGCAGCAGGCCATATTTGACCCCCGGGCCTCCACTTTGACACCTAAAGGAAGCAAAGTTTGGATTATTTTATCTTGTGGTGACACAATGGAGGTGCTACATTTTAAAATAAGTTCATCATTATTCTCTCAACTTCATTTCTAAAACACTTGGTGAAAAACTCCTGTATATGAATTATAAAATCAGTGAAAATATTTGGCCAATCAATTTATAGAATTGTGCCTATCTCGTTGAGTTGCAAGTGCGCCACGTTTGGAAAAACGGGCTGGCAGTGAAAAGTGTCCGCGTCTTCCCCTGGCTGTCGAAATGTGTTTGATCCTGAAACGAGTTGCGACCAGTCTGACCCCGTGACTGACCCAACAGAGGGCCAACAGGTTTCATCTGGCAGTTAAAGAAACTCCTCATCAATCTCATCCTAAGCCGATGATGAGGAGTGTGTTTATTGTGGAGGGAGGGGCTCGTGGGTGAAAGGGGGCCGAGGGTAAGGGCGGGGGGTGGTGTGGCGGGGTCGCTGGTAGGAGAAGGTTTTCGCCCAGCAAACCCCGCGTGGTGTTACTAAGATACTTGTCTTTGTTGCGCTTCTACAATGGGGGCCGGGATATTTATTTCAAATCTCCTGCACATGCAGACATTTTTCCCAGGCCTTCTTTTGGGTGGGGAATATAAAGTGGTGTTTACATACCTTTTCTTTAAGGTCACAATGTCTCCCCAAAGCTGTCCGTTACAATGTTGGTTGCTATGGGAACATATTAGCTCCAAACTGGAATTTAAAATAGGGGGGTAAAAAACAAGCAAGTTTCTGAGGATCTTTTTTTTTTTTTTGCTTCTACTTGACTGACTTAAGTTTTTTAAACTGTCTTGTAGTTTTTTTTTTTAATTGAGATGTAATTCATTAAGACTGTGCTGTCAACAGGGAAGTTACTAGTTTTTAATGCTTATATTTTGGAGTCAGGAATATAATTTTGAATAAGATATCTGTTATCACCATAGCTTGTCCTTTAATTGAATTTTGTGTAGTGCTTTTTTAACATTTTTTTAAATGTAAATCTCATTTATGCTATGTTTTTGCGTATGTTAGTGGGACATACTGGCTTGAAAATAAATATTCTTGGTATTGGAACAAATTTCTGATGTAATTTTGTACTATTTGAAAAGAGAATTGTTCAAAAAGCACCTTGTTGTTGGTATGATCACAAAGCTATCAAACGGGAGCATCCCTAGCAAAATAAGATGGCCTTAAGTTCACATACAATGCTTGAGTCAGGTTGTATTTCAAATGATGCTGGATGGCAATATAGTTCCAAAAAAACCACACAAGTTGTGGTCATTTTGTATGGACAGTAAACACCAGTTGTTTTTCAGCGACTTATTAGTCACGTTTGAACAATACGATGTGATGCCGATCATTTTCCATGCGCCTGGCGTCGTTATCGAGAAGTCTTATTAAGAGGCTTTAGAAGTCCGTTCCCTTTGCGCTTTACAGGCCGAGGTTTCTCAACTCTCTGCTTTGCGTCTCCCCACACGGTCATTGCGGCGTGGCCCTCGGCCCTTCAACGATGCGCTAATAAGGTCCTTGGGCATCTGGCATGTCTTTAGCAAGAAGGGGCAAGGGGGGCTTTTCTTACTCACCCTCCCCTCCCTCAATTACAATCTTTAGGCCTTGTTTCTCACGCCTCATATCGGCTTGCCACCGCAGTTGCTTATTTGCTAACAAATACTCGGTATAATAACTATGAAGCTATTGGGAGTACATAAAAAAAGGGGTCTTGCAAATTGATTTTAAAACAGTTAAAACCAGAGATGAATTGATTGCTTATTTTCATAATTTGGCATTTATCATGATTACTTTCTGCATTTCTTGGAAGTTGTGCCGTTCCGCGCACAAGTCGAGATGTCACGACGAGGATCGGGGATGCTGAATATTTCAGAGCTGCTATATTTAGCCATAGCTGCACAATTAGAACGGCAAGAATAGAAACTTCCAGCCATTTTTTTCTCCCTCATGTATGCCTTCTACGGGTTGACAGATCTATTTTGATGGGCCACATCTTGGTGAAACCCGCCTATTTATAGATCATCATTTAAAATAAAAGCTTACTTGCCTTCCTAGTGATGAGAATAAAAGGGAATGATAGCAAGAGAGAGGTGACAAGAAGTGGCTCTGCCCTAAATGATCTGAATGGCTAATGTTGGGAGGCTTATAAATGATTGAGTGGGTCTATCTAAAGGGAATACACCTTCAGGATGGCATGGACTGTTCTGTTAAGGTGGACTGGTGCGCTTGAGAGGACGCCGGGGCTCCAATGTGCACCATTGCGGGCTCTGAAAGCATTCATTTCTCTCTCTCACACACACATCTCTCATGGGAGGGAGATGTGCTCACACGTGGGCTCTTGCAATTTCCACATTCTCATTTTTAAGTCATCATCTAGTCCAAATAGTTCAAATGGGTAACTGTCAATGTATACAATGGCTTGAGTACATCTTATGAGCTGGATTTGTGCATTTAGTGGACAGACTATAAGAAATTATAGATTAGATAGAAATATATCTGCAGGGGTGGATGCAGTGTCCAGCATTGCCACAGTGGGGCACTCAGTAACTTGCCCATTTTGCTTGCCATGGTAGCCACTTGCATTAAAGCCTTGCATTTGACTTGATCCGGATGGGAATCCGGTTTGAATTCTGCCTTTAAAAATATGCAAGTTGCCAAATGTCTAATGTAGGTTTCATTACTGCAGTGTGACTGACAAATGTGTATATAGGTGATTAACAATTAATGTTTGAATTAAGTATTTCTCCTGAAATAAGTAAAGGTGCTGGGACCAAAAATATCCAAATAAGCAGAAGCTTCCATTATTGTAACAACAAATGACAACTATTTTGCTTAGAGAAATTCATGTCAAAATTCTGTTGAACTTTTTTAATTGTAATTTAGGCTTATGAGATATTTGCATGGCTCCAGCACCCCCTGTGAACTTTGTGTGGATAAGCATTGTGGAAATGAATAAAAAGATCTGCTTTTTCTTTGGAAAAATTATACCTAGCACATGTTTTTACTTCATGTACTTCATGTTTATAGCTAAAATGAGTAATAATATGAAACTATTACTTCACTTATCGCAATGGGTCATTCATCCACTATCAAAATAATCATACATGACCACACTACAATCCACAAATGAACGGCACACTTTTCTCAAAGAACCTCACAATGCAACCCGCAAATATCCAATGAGGAACAAAGATTTTTGAAGGGATTAAACCAAAAAAAAAAAAAAAAAAAAAATCTCCAAGCCTGATTGCATTTGCGCAAAACCCACCCATTTACACTCGTAAAAATCTTGCTGATGACTATCAAAGGGAGACCACCTTCTCGTACCTGTTGGCAAACACTGACCAGCAATCCCACCACCATTTCTCTTAGCCGGTAACAAATTGCTCATGTGCAGCCAATTTAGTCACGTAAAAAAAGGACCCCCTCCTCCCCTAATAGGGGGCGATCGCCTGTGTTGGTGAGCTAGCACGTCTACACAAGCGCCTATCTATCTATCCAACAGTGGGGGTAATGCAAACTGTGTGAACAGGTAGAGAGGCACTTTATTAACCACTCAGCAGTTTGTGACCCGGAAAACGCAAATTACCCCAAAAAAGCCTGCCGTCTGCGGCGTGCAGGATACAACGGTGCAAAGGGGAGCTCCTAATCGGGCCCAGATGGGAGGCCTGCTCTTGATCGCAGACAGTAGCTGACCTTGCACCCCCTTTTTTTCTCTTCTCTATTTCACCCCTGCCAGCGCCCTGTTAGATGCGCTTTATAGTGCGTATTATGCGTGTATAAAAGAGCTGTTTTTAACACATGCATCAGCAGGAGCGTTGATGTCGTGTCAATGTGCCGCGAGTGCAAATCCGAGCCATTTTTGGGGAAGTGTGGCATGATGAGAGGAAGCGGGAAATGAAAGCTGTTTTAAAAATTAAAGCTGATAGGATTTGAGGTTTTATGACCTGTGGCGAGACGTTGAAAATATGCTTTGTTATTTTCATCCGTTTAGGGCATTAAGGCACGTGTTTTGGAGACCTTTGTGATGCTCTTCTTGCTGGCTTTGCTCATCCTGGGCATCGTGTGGGTGGCGTCGGCACTCATTGACAATGATGCGGCCAGTATGGAGTCGCTTTATGGTATGCACACTCTTGGGATATTATATTGGAATGGTTAAATTAAATTAAATGTTATGATGTTTGTTGACTTCCAATTTTATTCTTTTGCTTTAAATTGGTAACTAGGTATTTTGGAATCAGTCTAATTTACAACAGAATTTCAAATTCATTTGAGGACATTCACACAGCTATATTAAACTACTTTTACAATCGAAAAGTACTAACATTTAAGCCTTTATAATCTTTTTACCAGTCAAAAATGTGTTCCTTTTTTTTAAATGCCATATTTATGCATTCTTTGTTTTCTTGATTTTACTTTACTAAAATACAATACCTATATATAATAAAGTAATGGATTGTCACAATGTAACATTGTATTTTTTGGATGCTCTTGTTTTTTTTCAATGTTTAATTCAATATCATTTTTATATTTATATATTATTACTAATTAAGTATTTATTTCCATAGACCTTTGGGAATTCTACTTACCCTACCTGTACTCCTGTATATCTTTGATGGGAGGACTACTTTTACTTAGTAAGTTATTTTTATATAGTATACCTATATTGAAAGATACAGATTTTTGTTGTTTTAATACATTGGATTTGTCTGCCCAATAGTGTGCACCCCTGTGGGATTGTCAAGAATGTACACCGTTATGGGCCAGTTACTTGTGAAACCCACGGTAGGAAAATGCATTATATACAGTTTGACAGATAGTAGAAATTGCCCAAATTACAATTGTAAAATGAGAAGACACTTTAAATGACCGAGTCTATTAAAAAATCCATCCATTTTAACTATCCAGCCGGACTACAAGTACGTCAGACTCATCCTCCCATCTGCCATCGCTTCAGTCCCACTTGTGGCCTAATTATAACCCCTTTCCATCTCATCTCTTGCACTCTTCAGATCCTGGAGGACCTGGATGAGCAGATTTACTGCATCTATTTGCAAGAGGAAGCTCTCCAGAGAAGATTAAATGGTATGTCGCGTTGGCACCTTAGCAAAAGTGTCCTACAGCGTGTTGTTTATTGTAATTACGACTTCTACGTCAAAATATAAGACCATCCTTAACCTAGGAACTGAAAAAAGTTCAGTTCGGGATCGCTTTGTGCACTGGCAGGTATACTCGACTAGCTAATAAGGCGGAAATTAATCTTTGACAAGAACCTCTGGCTCACTTTTGTCGCCACTGATTAACTTTTTTGCTGAGATATCTAAAATAGAAAAAAAAAAGGACACCAGGCGGAGTTCCTGCTGTGCCCTCGCTGACTTTGCTACAAAGCGAAAGTCCCCAAGGAAGTTTAGGAAGGTGTTCTTTCTTCCGCCCCGCTCACCTGCATTTCCTTTTCTTATTCACTTGTGTTTGCAAATTCTTTAGCAAAGACTGAATAATGTCAAGAGGCAGGAAGTTCTGGCCCCTTTCCAAAAATGACTTTAATACCAAGTCAAGCGCGCAACCAAGTGTACAGATGCGAGCAAATGAGGAGTCTTTTCACACCAGGGAGGTATGGAAGATCAACCTTAGTGATAACACATGTTTTTAAATACTACGCTGGCCACCTCCATTGAGTACCACCTGAGCGTTTTGCTTCCTTAAGGCTCATTCCACGTTGCCGGGCTTTGAACTACACCACGGAATAATTGCAATCTCTACCTTATCGCAACCCTGGGGAGATGTTTGATGTATTCAAAAAAGGCTCAAAAGAAAACGGTGGTCAGCATTGGGACACTTTTGCCAAGTTCTCAAGCTATAGGTGAATGCGTTCAGGTACACAAGGCGGTTCAGGGAAAGTTCATCTGACGTACTTTTAGAGTTCTTGTTTTCTACAGTTTGCGTTGACAGATATGCGCTGTTGAGCCGCATCGGGTGAAGGATTTGTTTATTGATGTACAAGTCTGAGATGTGTGGAGAGGGGTGTTTGTAGTATACGTCATTGTAGGATTGTGTGGGCGGCGTATTTTATGGATTGTTATGTGCTAAAATGATATTAATTGGAAAAATGGGGTAAATTGGAGTTTTGTTACAGTTATTATTAGGGATGTCTATTTTAGGATCAAATTGATCCTAAAAAATCATTGTGTAAAATCTAAAAATATATAAAAAAGAAGCTACAATAAACATTATTTTAGATCTATAAAAAACTGAATATTCAGAGGTTTTAATCCGGTTTTTTAAATCCATTTATTAATAAAAAATCTAAATATTATATCTAAAATGAAATCAAGTTGACGTTAAAGTCTGACACCCTTGTAATAAACCATTTGAACTTATCAACATTGGACTCTTTTTGCATCTGTTCAAAAATCTGCAATTTTTTTAAATGGCCATAAATCAACAATGTGGTATCTTGTACAATTGGACCCTTGTACGGCGCCCTTGAAAGTGTCACTCGCCTAGAACGCGCTCGTGTCCAGATGCTCTGCGGCACGACGACCTTGCCTCCAGTTGTCTCGGCGTGCTCTTTTGCATATTTAATTTTTTCCTTTTTTTTTTTTAATCTGCCTGACGTCGTTCTCCCCCCGAACGTGGCACAAGGTTAACGAGGGTACGTCGCATTCCTCCGGGCCGCCACTGGCTGCCAGAAGCCTCACTCAGCATCTCTGCTTCGCCGTAACTCAGTCTCTGACTTGATGCTGCCAACAGAAGGCGAAGGCAGGATATATTTAACTTCAGTAACGGGAGTGACGTCACTTTGGGCTACTGCAGTTGAGATCTTGCCAAGGCTCCATTACAGCTTCGCTCGAGTGATGATAGTGTCTTTTGTTTCCGTGATTTATTTGCTATTAAGGCCATAATATCTATCGGATGAACCATTTATCTGCAGAAGGTGACATGCAGAGCCACGTTTGGTTGTGTCATGCACACAAATAATACTTTTGTTCTCCCGGGAAGGGGAATATTTGCAATTTAATGGCTCATCTCCAGGGAAAATACATTTTCCGTTATGATTTCTTTTCTGGCTTCTAGCATCATTTCAGTTAGTGCAATGGTAGAAAGTTAAGGGATTGATTTATGTGATTAAATCTCAGACTAAAGTGTTATTATTTTAACATTAACAATATACAATCAGGGTGATTTTGAGATACAAATCGAAGTTTTTTTTAGGTCGATCTCGGGGATTGGTCGTATTATATTTAATAGTCCAAGACTCCAATGTTGATGGCTTTCAAACGGTTAATTAGAATCCAGTTGAGGTTCAACTGCAACACTAAACACACTATGCAAATTACTCCAAAAACAAAATTCCCATAGCACCAATATACAACGAAATATGCATTTCACACAGCAGCAAAAAACAGCATCAATTGGCCTCATTGAACTTCCAAAACATTTACCTCATATGAATAAAATGATCTAGTATTCTCTAGAGCAGTAAAAAATATATGCAATCACTTTCAATCACAAAATTGAAGTTGAGTATGCTTAACATATTTTTTTGTCTTGGCCAGGTACTTCCACATTTGCATATACCAGAGCAGGTGTAAATCACCAGCTCACCAAAGAACTGGATAGTGTCAGGAACTTGAGGAATAAACTGGGTATGTATTTATCTCACTTATCTCAGATTTTTTTGGTGTAATGTATCCTAATGTAACATATGCATCACATTAAATATGCGCATTTCTTGTGGAAATATTACTATGTGTTTTTACTGTGTGTGGGAGGTAGAAAACTACTATAAATATGTTTTTATTATTTAGCTATGCTGCCTTTTTTTCTATAGCGGGGGAAACATATTTTCATTAGATGGAGACTTATTGTATACATTTTTTTTTTAAATATTGCAGACAGACGCTCCATTTTAGCCTGTCTGCTTTTATTTCTTCATTTGGACGTTGACCAGACCTGCCTGATCATTTTCCATCCATTTGGGGATATTATAAATGAGGCTTTTGGGGGAGCAGGCTGGCGGCGGCACAAGCGAGCGAGCCTACAGGCACTTAGGGATATTGGACAAGAAACAAACTTTATATGGTAGCGAAGCCTTTTAGTAACGTCATTAATTTAGAAGGATGGTGCTTATAAAGTGCGGCTGGCAAACCTGTCAACGGGGTGCAGGAGCAAGTGCACTTTGAGAATAAGGACTGGCCAGGTTGGAATCTGAACGCGACCAGTCAATATGGCGGTCCGAGTTAGTCGTGTAACTGCAGAATGATGCCAATTTGCCACGTGAAGACTTTAAAATATATATTTTGTCCTCCTTGAGAGATTTATGAGGCGCAATTAGAAGTGATGATGGGCTAATTAAAGAGGAAAAGTGTTTTTTTTTTTTAAATAGCTAAAGGGGGTTGGCTATGATGAGAGAGGATAACATGTTTGGTACACATACCTGTGATGTGTGTTTGTGTGTGTTTTTTGGACGATTAATTAATTATCCGCGTGAGAAACTGGGTTGGGAATAACCCGGTAATTATTATTATCATTATGTAACAGGAGCTACAACTGTTCATGTTATGCTTGACGCTGTTAATCCTTGTCTTCAATTATCTCACATTTTTTAACTACAGTCAAAATAGGAGAAGTGGTTCTGTTGCCATAATAATTTGGGTGAAGTAGATGTTTTTGCTTATTGTAGCCGTTTTTTGTTTTCTACAGAAAGAAGAAAGAAAGCGTCTGGTTGGGAGAAAAACTTGCTGTATCCCATAGTGATGCTGATCCTGCTTGCAGGAACGGTGGGTGACCTATCGTTAGGCAGGGAAAGTCTTTACAGCAATTGGCTGTTGGCCATGGTTTAACTTTTTACCCAAATTGCAATATTGTCGCTATTTAAGCTAAAAAACCAATGATTCAGTCAATGGCGTTTTGCATTGTTTTTTTTAGCTATAATTTGACGCCGTCTCTCTCACTTTACAGGCAATCTCAGTTCTTCTGGTGGCGCTAAATATTCTATACCTTCTTGTGGATGAGACTGCCATGCCCAAGGGTCCCACGGTAATCTTTGCAATTTAAACTAATGAAATTACAGGAAGAGGCTGGTTTTATTTTGGCATAATGGGATAAAACAACATGCGGAATGTGGAACGGTCTATTCTGTAATAAAAAATAAAAAAACTAAATATTTATTACAATAAAGTAAAAAAACTATATTCATTAATAGTTGAGTAAATGATATTACAGTCAAAGTGATCCGGAATAACTTCAAATTTAACTATTAAAATTCAGTTGTGTATTAAGCCAAAATGTGAAATTGGAGTAACAATGACCCCTTATTCCATGAATATTGCTTATGATCTATTTTTTTTTTGCAAAGACAAGGCAACCTAGTGATTGGGAACACCTGCTCAAAATGACATGTTTTTTCCACCCCATGCCTAATATGGAAAGCCCAAAAGCTGACGTGCCACGTTTTGAGACATAAATCAAAATTCCGGATATGCTCAGGTGCACAGTTGGAAGAAAAGGCCGGGCAGATGTTAATCTGGGCCCCCAACTTTTTTTTTTGTTTTGGAAGTTCATTGAAAGTCACATTGCAGCACTTGCAAAAAAAAAACTACACACACAAGACGGCACGTTTCAAGTCCACGACAACTAAAAGAGCCGCTTTTTCTCGCTCGGGTGATTTTCATCTCCGCCTAACATGCGATGTGTGTTAAACTCGGCGCTTATCTCGTCTCATCTACACTGACAGAGGCGTTTGTGTGTGTGTGGTTGTAATCGTGTCTCGACGAGGGCAACATCATGTATCGTATTTCTCCATCAATTCATTTTTACGTGGACAACTGACAGGACAAAATACTGCAATTACCTATGCCGGGCCCACTAAATGCTTTATTGCTGGATATATGCCAGGTCTCTCATCTTGTTGTAAAATAAGACAGTCACATTGTCATTATGATCTAATGGACAGAATCCCATAGATCAAATACAACAACAACAACAAAAATACAACGCTATGCTTCAGGTATTTCCATCAACTGCTACCAAATAGAACCAGTACTGAAAATCTTGTTGAATAAGGACTTTTTAACTACAAAATGATTTAAATGCTTTCAAATAATCAGCTAGTAATGATTCAATAGCCCTAAAATAACCAAGAAATAACACAAACTAAGCAAAAATTTACCGACAATGAACAGAAAAGCATCCAGAAATGCCACATGACTTGAACTCAATAAGAATTGACAGAAAGTAATCAGAAATTAACATAAAACAACATATATTAACATATATTAATCCATTTTGGCATTTAAAAGTAAAAGCCATATTTACAAGACTTCACATTTACTAAAGCTTGATCAGATATTAATAGTCAAATCAATTTTAACCAAAATGTTAATGTCTTTTTGTATAACATTGAGTCAAAAACTAGATTTTTTTTTAAATATTTGCAAGCCAATAGTCTTGCAAAGAAGCCAAATGTGTTGTCAAAGAGATCCAGACTGTGGGAAAGTCAAATGAGGCCGATTGTTGAGTGTGGGGAATTGAACACAATAGAATTGCCCTGTCAATGTTTGCCTTCCTCTTCCCGACTAAGCGAGGAAGAAACGGGATGATGAAGACGAGGTGGAGGGCAAGCAGGTGGATGGTGATGAGGAACCAGGCAAAAGCCAGGGAGTAAAAGGACGGACGGATGGGGGGGGCTAGCTAGTCTGTCAAAGGACACCTTGTTTTACAGTCTGATGAACAAGCACTAAGAGCGGCTAATAAAATTCTCACTGCAAGCCGACTACTCTGCGAATCCAACACTTGACACACACTGTATTTCCTTAAGTGGACTATTAGTTTTGGGCTCAAGTCCCAACAAACATAACTTCAGTATAACTTTGGAACAAAAATCTAATCATTTTGCCTCATTTATTGCAATCTTTGTGTATAGTATAGAAAACTAACAAATATAATTGGCAATTTTAGCAAAACGGGCTAAGTAACATCATATATTTACATCCCCTTAACCTACATGACCCCCCACTCCACCCAGTTATCATCCTTCCCGCAACTACAGTAAAAAAATACAAGTTAAAAGGAAGTCTACGGAGCAAGTTTTCCGTGCTCGTCCTTCAAAAATGCGAAGACACACCTAACCTCCCCTCACCCCCCTTTAATAAATGACATCACATGCCCTCCGCTAATTCCCAGTGCAAGAGCACTGCACCACGACTCTGCAGTAAGCTCGCTATGGAGATGACAGTAGCATAAAATGGCATGAAAAAACCTGCCAGTACCCCCGTCTGACCCCCCCCCCCCCCCTCCCCAATCACTTCTGGCTCCTTCACCAAACAAATCAAGATAATGACACTGAAGGTGGCTAAGAAAGACATAAAACATAATTAGAAAGAATAATCTAAAAGTTGGACCTTACTCCTTAAGAAGCTTAACTTGGAAGTGCGTTTGCTCCGCCATTAGCTGGAATTTTATGAAAGATGTCATTTGGCAGCTTTTATGGAGGCTATCAAAAAAGGTCATAATTCTACATGGTGTTTATCATAAAGCAAATGCTGGGATTCTGGACTGCATTATGCTGAAAGGAGTTTTTGAGAAGTTGGACCTGACACACCTCGCAAAGCTATGTGCGTTAAGGCAACTGAATACCAAGAGAGGGAACAAATTCTCATTATGACTGACTTAACTCGTTCCCTGCCTTTTTCAGGGCTCCTGTTTCAATTTTAAAATGCATTAAATTGGACATACATTTACTAAAGTGCATACAATGTGTTAAAGAGAAGTATTTCAATTATTGTGGTATATTTAAACCCCTCAAAGTGTTAAATTGGACTGAATTGTATCAAGTTGAAATGTCCAAACATCCCAAAAATATGAAATTTATTGAAATTCTCGGGCCATTTTGCAAGAAAGATTTATATTGACACAGATAAAACTACCTCGGTATGAAATTTCCATTAATAAATGGTCTTAAAATGTCTTAAAGTGTAAAGTCTGACTCTATTTCACCAACTTTCATTGAAATGTACGATTCTACCAACAATAAAGTACAGTTCGAAAGTTTTTGCCAATACAAATAATAAAAAAAACAACAGCAAATCCCCAGATTTGTTTGCCTGATCCTCAAAAACAAGCCATAAAAATTACATTTTCTGACCCTAGATAGTAAATATTGTTGTTATTGTGCTAACAAATAATACAATCCTAACAACTGAGATCCTCTTCTAAAAATTTCATGTCATACTGCTAAAAAATAAACCGCCAGCTACCAAGATGCTCCTCAAAAAAATCCTAAAAGCATTAAAATGTACAGTGAGGGAAATTCAGCATGGCCCTGCTTGCACAAAAGGGAAAAAAAACACAGAAAATCACTGCGTTTCAGCCAAAAACGAAAAGAAAAGTGACCCATTGATGGTCACGTCTTCCTTGTGGATTCAATGCGAGTATACGCAGTAGTACTACAATACTGCGTTCCTCCCAAAGAGCAAACGTCCGTGCCAAGTGTTGGAAAAGCAAATATTTATCAAGTGACTAAAGCGATGCAGGATATGTGCGGAGCATGTCGATAGATGTCTTTTTTTCCCCCTTTTTTTTAATCCTGCTTCATTTTCAAAAGCCCCGAAGAAGCTTGGTAGTGCCGCTTTTTCGGGAGTGTATTTGCTCAAGTATTTGTTGTGTTGTTTTTATGTTTTTGGCGCGCTGACGGCTTCAATGCTTTTTGTGTTTTTTGTTTGAACACCTGTTCACATATTGTACGGTGAGCTGTGATTTCAAAAGGTGCTTTCATCTTCTTTCATTCATGATTTTGATTGGCTGGGAGGAATTCTTTGCGGTACAATTTACTTTGCGCGATTTTGCTCGTTGGCTTTTAAGTGTCCGATTGCCTTTTACGGCCTACTGCCGACTATCTGTTTACATTGACGGTTTAATTCAGGAAAATGTACTGTTTATGTACATACACATAAAATAATTTAATTTTGCCGCTAGAACAAACATTTATTTGACTTTTTAAAGAAACAAATAAGCGATTTATAAATACATCTGACTATACTATCTAATTATGTGATCGTACCAAAATGCATTGACAAAATGAATGGTCAGTAATGTAGAAATAGGAAATTTGATCGTTATAATCAATGGTTAAGGTTGTTCCATTGTTATATTGGCTAATAAATCTGCGGAAAAATGTGGTTGTAAAACCTAAAATTTGCTTTATACTGTAACTGACTGACTTTAACTTAAACCCTAACTAACAGACTGAAATAGAAATACAATTATGGCATTACATTTTTTGCTTTGTCACAATAACACATTTTTTGCACCAGTCTTAAATACTAAATTATACTGAAACATAGATCAATCTAAAATTCCTTAAGAAATCTTAAAAGGTGAATTAAACACTAAAAGCGAAGTACTTTACTCCTTTTCAAAAACAATACTGTCCATCCCTCTCAAATCTTGCAAAAACAACGTGATGAGGCTCTTTCTGATCTCATGCCCGGATTAGGGACATCTATCTTAAAATATTGGACTACTATGGGGAAAATTTGGTGACATGCAACTCCTTTAAATAACCTCAACCTTTCCTTTTCTTTCAGGACCGAGGAGGCATCAGAAACACCTCTCTATCCACCTTTGGCATCGTCCAAGCCGTGTTGGAGATCATCCTCATGTTGTATCCTTTCAGTGACCCTAACCCAACCACCATGCACCCTTGCCTCTATTTTCTTGTTTGTTAACATGCTCCACAGCCAAAAGCAACATCTCTATTTACCCAGGACATAGTTAAGCCTAGACACCTTCCGGGAAGACACATTTCCACAACTTTTTATTTCATCACCTTTTATCAAACCCTGAAAAGGTGAAGAAGCCTCAAAATGCACCATCCTTAAAATCTCCAATCAACATTTTGACATTCCTTGACTAATTTTCCAGTTATTTGATGGCTTCCTCCGTAGTTGGCTTCTATAGTCTGCGCCTCTTTGAGGGTCTCACTCCCAGGAAGGATGATACAACCATGACAACGGTAAGGACGAGGGTTGGAAAGGGTCAGGGTGAAGTGGGGGCAAGGGTGCTGAGAATGTTTCCCGAAGTTGCCCCCCCATCACAGCACCCCCTTCAACCGTTTCATCTATTTCCTCACCCCCAAAAAAGGCCTCCTACTGCTCACTAATGTTTTCCTCCGGGCCTCTCAATGGCTTTAGTCGATCGCTCCAATATTTGTTTGTGGGGTGCGCAAACATCGGCAAAGTGCAAGCTCTTTTCTTGTACATCACAGGGCGGGGGGGCTTTTTTGTGTGTGTCAGAGGAAAGGGGGGGGGGGGGGAGTAGGAGGATGTGAGTTCTTTTTTGGCCCATAGTGGCAACCTATTCACTTGGTAATGAGTTTGGGAGTGGTGGGGCTTGTTAACTAGCCGCGACGCTCCGGTGAAAGGACAATAATACACAGAGAACCTGGTAATGAGCAACTTCACAGGCACTAACTGTACAATATGTGGAGCCTATTTAACATCAAGTGCTCTGTATGTGTGTGGCCATGTTAATTAGTGCCACTCTTTTGCTCCCAGACACTTCTTGGGTTTTTCTGAGCAAGGGAAATCGATTGAGTCAAAGTGATTGGCTTAAATAAGGAGTGAATTGTCAATGAAGTCTGATTTCTGACTTGTTTTTTGTTTTGTTTTGAAGATCATTGGATGCTGCGTGTCAATCTTAGTGCTGAGCTCGGCCCTGCCAGTCATGTCAAGAACGTTAGGTGAGTAGTGATGATTTGTAATCAGGACCACCCTCCCCATCCGCTCTGATGACTTATGTACCCCAATACAGCCCACAGGCATCCTAAAAAGTGACAATATCATATTCAAATTTTGATGTTTTTGTTTTTAAAACTCTTACTTCTTACTTCTTATTTAACTCATTGGCTGACATTGATATCACTCGATGACCAATCCATTTTGACTGAAAATTTTGACCAAAAATAGCCACTTTCTCTATAAATGGTTAGTGTTAATTTTGGAATAATTTGTATTGACCATTTTCCCTTAAAGAGTTAAAACAGTGCTACAAACTAAGGTAAAAAAAATACACAAAAGATGTTAGGAGTGGCACTGTCACATCACAATGGCACTAATAAAGATGCACAGCTGTTCAAATATCATGTGTGTGTGAGTGTGAGTACATATAGTGATTCACTTGGAAGTGTTGCAAAATATCAACAGCTTCTGCTTTGTGATGTTGACTACATGAAATGAAAAAAGAGGTCAATTCATGTGACTAAGTTGAGTAAAATTTAAAAATATATACTATAGGGATAGGCTGTAGCCCCTTGGTGACCCTTGTGAGAATACATGTTACGGAAAATGAATAGAAATGACAGGAGTGTTCACTATGGTATGTCAACGACTTTGCACCGTTGATGCTTTAGCTGTAGTCAAGATAAAAATGTAGTGAATGGAAGGTGGACTTAAAGATATTTCCTCTTCTTAACTTTAAAAAGCCGACTTTGAGGGATGAGTAGCTAATATTTGACGTTACTGTTTGCACCCTAATGATGGTTGTTGCTATGCTTGGGGTCTCGTCTTTCATAACAAAACCTCACGCCCAATTCAAAGCCTCACATTTAGATTTAACGATGGAATAATTAGGAAATCAACTGTAGCCCACAGCGGTAAATTCTATCGTCTATCATTCCATCCCATAGTCTTCTCTCTCAGGCAATTTTGTTAAAGGTCCTTGATGACTTCGAAGTGCTTACTGCGGCCGTAAATAGATCTTTGCGGACATCGAATCGATCGTCCAATCCATTTGACCGGAGAGGCTTTGAAGATGTCATGGGACTCCCTCAACCCAATTTCTGCATATAGACGACCAAGGGGAAACATTATTGGACGACTTATGCTCAATAAAATATCTTTCGGAAACGCTGTCCTTGGTGCTAACAGCCTATGGACTTAAGTTACACGTTGAGTCATTCACTATCATTGAAGGCAATTGACATTCAATCAATTTGAATGAGCATATATGGCAAATAACTACTAATATAGACATGTTTGATTTGACATATGTTTGGACTTGGACCAAAATGTAACTCAAGTTGACATTGGGGAAAAAAGCCATTCAATTTCAAGTTATATCAGGAGTTGGCACAAAAATGGAGATAGCCCACTATAGTTCTCAATGGCTCAATTCTATGTCATTTTGTATAAATCACTGTCATGTGTCAGTGTTAATGATGTATTAATAGAAAAGTAAGTGGACCACTTTTACGCTAATATTTATGTAGAAATTTGCAAGATTTACAAATGTTTTTGTCCAGAAAAAAATTGAGTTCCCCTTTTGTAGTTCTTAGTAACTCAATTTGACGTCAGTTATTGAATGTTAAGTACTGTAATATTGTATATTTGACGAATGTATGTATGTGGGTCAATACATTGACATCAATGGCAGCCAATGATTTAAGTTGTAGAAAAACTTCTAAGTATAAACCAAAAAGTTAGGGATATGAAGAGTTCAAATACGGTCAAATAACTGCAGCCCTTAGTCACCCCCGACTCGCACATAAACCACCGCAGAGGCTGTTAATTACGTCCTAGAATCGCCACTCTTCCAGGCAAACGGATGACGCACACTGACTCTGCCTTTTTTTAATCGGCTCATTTATCAATTTAACCACAGGCATCACCAGGTTCGATCTGCTGGGCGATTTCGGGAGATTCAACTGGCTGGGCAACTTCTACATTGTGCTGTCGTACAACCTGCTGTTTGCCGTGGTGACCACGCTTTGTCTGGTCAGGAAGTTCACTTCGGCCGTAAGGGAGGAACTCCTCAAGGCTTTAGGTGAGAGTTACGGCTTTAGGTTGAAGACGTCAGTCTTAAATGCTTTTCTTAATGAAACGTCTCTCCCTTTATCTGGCCCCTGTTTAGGTCTGGATAAATTGCAACTGTCAAACAGCCCTACCGACCCGGAATCTGGGAAACTGTCTGCCAATGGGCATCAGAAAACTTTGTGAAAGGATTGACGGGAAAGGGGAAGAAAGGTGAAAGGGATTGGCGGGCTAAGCCGCCGAAGACGGAAGCCGAGGGACAATTTCGCTTCGTGACATTCCGTCCCCTGGCCAAAGCCTAGAAAAGATCCTGTACACTTCACATCATCAAATTCTATTCAGTCATGTTTTAGCGCTCATTAGATCAACTCTTAACTATACTGACAATTATCTACAAAAAAACAACAACTAATTGAAATGCTTCCAATATTCTGAGCCCACTAAACTACAAACACATTCAGTTACTGGTCTTAATATTATAGATATAATTTTCCATTGCACTGTGTAATTTACGATGGATATAAAAACTGCAGGTTTTAAAATAGATGGCCTCGGAACGGCCTGTTTACTGAAATTATCAGAAAAAATGTTGGTGTCGAGTTAAAATGGCGTATTGGGAAGAAAAGTATGAAGGATTTTACTTAGGATGTTAACGTCATTGAGCCTATTGATGTCATTATAGAGGGATTTTTTTAGGTGCTCTTTATATTTGAGTTGGAGTCACTTCAAATGCAAAGACTCACGTTACGATGCACAAAATGATTTTTGGCTTGTAGAATTTGGGGGGATTTGGGAATTGTTTTTACATGTAAATATGTTTGATAGCTCTTTTTGTATTATTTTGGGATTAAACGTGGCACGTTGGCCAAGCAATTTGTACATTTTGCCGAGTCCCGTGCGAACAATCAAACGCACCACGTTTGAACTCAGGCCGCCACGCCGAAGCACCGCAAATGCCTTAAACGAGGTTAGCGTTGAAGGTCGCGTCTTTGATTTGTTCCACTGTGACGTCTGACGTCGTCGACGTACGACTCGCGCATTCTTTTCTTCTCAGTGTCGTCATGGAAACGGTCGCTAACCGGGGTAGGCCCGTAAAAAAGCCAGTGACGACGACGACGGCGTCCTTTCCTACGGATGTGTTGTCATGGCAACTCAAACCGCGTCAAGAAAGGAAGTTTTTCAATGTGCGCCTGTGGTTATATATATGCATTTGATTTCATTGAGGCAGGGACTATTTTTTGTTAAATATGCAGCTCTAATACATGGATGTGAAATACAGGGCAGGACCAAAGATTGAAAAGTAGAGTTGTGCTATTTCAAATGGGAAAGAAAAAATAAAAAAAATCAACAGCGCAGCTCGAAAAATGTTCGACGCTATAACACCTGTCAGGGAAGTCGGTTTTGGCCGACTTTGTTACGTCGCACCTCACATATAAAAACATGGCCGTCTGTCCTACTGGTTTTCTATTCCTTTCTGTACTGTGCAGGCGTTTACTTTGAAAGTGATGCACTTCAGTCATTTTTTTTGTTGTCTCTACGGGGGTACTTGTTTTTGTGAATGTATTTTTCAACATCAATTTTTCAGTCAGCTATTGTGTCAGTTTTTGGTTTTTTTTATGTTTGTGTGTTTGCAAATAAACGTTGGAAGATATTCCTGTGCGTGTTGTGGTGGAATGGTTGGAATAATTTAAAAAGGTGAGCCTACCTGTTTTAGATGACTTTTTTGTGGTAGTTGGATCTGCAGAGTGGGCAAGCGGGGGTGCGGTCAGTGGCGGTGAAGGACTCAAAGGCGTCCAGGCAGACTTGGTGGAAGAGGTGTGAGCAGGAGAGGAGCACTGAGCGTCGTCTTCGCTTGTGGTGCTCGGAATCGGAGGAGACCCTGGATGCTTCTGGGCCGCATAGCGGCGTCAGGCATATGGGGCAGTCAGTGGTCCCCCGTTGGATGACCTGTTCAATCAACAATATCAATCAACTATTGTACAGTAGCATGCTCTGCACACAGTTTTTTGCATATTGTTTTTGTCAGGCGTCCAAAAACTTCTTGTCACTTCCTAAAAATGCACTTTTTTATGTTTTGCTAAATATTTTAGCCATGAAAACTAAGTAGTCAACGTATTTTGTATTGTGTTTTATGTGCTGTGTTTTCAGGCATGTTTATAATTCCTATATATTTTATATTCACAGATAGTAGGCGCACTTAAAAGTTTTAAATTTTCTCCAAAATATACAGGGCGCCTTATAATCCAGTGTGCTTTATATATGGAAAAAAATAAAGTGTCATTCATTGAGGGTGCGCCTTATAATGCGGTGCGCCTTATAGTTGTAAAAATACAGTAATTATGAGAACATTTGCAAACCTTTCAAAAATGAATGGAGTGTTAATATGATCCATGAGTCATTTGATAATGGTTTAATCGTGGGAGACCTTTTATAGTCCCAAAAAATGTTTTTAAATATTTTTTTCTCCTGACCTGACTTTGTATACGCTCCCAGTCATCTTCTCTAGGCCCGTCTACATGTTTTTTTCTCTCCATCTGCCTGAACACTCGGCGGCTCGATGACAGCGAGCGGTCGATATCGGCGAGGAAAGCTTCGGCGTCCGTGTGACAGCGTTGCACGAAGGCCTCGCTCAGCTCCTGCAGCTGTGGAGAAGAAGTATTTTATTGACATGGATGCATACGGCGCACAGTGAGGATTTTGGGGTCGAGGTGGATCAATACAAAAGCACTAAGACGGAAAATTGGCATTGGCAAAAACAGGATGACGCCGGAAACATGAAAAATTCTTAATCATTCATCTTGGACAAAACACGTGGTTTCCCTTTCTGAGTTGTGAAGCTGTCGCGGTTGCTTTACAGCCGGCCTTTTTTATTGTTAATTCAACAACGCTTAAGCGCCCGGGCGGAGACCATTTTACGAGGCGGCACGACTTTTCGGACGGGCCGAACAAACAGTCGAGCCCGCGGTGAACTTTGCCTCGCAACTGCTTTGACGCAGGTTGAGGAAATTTGAAATGAAACAAGTACTGCTGTGTCTTATCTCCTTGTCAACAGAGAATGGAAGACTCACAAACTTGGATTTTTTTTGTCATCAGACTTTTTCTTCTTTGGGGAGACAGTTGACTTTCATAATAAAGTGACTAAATGCATATTACTATAAAGTATTACCATAATTGTCAGACAATGAGACCTTACTTTTACCCCCATGCCCTTTGACCCTCTACTTTACAGTTTCTTCATGTTTTTTCTAAAGGTTTAAAAAGATGCATTGCTTAAGGTGTAAATATTCTGTGGAAATCTGCATTATTCAGTCAAGTACAGATTAGAAAAATACAAATTATGTTTTTCTATGAAATTAGCATAGTCGGGTGCACTTTTTAACCTATTAAATTATGTTATATGAATTTATTAAATTAGGTATATATCATACATACTCACAATTCAGGACCCACAGATTGACCTATTTATGCATTTTTTCCCGTTTATTATTTCCACAATATTATTTTTGTCAATGGCTATGACAGGTTGGCGACCAATCATCGTTCACCCCTCAAAACGGACCAGACGTCTACCGATGTAATGATTTATACAAAGTTCCAATAACTGTTGGTGTTTACAACCTAATAATATAAAATTAATTTCACCCTGAAATGTACAAAATGGAATTCTTTAGTTTAAGTACTCATTTATTTTCCCCACTCTACAAAGATATTTTATTGCTCACACAGGTCCCAGCCCGGCACCAACACGCCTGTTTGCATTACAGTCAGCTAAGCAAACAAGACCCCCCAACCCCCCACCACACCTCCTCCTCACCCCGCCCCACACGCCACCAATCACCCACCGGGCCTTCAAAATGGGAGTCGATCAGACCTGTCAGCGCCGTGTTCTTGAAGATCATCCCGCGGCCGACAAAAGATTGGAGAATCTCGTGACCACCCACGCCATCAGCGCTGAATCGCGTCGGTGACTGACGGGCCGCGTCCGTGGGCGGAGCCTAATATGTCACGGGCGACTTAATTGCTTCGGTAGACGTCTGACGGACTTTAACAAGCGCGTTGATGGAGAAGCGCGTTGAAAAGCGACGATCCTTGTCCGCCAAAAACCACCGGGCCGACGACGACGCCTGTCGCGGAATGACATTGGCGTCCCCCCAAAATTGTGCTTGGCGAGATGGCGACTTCGTTACGAGGCGCCCTAAAGAACGACGCCGTCAGTCAACAACGCGCAAACAAACGCGGGTCAGAATGTGAGACGCGACAGGTATCCAAACACGAGTCGACGCATTAATCGATGAAGGAACGGCAGACCCAAACAAGTGCGGGAGGCTTTTGTGTGGAGGAGTCTGGAATGTTCAGACTGTTTGCCTAAAACACAAAAAACTCTCTCCGTATTAGTGAACAAACATGGAGAAGTTCACAAAGCATCAAAGGGTGAATGCAATGGGAATGTATGTGTGTGTATTTGGGGTCAGTGAAGGCCTTCAACTGAAATGTCTTGATTTGACCCATTAAGGTGAAATAAAGTCTTGTGGTGAGACTTAGTTACGAGCATGATTCTATTGAAGTGACCCAGAAAATGACTCATGGTGATGATGTCAACTCACCTTGGCTTCGAAGAATTTGCGTCGAAGCCGTTTGTCTTTAGGGCAGACAGTTTTACGGATATTCCCATACCATTTCCGGGCAATGTAGCCTCGCCAAAAAGCTTGAATTCTGAAGAAAAGTCAGAAGAAAAATCAGAGAGCCTAATCAAGATCATATTTGATTAGATTTTTCTTTTTAGGGAGTTGAAAACAAGCTCTGGCAAACTTTGCCATTAATTTCCTGGTGTTAAGCAATGCAAAAACAGACAAAAACATTCCATATTTTGGTGTTTTCTTGTTAAAGGCCATCAAGTGTATCAGAAAAATATTTTTACAGTCCTATTTGAATTTAAAGCCCTTTATTTACCTGGTGGCGCACTGATTTCGGAAAAGACGCGCCGCATCGTGAATGACGCGTGTTTGGTACGGCTCCCGCCGACACATAGGGCAACATTTCCTACCGGAGAACCTCTCAAAGGCCTGCAGGCAGGCTTTGTGGAAAACATGGGAACAGGACAGCAACACCTAACAAGAGAAGGTTCATATTAGAAGATCCTATTTTGGTATTACGAACTAAAATGGGAATAATTTCTACAAAAGTCACGTGTATTTGGGCGCCTATGTGAAAGTGTGTGGTTAAGTGTTATTTGCCATGGGGATAGAATGAATCAGCAGGAAAACTGCTGGACAGCGGAATAAATGCTCTCCATTGGACATGTAAGCTGGTTGGCTTGGATCTCCACGGGAGAGGGGGTTAAAGGGGGGGAGTTAGCGTATTGATTTGCTATTGTTTTGAGCCCAGGTCAACACACTCCATCACTGGCAAAAGGGCCCCCCGCTGAGTACAATTTCCAGCCTTTAAGGTGGAGACAACAAGCACTACTCTGACACATTCAGGGTACTTTCAGCATTGATATTTGTTCTGTTTTGTTTGTAAGCAAAGTAAGCAAACATTTTGTAAACTAAAGTGGTATCTGCATATTTAAATATGAGAGCTTGCATATTTTGGCATTTGTATTCACCCTAAAATGAAGTGTGGGTACCTGTGGCTGAAGGCGAAAGGGCTCGCGGCATATCGAGCAAGGCTGCCGGGATTCTTGTTGTTGGACCGACCTGACCTTCACTGTGGTCCACTCGGCCTCGCTCAGTCTCTCTGGTGGTAAAGCTACCAGGCCCATTCTTTGGGCTGAATGACAAGAAATAATTTGGTGAAAAATTAGAGGACGAGTCAAAGCATCCCAAAGTGGTTTCTACCCACCTAGTGTTGGAGGCGGCGGGGTAGGATCGAGCACGTATTCTCGGTCTTCTCCAAATTGCCGAAGAGTGTCACGTTGGCTTGCCCGCCGTCTCGAATGGGGAACCGCATTTGCTTTTCTTTTGAATGTAAACAGAGGGTCCGAAAGTGAGTGATCGGGTTCCAGAAGGCTCCTGGTGATGTGATCTTGAAGAGCCACTGAGGTCAACACCAACTTGCTGCCGAGTTTGAAATCCTGTGGAGAAGTGAAAAAAAGTGCATACAAAATTATTATTTACCGACTTATATTTTGGAGGATTTATTTTGTTATTGTACAAACTACAACTATATATATATATATAAATATCATCTCAGTTGTTGAATTGAGCATTATACAAAATAAATACAAATGAACATGTGTAAATTTGGAAAACAAATATAAACTTCATTAACATTTGGATACTCTTAAAGCACAGATTTGACATTAAGTACCATTAATTTTGAATTCTGATGAGATAGTGTTGTTATATTGTGTTGAATAATGAAAAACAATGAGGTGAGCAACATTATTTTATGTCAGTTTAAAAACATGGACTTCTGATATGGATATTTATCTTTATTTCTTTTGAAATTGTATTTTACTGTGAAGGTCCCGCAGTTAACAGGAAATTTTGAATCTCCCTAGTCGAGCCAAAAGAGCTACCCACTCAAACCATATCATTATTTTTCAAACAAAGAAATGATGCATCCAAAATAAATTTAATTAACAAAGTACCAAAACCCAACCCTAATTCAAGTACTTTTTCAAACTGAGAAACAAAAAGTTCCAAAAAAGAGAAAGCCTTACCTTCTGCATTGCCATCCTATCAGCGCAAAGTTTGGGGCTGGTTGCTAGGTAACTTGGCGCTCCCCTATTCAGCCTGTACTACTTCACCGGTTTAGTTTAGTTTTTAGTTTTTTCCAAAATAAAACACTCCAAATAATTTTAAGTACAACAAAACTGTGTCACTATCATCATTAAACAACCCCCAAACATCTAGTCAAGTTTCCAAAGCCTGAAATTCAACCTAATGTCTGCATTTTATGTTTTTAAAAACAAATTGCCCTTCATTGAAAAGCTCTCCACTAATGATTATTTTATTGTCGGGCAGTTGTCAGTGCATGGTTTGGAACCTGAGCAAAAAAGGTAAAAATAAGGTTTAAAAAATTAAAACATTTAATAAAATCATACCCATAAACACCATTAGCCCCCTCATCAAAAAAAGTTTGTGCCATTTTTTTCTTTTCTTTTTTAAAACGCTTTCCATACTTAACTGACACTTGCTCAGACGCAATGGGTAAGTGAAAAAAGCAAGATGGCTAACGACAAGGCCCATCCTAAGAAAACAAAAAGCCGAGACGCGACGTACGGGAGTGGAGGAAACAGGCCAGCTTCTCCAGAGGCTGCCGCATTCTTGAGATTAGGGCAAGAAAAAACGTAGAGCGCCGACGCTAATGCCGCAGACAAAGGCGCGGGACAATTTATTAACTAAGAATTGGAGCCCAGAGCTCAATCAAAGGCCTCGTCGTCCAACCCTGCCAGACTCGGGGCTTTGGTTTGTTGTTTTAAGTAAATAATCACGCTTAAAAGATATGGCAAAGATGGGGCTCAAGTCCCCTCTTGCATTCTTCCAACTGTCATCGGAATGGATTTCAGTGTGTGCTTCTATTTTCAACAGCCGGCGTGTTTGTCTTGAGCATTTTTAAAGGGCTTTTTATTTCACTTTCTTGCCCCCGTGGCTCTCTTAACCTCATCTGTGGTATTTGGCAAAAGACAACTCACCTTGACATGTAAAGAGCTGATGACTTCAGTCATAAGGCAGGCGAAGGAGTAAGTCGGCGTGTAAAAAAAACAGGCTTCTGTCAATTGATGATTCAATACTGGAGTTGAATGGGATTGGTGCCGACTGGAAATCCTCCAATTGGTTTGTAGATCTTTATTTCACTTCCTGGAATAAATTGACAGAGGATTAAAAAACAGGGTTCTGACATATAGGGTTTATCAAGAAAACTTTTTTAAGACATACAAGAGCACAATTTAAAATTGATTTAATGGCCAACCTACAAAAATAAGCAATATTAGAATGCATGCAAAAAACTGGCATAATCTTATGGAATTTTAAGAATGAGGATGATGAGATATATTAAAAGCTTCAAGATGGAATTTCATGCCTTTTTAAGACTCATAGTTGGGACTTGAAAATGTATAAAAATGGATCAAATGGATAAAAAAAATCAATTTTACCAGAATAGTTAACATGGGCCATTATTATTCAATCATCAATAACACATACCAAATTGAATCAAAATACAAACTAAATAGGCTTTTGTCATTTGCATTGATTTTATGACCTTCCAAAAGCAACTAAAGAATGCCCCCCAAAAAAACTCTTGCACAATTTTAAAGTTGATGAGAATTTAAAACCAAAGGGTCAGAATTTGATGCCTTATTAGGATGCATAGTTGAAAAATGTACAAAAATGCATCAAAACCCCAAATTCTACCAGCCATTACAAATCATGCCCCAATAACAAATACCACTTTGACTCAAAATATAACTTTTATCATCTACACCGATTTTTTGGGCCATCATGGACGATCCACTGGACCTGTGAGGTCATCTTCAAAATGTTGCTGACACCATGGCGCCGATTGCGCCAGTCTGGCCCACGCCGATGGTGGCGTGGGCGTACTTTAAGGGCGGCTTGAGTCACTCTTGGCAACGTCGGTCAGCACAAACCACGCCTAATTGAGTCAGCTATAGCACCCCCTCCACCCCCGACCGATATTAATCACGACGGTGGATCGATAAGTTCTCAAGTGCTAATAAGCGCTGGCGCATTTTGTGATATGCGAGCCCCTCCATCATTCCAAACGGTCGCAGAGTTATGGGAAATCCATTGTTAGGTCCAAACTATGAGGTAATGTAGCACTTAGTAAATGAAGTCAAAGCCAAAAGCCTGCAGGGTGATTTGTATTTCATTTACAAAAGGACACGTCTAATCATTTGGAGCTCCATCTCTCTGAAAAAGCCAGCCGGGCGCTCTAATGACCACGGCTTTCCTTTACAGACGCAGACTGCTTTCCTCCCGTCGGGACCACCGGGGACTCCACGTGAGCGATTAAAGTCGTGTTAGGGGAGGCATTATAGGTCAAGTCGTCAAATAATTGGATTTAGTGGTGGTGGCTCTGCTGGTCATCCTCTCCGGCTGACATAATTGTTCATGAGCTGTTACGGCTGCCTTTTCTCGGCCGTATCTCGCCGCCAGGGTGGGTCTGATGATGAGGTGGCGTATGCCAGGAGGGAGGTGATGATCTCGGGTAGAGGGGCGCCCAAAAAGTTACATGGCACGCTAAAATATTTTCTAAACAGGTGTCAAATCCGGCCGGCAATGTAATTTTAAGTGAAAATAAACCATGTACACATCAACTTTATGGTCCTGGTTTTTGCAGTTTTTCCTAAGGAAAAAAATACCTAAAATAACAATGACTGCATAAATCAGAAAATAGTTATAGTTTTTTTTCAATTAAAATGAGTGTAAAATTCAATTTAAATGTTAAATTTAAAAAAAGTATGTATTTAAAAAAGGGAGATATTTGCTGTTTTTTTAGTATGTATATACTAGTATGTATATACAGTATGTATATACGTACTCGTATGTATATACTGTATGTATATACGTACTCGTATGTATATACAGTATGTGTATACTAGTATGTATAAACTAGTATGAATATATTAGTATGTATATACATTATGTATATACTAGTATGTATATACTAGTATGTATATATATATTATGTATATACTAATATGTATATACAATAATGATAACATCACCTATGAATTAGTGTAAAGTTTATGACCATTTATTTTATATTGCACTCAATTTCAAATATCTTGCAAACCTGGGATGCCCCTAAAAGGTCATAAGTGGACTTGGATTTTCACTAAGAGGTCACGAGGCAAAAATATCACCAAGCAGACTGTTCATTTTATCGCTAATTTGGTGGCCATCTTTCTCTGTAATGGACAATAATTGAGGCGAATCCATCAGGATTGCTCGAAATAGGCCCGCGTAATGGCCGTAAATTGTAGGCCGTCCACCCGCGGCGCGACTTCTCCGAGCACTTCCTTTTAATCCCCCGGCAATTCTGACTCCATGCTGCTTTGGGAACAATGTGGCCAACACCAATCCACTGATACCTTTTAAGCTCCTACTGGCAGCATGTAAGAAAATGATTGATTGAAGCCTTACGCCGACAAATGTGTTTGAAAAGAAAGGTCAAGCTAACAGTATGTCATTGGTCGGTAACAGAAAAAGTTTGCATACACTTCGGAAAGCCACATATTTCTGAAATAGAATGTAGAAGAAGAGGAATTTAATAAATACGGTCAAATTTTTTGAATAACAACATAGAATATGGTGGCCAAAAACCCTGAAAAGTCTAAAATGACCAAAAATAATGTTCAGATATAAAAGAGGATCACAAAAAATGGTGAATTATTAAAAGCAATCAGTCACTGAAGAATGTGTGGTAGTTTTAAGATGAAAAAGTCGAAATATTGCAAGAAAAAAGTACTCAGAATAAAAATAAATTATTATTTAATGAGAAAAAATACTAGACATTCATTCATCTTCCATTCTGCTTATCTTCACAAGAGTTACGGGGGTGCTGAAACCTATCCCAGCTAACTTTGGGCAATAGTTGGGGGAACTCCCTATGATTTGGTCGCCAACCAATGAGACAAACAACTATTCAAGCCATTCAGTTATTAACCAACCTAATAAAATACATCTCCCAAAAATTCAAAACACCATCTCCTAATAGCAAACCAACTCCCATCTTCCAAATTTCTCCCCATCACAACCTCCCATCTCTCCCTATTTGTGTGTATTTTGACACCAGAGACGTCACACAACTTGAATTTTTCCCGCAGTGCCTCATCTTCAGAAGAAAACCGGTCCGTCACGCAAGCGGCCACCTTTGAACTGTCAAAAAACGCCAAACAAACCATCATGTCGGCAGACACCTCCTAGGTCCTCCAAGGTGAGAACATTTTGGGAAAAAAAAACATCACCCGTGACCACGCCAGAGGATTATTTCTCCTACACTGTACACCCACACACACACACACACACACACACACACACACACACACACATGCACAACCACCTTCAAACAGAGATAAAACAAAAAAAAACGCAGACACCCCAAGCCTTTGGAGCTTAATTATACCTGTTGGCGCGCTGAGAGACACATCACACAACCTAGTGATTAATAAACAAACGCCGCGTCCCGTCAAGGCCCCCCGACAAGTCACTGCTCATCACTGTGTGAATCAAAGTGTATCAAACAGAAATCAAGTCCCCCCCTCCCCACCCCGTTTAGTCCTTCACTTCCAGCTGCTGTCCGAATCGGATGAGAGCATCTCGCCGACTTTCATCTTCAAGCGGGTGTCACTCGACGGCGTCGCCTTCGCCGCCGTTTAGTAAACAGACACGCCTTTGAGATGAAGTTACTAACTTGCTGAATGAAGGGACATATTCGATAACAACACTTGCAAGTGGTTACGTGCCGCCAGACGGCCAGAAAATACTTGGTAAATAACCCGTAGAAATCGTCCCTGCCTTGTTATGGAGTTCAAAATTGAACCAGAATTTTTGCCTTCGATTTTGGTCCTCTCCAGAGAACACATGACGATGTTTGTCCAGTCACACATTTGGCATTTCTTAAGCCCACTCCTCACTTTTAAGCCGCTTTGGCCCAGCAAAATGTGCTGGAGTCTTAATCGTTCCACTCAAACAAGTTGCTATTGTTTGCCGTGTTTTTCTACTTGCGCTTTTGCCGCGTCCGTGTGAGCAATTCCAGAAAGCCCCGTTTAAAAAAGGTGACGCCGCTAATGCGCTGAATTCCAAGAGAAAGCACGCAGCTCGACACAATTTATGAAGCCAAACAAAGGGACTTAGACCATTATTAAACTACCAAACTGCATCCTGCAAAATGACAAAAACATGGAGAGTACAAAATTAGTTTTGAGCAAATCATTTTGTGAATGCCACATCATCATTTATGAACTTTTTCTATATATTTGATGAATACTTGGACTTGGACCACTATTCCACTTAACTTTACGTCATGTTAGATGCCAAAAATAGAGATAACAAAGAAATTATACCTGCTTTTTTGCTCATCTTTACACTAACACACTAATACATCTTATATTAATATATCTTTACACTATTACACTAACTCCATTGTATTTATTTCTTATACAATATTGTTTTTTCCTCATTAGAATTTTCCCAGCCTCTACTTGCTTTCCAGGTCATTCTTTGAAGCCAAATGTGAAAATCTCTGCTTTTAATGTGGTCTTTCACTAAGATGAACTTAAACACACAGCAAAGACTGTAATTTTTTTTCTACATGTTAAGGCAAAAAAAAAAGAAAAAATCCCCCTTTAAATACAGTATCACAATTTCAAATGTGTGATCATCAGTAGAAGCTAGAGTAGCAGCCATCTTGGCTCGGGTGCTGTTATTAAATAGCGTAATCATAGACGGGGTGAATGAGAACAACTTTGAAAGACTTTTTAGCGTAGGTGCGTGCAGAATCTATTTTTAGCCTAAAAAGAAGGTCTATTTGCAGAGTGCTTTCATTTGCAATAAAAATAGCGGAAAATGCTGAAAAAATGAGATTTTTTTTGTTTCTATGTAGTCTGCTGGTTGCAAAGACGAAAGTGGTTGGGGTTGCGGGGCTATGTGTCAATAGGGCGACAGATGGGCCTGGACAAACTGAACCCGTTGACCTTTCAACTCCACTGTCCGGCTGTCCCAGTCCCCTCAGTAAGACTAACATGCCGAGGAAATTCCAAGGAGATTACAGTCTTGTTAATGTCACTTCGGCGTGGCGGCCATACTCTCCTTCGTTTCATCCGTTACCTTATTGGACAACTACCGACATGTATCACATCAGACGCAAAAATGTACAATGTTGTTGCATGACAATGATGGAGTTGCACAGTAATGGAGATAGCCAATTCTAGACTCATTATGGGTAACAACTGTTAACTTGTGCAATTGATTAAAAAGCATATAAACCTAAAATAATTGGAGTTAGTCCACTTTGGCTCTCAGGAGTTTAAATACACCCCGAAAATTATAGTTAGTATAATTAGTTATGTATTGTTATGATTGGATGTCTATTAAGGATAAACTCTGCTTTGAATTTAAATGGAGTTAGCCCACTATAGTTACTTCATTACTCCCACCTAAAATGCATCAAATATCCAACATCAACAATTCTTAATAAAAAGCACTAAATGCAATTAAGCTCCTAAGAATTAAACTGGGCTAACTCCAATTTTCATAGTTGCCTATATGACGCAATAGCAGCTCAAATTATGTATTACATGACGTTATGTACACTGCCTAGTATTTTTATAAGCCATTATCAAAATGTTTTCCTATATCTTATTGACTTATCCAATTACACGTAATAACAGAGTTGTCTGTCTGCACGAGGGACTTCATCTCATCGCAAATCTTTTTTAAAAAGCAGACTACTAATTTAGCAAATTATCCCTTCTGATGCCCTGCAGCTCTTCATTTTCATTTTTCACACCCAAACCCACTTCCAGGAAGTACCCCGCCCCCTTCACAGATTAAAACAGATTGAATATTCACTCAAATTTGTGATGGTTAATGCCAATTTGTCCAAATCCATACATGAATATTAGGAATATCAAAGTTAGCATGTTGGCTTTCATGACCCTTATTTTCAGGTATAAACAGAATATTTCCCTTTTGTGGGCATTACACAAAGAGTGACCTTAGTCTCCTCGGCAGCCATTGACGATTTCGGGCCACGTCGCAATTTACTCACTAAAAAGTGTCTGGGTGCAATTATCACGTGGCCAGGGAGGTGTGCATTGGCGGGGGTGGTCGGTGAGACACTTAAGCCTTTTCACCGGCCCTGCCCGCTCTCCCCCGACGCTCTCCTTGAGAGTGTTGGGGTGCACAAAAGGAGGATCTTCAGAGATATGCCAAGAGTCTGGAGAGCGTGTTTGCCGGAGCCGTGAAGAGAGCTCTTTAGCCGCCGACGGGACAATGGAGCGTGGGCACCGGCCGTGCTCTACTTTGTCCACGCCGAGCATTTCACACGCACCCGGGGCAACAACCAGCGCAAACATTAGGATTGGGGTTTGGTCCTCAAAAGGCCCCTCTTTCAAACCAGTCCCCCAATCGCCGGCCACGCCGGCTTAGGTTTGCAAACTCTCGCCTCATTTATTTTGACTTAGAGCATCCGCTTTGCTAATGAACTTTTTTTTTGGAGGTTTTTTTTTGGGGGGGGGGGGGGGGGGTTCGATCGTCTTTGATTTGGAGTGAAAGAAGGGGCCGTCGGGGCGAGGGTCCCGGATGTCATCGTGGTCATTAATGCATGCCCTCAAATTGAAAAAAGGGGGAGAAATAAATCTTTATATTAAAAGAAACAACCTTTTTCTTACTATGTAAGATTAGGTAATGCAATTATAAATCTAATAAAATTTAACTTTAATAATACAACCCTGTCTAGTTATAAAACACAGATAGATAATTAAAATAGTGTTATATGGTCTTTTCTAATGACTTTTTCAATAGAAAAAACAATATTTTCTTTCTAAAAAATGCTGAAATATATCTAAAAATACTCAATTTTTACCAAAACCAGCAGATTGTTACATGTGACACAATTTCACTTGTAACAAGAAGCCTTGCTACCCACAGCAACAACACGCATCAATCACGGGACCACCATAAATACTTTGTTATGGCGCCGATAAGAGCGCAGACTCTACGCGGCCCGTTAATGATTAAACCACCTCGGCGAAAACATTCCTCGGAAGTGGCGGTCGAGTCGACCTGAGGAATGCAACCGCCGATCCCCTGAATCAAAGCGTACCTCGTCAACGGCGACTTGGGGAAAATCGCCATTTGTAGAAATGGGCGCCAGTTAGAAAAACCTATTGACAAACGGGGTGACTCAGTCGGGCTTTGATCGATCCTAAAGCTACTTGGACTTTGACTCTTAAATTCAGCCGTTGAAGGCGTGGCTGCATCCTGAATATATGATAATAACGGCTTGGGGTCACAAGACAGAGCGTATGTCGGCATATTTGATCTTAAATATTGTCATTTGCTAAAAGCTCGCCATTTTATCCAAACTGAAAACTACATGTGCCAACATGGCACCCCAAAAAAATCAATAAAACAGGTGTTTTAAGGAGAAAAGTTTGCATTGGACTATTAAAAAAAAAACATGGAGACAAAATTCTATACGATGATGGTCAGTACATATGCCTCACAGTTCAAACATTGAGGGTTCAATCCTGTATAGGTTCTACTTTCCTCTCTTTCATTTGCATGTTTTGCCCATGCCTGTGGGGGTTTTCTCGTAACTGTCCTTTGGTATGGGATAGGCTCAAGCACCCCTAGTTGTTATATTGGAAAAAACCTTGGAAGTAGAAACCTATTGAAGTAAAAGCTCATGGTGTGAAAGACAAGAAGGGGTGAGGGGTGTCTTGGGTGTGGGGTCTAATTGAGACATGATGTGACAGCGAATGTGTGCGAGTTGTGTAATCCTAAAGAGAGGATGCAGATTAACGCCAACATGATGCGTTCCGCTGCTGAGGAGGATGAGAGGAGGGGTGATAGTTTTACCCCAAATTATGAATCAGAGCGTGTCCGAATTTTTGGGCGCTCGCTCTAGAAGAGATCTTACTGTAAAAAAAATCATGGGGGTGCTATATTGTAAAAACTTACTTGGTCATCAATATAGTCCCCAAAATTGGACATTTTTAAGATCAGATGTAGATATTATTGCAGCTTTCCAAAATACTAAATTTGGGAAATTAATATTATACATTATTTTTCATTAATGTTGGTACTTTAGATCTACACTGTCCAACTTCTTAATTAGGAAAAATGTATAAAAAACTCTAGTCAACATCACTGATAAGTATATTTTATGAAAACACTGCAAAATTGTAAATACAAAACCTAATCTTATCTAAATATTCTTTAATAATTCCACATTTTCAATAGATGCCACTTTTCCATTACTACCACCTTCATCCATACTATCCACTTAATTACAAATAAAAATATGACCTTTTTTATCCAAACCAAACCCTTAACGCTCCAATTTTCACCCCAAAAAATACTTCAATCCACTCATCGCCCAACTGGTAATTTCCCCACTCTCCATATCCTTCGCAACTTACAGATCACACCTTAAAAAAAAAAAGAAAAATGGACAAAAAGAGAAAGCAATTCGGGTCTCTTTTGTATCAAAATCCTCCCGAGAGCTCCTCAGCCCATGATTTCATTATGGCCGCGACTTACTTACACTAATCCTCTCAGAGTGGCCCTTGGTGGAAGGAGGCAACAACAACTACAAAAAAAGCCTCCGTGTCATTGGGGAGCGTCAAATATTGTCCAAAAGTTGTGGAATGTGTTTGTGGATGATCCCCGGACGCTCCAGACTGTTTTGATTTCCCACTTGAGGGAGAAGGTGAAGAGTAATCCCCGAAGTATTGCCTCCTCTCCAGCTCTTTAGCCGCCATAAGCCACCATTCAACAGGCCCGACCCGACATGGGCTCCATACAAGCGGGCCGTATTAACCCGGCCGGCCAGCCTTAATCTGCCCCGGTGGCTAACCTGTCCCTGAAAGGGGGTCCCGGACGACGCGCAGTGGACGCATTGAGGGATTTGTCCGGCGGGATGGAATTCTTAATTACTCAATTACCTTGGGGGACAATGATGGCGATCCGCGCTAAGCTTTTTGGAGCTTCTCATGCTGCTATTTTCATATGCTAATGTTTTCGATACCCTGGTTTTCAGTCAAAAGGATGTTACATGCATCGCATGAAAAGTTTTTCCCAACAGTTACGTTTTATTGGATTCGTCCAGCAAAATGGCCGTTTCATTTCAATGGATTGGACGTCAATTGTTACAAAGCGAAGACGGGAAAATGTATCTTTTAATATGAAAGTTATCCAATTAAAAGTAGTTATTTGGTTACACTATATGAACACACATTCTGACAATGTCATAAGGCTATTGATATGATTATAATATGACAAAATATGACATAAAATATGATTATAATATGACATGTCCTGAAATTGAATAAATGCTTACGACAAATGCAAATTAAGTTACAGTTTGGATTAGAAACTTAATGACAGTAAAGATAATGTGTCAAAGTGGCGGCCCGTGGGCCAAAACTCAATAACAGTAAGGATACATTGACTGTGTAGACAGCTATGGATAAAATGACTGCCACTTGACAGAAACACATTTTCCCTCACCATCCCATAAAAGACCTGCATATTTAAACTGATTATTGCCAAGTGTTTCCTTCAAAACATATTTTTTAGCAAGTTTCAAATAAGACAAGCAACTTCTCCACACTTGAAAAAACTGACGCTATTCTCTCCAAGTCTGGTGGAATCGGCGGCCCAACAAAGCATCAATTACCCAACCGTCCAACCAACTGAAGAAGCCCACCATTAAGTTCCCCCACCAGATCAGAAGAGTGCCAAAATCCCAGGTATTAGCCCTACGTCTGAATTAACAGGATGCACATACTTTGCCCGACATGTCACGTCTTAACCGCACTGGGCTTCAAATTCTTCCGTGAAGCCCCCTTTTCTGCTGCTTTCGCAAGCACCCAATGAGGCCTTAAGCCCTGCGCCGCAAGATGAATGCTGAGTGCTAAATTAATTTCAGGCATTTTCTTTTGTGCACTGACAAAAAAAAACGAGCAGGTTGCTCGGCGGCTTCCTTAGCCGATGACAGACGCGTGTTTGCCCAGGTGTCAGGCCTCCCCGTTCTGCAGACAGCATGGGTTTGTCCGCCTCCCGAAAAAAAAAGTGCCTTAATTGTACACAGCGCCTTCATTCAGAACGTCTGAGAAAAGAATTCCTTAAAAAGTAATCGGACTGGGGACTAAATAGCGGCGCCCCTTGTTGAAATGTTGAAACATGCCCCTCTGTATTCAAGTGATTGGAGGATGCAATAAAAGGGAAAAGATGCATTCAAGGCCAGACCAAAGGAAGATTCAGCACTTGGCGGCCTTTTCATTAGGCACACCTGCACTATTTAACCAACTACATTACAAAAGCTGTTAAAAGGTTACAATAAAGCTTTTATAAACAGTTCCTAAATGGCTTATGATTGATAGACAAAACCACCACATGGACTGAAACTCACTATTTGGCAATGTACACTTTGCTTTTTGGTGAACTGTTCAAAAAAGGTTGTCACAATTAGTAAGACATGATGAATTAGTACAAAAATGCACAAATGGAAAGAGGTCATAATGGTGGAAATACAACAAGTTAAGCTAAATAGTTTTTCCCAATTCACATTAATATTTCAACTGAAGTTCACTATTTGGCAGAACATTTTTTCATCTATTCCATCAATTTGCACCTGCTCCTACCATGCATATGTCATTGAAATTGAAAATCACTGCTGTTAATTTTAGCTCTAAATGACACAAGAGTATGTTTTGTTGAAAATTAAACCTATTTGCTTTGACGTTGACATTGTCACTGTTTGCTTTGGGCTAATCTGTGTGTGTGTGTGTGTGTGTGTGTGTTCGTGTGTGTAGCTTGTTATGTCTGCATTTAGAGCACTGGGCTGAGTGATGGCTGCACAACTGGCAGGTACAAAGTATCTGCCTCCATCAATTCCCTTTTTCTGGCCACTTGCTACTAATTGAAGCACATTGGGCAATGACAACATACTTTGCTATGTTTTGTCCATTGTAAAGCTATGCGGTCATGTGATTGACTTATTCAGGCCTATGTCTAAAGGTTAATCTGTCAAAGTGACGGCCCGGGGGCCAAATCTGGCCCGCCGCATCAATTTATGTGGCCAGGGAAAGTTAATTAATGAGTGCTGACTTTCTGTTTTGGGATCAAATTAAAATGAAGAGTATAGATATATATATTACATTTCTTCAAAAAAAGCGAAATACATATAAAGAAACAGACATGAGTTCAAATGGAGAACGTCTGATATCAAAATAGTTTTTGTTACTGCACGGGATGCAAATAGATTTTTTTTTTTCCCCCTTGGGGGTCGACGGCCTCGAACTTTGCCTGCCTGGAGGGAGTGTCGGGTCTTCGGAACAAAACACCCCAGAGTTGATCATGTGCTCACACGCTAAGACGCCTACAAGTTTATATTCGCCTCTTTCCAGTTGATATAAGGAATCTCCAAGTAAGACGATGGGAGAAATCGAGCGACATGAAAGAGTTCCGGGACGAAAAAAAACGCAAAAAGGGCGTGTCAGGATTGTTTTTAGCACCGACTGGGAAAGGAATCGGAATTCTGCGCCACTTAATTTGCTGTCCTTTTTTTTAACCTCTGTGCTGGTTTTTGTTTTTCTAAGCCTTCAACACAACAGAGTGCGTTTAGTCCGTCAGCACCTTAAGCGAGTAAAAGCGCTTGCCTTTTATGAGCTAAACCCGCCTCATATTTACTTTGCCACAATAGGGAAAAAGGACTTTTTAAAACAAGTGTGTGCGCGGGACGACATGAAAGAGTGGCGCAAAATGAATTGAATGTTGTTGTTTTTTCCACTAAAGAAGAAGACGACTACGACGAAGGAGGAGGAGGAGGAGGAGGGGGATGAGGAGGAGCACGATGGGATCTGAAGGCCTCGTTTTCCCACAAGCCTCGGCACAGGTGATTCATCACGGCGCTCTGTCAAAAGGAGCTTTCCACAACATGAGACGAACAAAGACGCTGTGATTGCGAGAGCGGCCGAGTCCTCGATCGAAAGATATCAGCGATATGTTCGCATCCACACGGGAGGCTGGGAAAGGGGTGGGAGGAAGTCTGAAATGAGGCAAAAATCTTTACAAGGGAGGTCGGAATAGGGAAACGTTGGATTTTGATGAATACTGAATTTAGATGATTGAACTTGGACCACTATTGAACTTAATGCATTAGCTAGTAAGCCAGAGTAGCAAAATCTAGTGTCCTAAAACAATGGCTCAATTCCATTTCACGTAGTAAAAGTCCATGTAGTATATCATAAAAAAATGAACAAGTACTTAATTTGATGCCAGTACTTGAACCACTACAACGTTAATGTTTGACCTAGAGGTCATTGAACTACAGTTAAAAAAAAATCCAGTCTTGTAAAATGACAAATGCAGTTAGCCCAATGTTATGACCTCCTGCAAGCAGTATTTAAAGGAGTTAAATTCAGTATTTATTATCTCATCTCAGTCTTGTGTTTGTATATCTGACTTCCCACAGACTTACATATGAATAAAGTGACTTAATTACACAATAAAAACTCACATTTATGTCCAGCTTTTTTTACCTTCTGGTTTAACCCATGGCCTATTACTTCAAATACTATTTACACTATTACTCCACCGTCAATATCAGCACTTTAAGCCCATAAAACACAGCAGCCTGTCATTGAGGGAATTCCTAATTGCCAGTGACAACAACTAATATTACAGACCAAGTCAACTCTCACTGCTCGCAAAAAGGCACAACATCAATATACACCCAAAGGAGGAGTATTATTGCTTCCACATACTTACCCATTTGGGTAAGCAGAGTAGAACCCCAAAATATCGGAATTTCACATTCACCATTGTGACATAATTGAAACACTATCATTAAATTATAGATGAATATCATATATTCTCACATAAACAAAGAACTCCAACAACTACAGCTTAATTTCCATGTAACCATTAAAAAACCATCAATCCTGATGAGATTATTTCTATCAGTATAACATTGTCAGCTAAAACCCAATAAAAGAACTTGCTATTGATCTAAGGGCATGTACCCTATATTTACACTCTGCCAAATACGTAATTATCAAGAATGATTGACGTGCATCATTGGCTGGTCTTTTATTTTTTTTCTAGAGCGTGCGAGGACATGCCAGGGGTGCCGTGAAAACACAGGCTTTCCCCACGACAACGACATTGGCAAGTGATTTCCCATCCGAAGAATTTATTGGCCAATGTACTGTAGATAGAAACTGAGACAGTCTCTAATTGCTTTTTTCCTGAAGCCTGACATAAAAAAAAGGATACACAGAAGACGATGCTGAGTGTAAAGCGTGTACGAAATGATGTGTAAAAAAAAAAGGCAAATTAGCACCACATTCACCAGTTTTGAAAGGCTGCTGAACGTCAACAATGGAGGCTGAGCTGCTTCATTAGCCCAAATGCTTTTGAGGGTGCGCATGCGCGGTTAGGATTGGAAGCCATGATGTAATATCAAAACCGTTTTTGTCTGGGGATGAGCATTACATCACCGAGAGTGAGCAAGAGAAAGAGAGAGAGGCAGAGATGGCGGAAGAAGACAGAGTGCTATTACAGTTGTCCAAATGGGCTATAAAAGGTCATTGGGGTCAACTGGATGACAGATTGGATGTTCAAATGTCATCCAAAAATAGACACCACCCTGAAAAAGGTTCAGGGTGGCTCAATTATAATGGTATTGAATGTTTTGTCATGTTGTTTATGAAGTATTAGCAGATTTGATGTGCATTTGGACCACTATTGCAGAAATTAATTTAATTATTATAAACTCGGACACATTGATAAGCAAATAATTATGAATTAACGCTAGTAAAATGACTACAAAATGGTGAATATGACTAGAATCCAATGACTTAGCTAAAAACAAATCAGATTTTGATGCAATTTCCTTTTCATATCCTTTTTTGAAGCCTATAAGGAACACTCTCTTGATGATATTTAATTATGAAAACTTCACAGCACACCTTCACGTCTCCCTTAACTTAGCTGACCACAAAAAAGTAATAAAGTATAGTTGAGGTGTGCATGAGGCTTCCTGTAGTTGGGCCTCTCCCTCATCAAAAGATGATTGCAATTAAAGCTCCAAAAACAAACCGCCATAATCACAAGGCCCGAAAAAACAAGTTGACGTCACGAAAAACTATAATAACTATTTTACATTAGACTGGTAGTTTGGATAGGTGATACTATAATGTTAAACCTCAACAAAAAATGTTTCTTAGCATGACTAAACAACATCGGCAAGAGATAAAAATCAGTGCCAACTGGGGTGTTTACCTTCATTATAAAGGTGGTAATCCCCCAACAATTCTCACCTAGTCATTAAACTTACTTCCCAGGAAAGCACAATAATCACCATAGGATGCATCTATTCATTTGATAAGAAAAATGTCGTCTTCTTAAGGCAAGTTAGGTTAATTGTTAATGGCGTTAAGATGATACATTTTTGGGATAAGTACTATGACCCAAATAAGTAACATTATTTTCTCCCAAATGACATGGCTTCATTTAAATAGTATGATTTGTTGTTGAAAATAGCTCTCAGTTCCAAAAAATACAATTCTGAAACATAAAATATGAGTTATTGTCTGATTATGACTTTGCAGGAGAATAAAGGAGACGTCATTTGACATATTTGAATTGAATGATCAAAAATTCAAAGGCAAAACATGATATTCTATTAAAAAAATAGCCTATTTACCTCAAAAGCCACATTATAGTTAGAGAAACTAAAATACTCCCATTATAAATATGTATATAAATATGTACATGACTACTTCTCTAAAAAATGGCACTTAGTTAAGAAATTATGGGGAGAAAATATATAAACACACATATGAGACCGCTTTCATCAACAAATCCGACTATTTTTTTTACTATCTTTCCCCCCACCTGTGACCACCTTACAACCGTTTACGGAAAGGTGTAAATGCAACAAAACGCCGTGACTCATGAGAAACATTGCTCAGCGTTCCGTCATGACTTGGCAAATAATTGCCAGGCGGGTGGAGGAAGAGAGGGAATGTTAATGGCCACTTTTTAATAAGCTTTGACCTTGTCTGAAGCTCATAACAAGAAAAGTGTAGTGTGTGCGCCAGAGGGGCAAAACGCTACGCCATAGATCTTCCGAATCAGGCGCCACAAATGTTTTTAATCTCCCAAATTGCTCTCTTTGCTTCTCTCCTATTCATTCATGCACCGAGGAGGTATTCGGAAAGAGAGGTGATGTCATGGTCTCATCCTCTTAGCGAGCCATAGCGCCGAGCGCCGTACGCCGTACGGGCCGAAGAGAAGCAGCACCTAATGGCTCCCAAATCGAATCACGGCTCGGCCGGAGACGACTCAGCTCTACGACCCCTGCTCGTGACTCTGATGCTGTCTCGAACAACAAAGCCTACTGGATTTTGTCCAATGGATGCCAAAAAATGTGACTGTGAAATGCTTCATGTCTACTACTGATGAACTTTAGATGAACATTAACATCAACTTGATTTTATGCAGGCCCATTTTAGATATAATATTTAGATTTTTTATAATTAATGGATTAAAAGAACTGGATTAAAGGCCCTGAAAAGTCCATGTTTTTCTAGATCTAAAACAATGTTTATTTGAGCTTCTTTTATGTTTTAACTAATAGTAATAACTAATTCAGCACCTGAATGTAGTTCGAAAATCTATCAACTACAAACCCACAAAAAGTCTCCAAAAAAATCGTGTTTTGTTGACTTTCTTTCCTAAATTTTCACCCAATTATCATCATCTATAAAAAAAAAAAATCCACCTTGCCAGTGAGCCCCCCAAAACTTAGTACATCAATCTAACTACTAAACTACAAAAAACAACAACAAAATTCTACAAAATTGGCCATTTTGACTTTCCGCCATTGTCATTTTGCTCACAACTGGATCTCTAATCTAATCTGCCGGTCACCAAAGTATAATCGTCAGCCCTAAAGTGGCACACATTAGCCGAGGTTCCCCGACATCCGTCACGTTCCAGGGTGTCGCCGCGCACCCGCCGCACGGATGGTTGCCTCTGTATGGCAATCCTGGATCCGCCTCTTGTTTCCCAGCTTTGGCATTCCAAGTACACGGGTTAAAAAAAAAAAAAAAGCCAACCCTTCTTCCTGTCGTTGGCCTCGCGCAGTGCCGAGTGACGTGCGTCCGCTCGTCTCTCGGGCGCGTAATCAATCTGCTAATTGGTGTCGGAGGGTCGAGCGCTGTTGAAGCGTCCCCTCCTCTTTCGTTGCCTCATTCGTCTTTGTCACACTCGGTGCTGGCATGCTACATTAGTCGTGTGCACACACAACACCGGGCGGGCTTTGTTCGTTTCTTTCCCCCAAGACGAAATGTTGGCGTTCCATTGGAAACATCGGAGAAATGGAACGAATATCGTGAAGTCAAACCCGCCAATGACTGATAAAATGGCGCCCAAATGCCTCCAAAAACCAAGGTTTGTACAAAACTGGTCCAAATACAGACTTTAATCCAAGAGAGAATATTCCTGTATACAAATAGTGCAATTGGGGAACTGAAAAATAGTCTGGGCTAATTCCATTGTTGTTATTTTAGCGAGCAAGTACAAATTTAAACCTCTTTCCTAAACCCTGTAAACCAGTGCCTTGATTAAATACAGCCTTTCAAAAGGCGTCCACTCAGTGAGGCAACATTAAATCCAATCAAATTCCAAATCATTATGCTTCTACTATTCCTTTAGGCATTAAACACCACAGCATCGAAAGTGAAAAAAAAACGCTTAAAAAGAACAAATGTCGTGATTCCCATTCCGTTTAAAGAGCACTTGACACGCGGGTGATTTACAGGCCGATTCTACGCAGGGTGCCAATCAAGCCCTGATTAGACATTGCTGATGGCGGACCCTCAGCCCCCCGCGAAACCCCCCTTTCCGAGAAATCCTCCCTGTTTTTTTGATTGCACGGAGAAAAGCAGTTCGATCTCAGGGAAGGAAAATCAACTTTGACTCCAGCCTAAAAACAAGCATGTGAATGGAAGCACAGAACAACAGCTCAGGGTTAGATTAGCCCCCCAGTGCCCCCTATAGGCTCCCCAAATCATCTCTAGGTGATGACTTCATCGTAGTCCAATGACAGGTTCACCCTTGGTTCTTGCCATGATACAGGAGGACACATAAATAATAGCATTTGAATAGACTTTTTCCACTAAAAAATGCAAACATCATCCCCATTGTAATTGCCTTTACTTGCAGTAATGCTCTTAACATAGTTGAGCGAACTTCCCTGAGCCGCACGCTATTAACACTCATGCTGATTATGTTTAAAAAAACAGGAGAAAAGGCTGAGAAACTCTGTGAACCCTTCTCATTTCGAGGAGAAAATAAACGGCCATGTTTGGTGCAGGTTTATTGTTCTGTAGAATGATAGAAGGTCTACAAGTGGTAGTGAGTGGCATAACATTTTTGGGGATTGTTGTTTTTAGTTAATAACAGTGGGGAAATTAAATTTGGATGGAAATGTGAAACATGCAAAATAGTAGTGAATGGGAAAACTAGTTTTCAGAAGATTAATGAGCAGAAAACTTTGAAATGTAAAAAAAAATAATGTTTTGTTTGTAATGTACAACATTGTTTTATTATTTATTGTTTTTAGAAATGGTCACAATTATTTTTAAAATATTCTCACATTTTAATAATTTGATAATATGAGAAATGGGTGAGATTGAGAAGTAAAAAGTCTCCTTTAAGTTGCAAATTGAATGAAAATTTGGAAAAAAAATACCAATAACATTTGCATATATGGTGACTGTGGAAAATCATTGTTTTTGTTGTATTATTTACTTAAGTTGCATTTATTTAGGGATTTTTATTTTGAAATACAGAATTGTGTAAATTGAGCATTTAGCAAATGAGGGCATTTTATACATTTTCTCTAAAATATGTTGAATACTTTAAAAGATGAAATTTATAAAGTGAGGACAACAACAGTTCATATTTTAACCGTGTTAGGCTACTACTAAACTATGTAATCATAAAATATCCCTTTTGAATTCCATAAAAGAACCATTTCACCCCATGCACTCAAACGTCGATTGCGTTAGTGATGAGAAGCCGCTTTTTGTTGAAGATTGGCCTTAATTCCTTTTTATAGGCAGAGCCTCGGCGGGGTCAGAGTACGAGCAGATAAGAACAAAAACACGGGCAGGAAGTCCAATCTGAGTGAAAAGTCAAGACGATATGATTCAACGGCGTATCGGCCGTGCCGCCAAAGCCTTTGGAGTGAGCAAGCGCCCATTGTCCTTCCTCCCCCACGACTTTTCCCCAAAAGCACCAAAGTAGGAACATTCAACACATTTTTGAGTGCCTGGCCTCCAGTCTAGCAAGTGGGTGAGCTTTTACGCACCCCGGCGCCATTTTTCGGGGAGCTGCGCAAACGGGAGGAGGTGGCCAAACACTAGAGCCGCCAAATTTTTGGCCCAAAAGGCAAAAATGCTGAATCATGGATATGGGGAAATAAACTTTTATGCCCGGAAAGCTCTGAAAACAACCATGGGCACGTGGCTGGGGGCATGCCGAGGCGTCAGGGCGGCGCTATAGGCGGAAAATATCACTAAAGTTCAAGTTTAAATAATACGAGAACAATATGAAGTCCAAGGATGGCCAAAATGTCACTCAAAAAAATTTGAATTAAGTTATGAGGAATGAGTAGTCATGATAGTAATATTGTATGAAAGGAAGCGGAAAATGAAAGAAAATATACATTTGCAAAAGTTGTGAATGGAAAAATTACAAAAAAGGGTTGCATTTATTTTAAAATGTTCTTTTTAAATATATTTTTTAAAGCAATGTGTTTTCCAAACATAAAAATATTGCAATATTCCAGCTCTATACTCATGATACATGGACATTTTACTCAATGTTGTTATAATGCAAACTCTATACGTTTTGCTAATAAATGATAATTGAAAGATGTTTTTGAAATAATTGTATTTTATGACATGGTAACTCTTTCCTTTCAAACAAAAAATAATTAAATTAAAATAATATGTAATGTTCAAAGTGATTTTAGTACTTAACATTGACATTAAAATTTCAATACTTTACACTATATACTTTACACAAAATCTACTTTTCCACATAATTTTGCAGTATTTCGTACATCCTAAAGCGTTTTAATCTCCTAATTTAGTGACTTTTAAACATTCAAATCAGAAAGAGCGCCAAATTTACGCAAGAACTCCCTGCCAAAACTCGCTTCGCATAATTTCTCTGCGCAAAGCGACAATAAAAATCTAACGAGCAAGGAATAAAAGTGCTTTTTATGATCACGTGATCAAGTCTGCCACCTGCACGCGGCCAGTCGCCTATGATCGTCTGGCCTCTGAAGTGGATTTTCTTCCTAAAGGCGCTCCGCCCCGCAGTGGGAAAAACGTTTCAGATTTTCTTTCTTTTGCTCCAAGGCAGTAGAGATAAAGAGTGCGAGGGGTTTCCCACCTACAGACGTGTGGGCGGAGTTACGTTCACCTGGACTGGCGTGCTCCTAAATAGACTCACGCGCTTTGCAAGGGCACCTTTCTTTCTTATCGCCCCATTGCCATTGGTGACGTGTACCTTCCACCCCGGAGGGGCTGAGATAGGCTCCAGCACCCCCACGGTCGTCAGGATTTTTCGGTCAGGTGTCAAATGGCAGCCCAGTTAGAGATCCTTAGAAAAAGCCTTGAAATAAACATTTTTGGAAATAAGACTGAAAAGAACGTCCATTGTTATTGTTTCTAATCTAAATTTTAAAACAAACTTCCATTTTTTCTCTGAGTATATCAATTTAAAAAATGTAACTAGCATATGATGAGTGATTATGTCTTTTTAAATAAAATAAAAATACCTGAACAGTTTAGGTGGTACTCGCCATACATATAATTTAAAATGTCATTAGAAATCTAGTTTATCACTTTATTTAACGTTAACTGTATCTTAAAGATACATTTCAAGATATTTACTATAAAAAAAGAACTCCATCTTTCTATAAAATGCCTTTTTTAAGCGCAAGCTAAAACATTTTTCTCACTTTTTGTACTATTTTCCCGAATGTGACCTCCCACGGACGCCCCAACAAATATGGCCCCCCTGTCCGGGCATGCCCGCCTGGCTAGAGCGCGCCTCCCATCGCCGCCATTTCTTGTTTGAATTGCACGAACTTCTCCGACGTCGTGTGTTGTTTTGTTAGAACGCCGCTTTGGGATTAACTATGCTTTCCCCAAGGAAAAACAATGGCGAGACGGCATGTTACGACTAATTTCCAATGCTCGTTTTGCCGGCGTTGCTATTTAAAGCCACGGTGAATCAATGTTTTCTTAGCCTATGCTACCATCTTGAAATGTTACAAAAAATGTACCATGTCAAAAATCTTCTGACTGACTCCATTTAACCATAAAAATTTAGTTTTTTTGTTTTATGAAATGTAACAGGTGTCATTCATGAAGTTGCGCACGCAACCTGGGCTTTAACTCCGCCCCCAACCCCCCCTTTGGCCCTCTTTCACCTGAGTTCAAAGTGGCTGTGGCTGTCTAGCCTCGCCGTTTAATGTTTAAGTATTGGGAGCGGCCCCAAGGAGAGCAAATAAAAAGTCTTTACACTCTGCGCCGAGCTGTGATTCCAACATTTACTGTATTGTGACATTGCCATTGTCAGGCTTTTTGACCGCCGCGTTTCCACTATGGTTGCCTTCAATCCACAATTCAGAGAAGCTCAAGTACTCGTGTGAGGAGATACTTGGAAGAAATGGTTAATATCTTGGACCAGTCCATTCTTGCAGTATATGGACAAATAGGTGCAAAAAAGTAGAGGAATGTCTTCTGATATTAGTGATTTAAGAAGGAATACAAAGTATGAAAGTATTAAACTACATCTAAGCGTATTTTGAAAATAAACAAATGAGACTTTTTCAGAAAGTACTTTTTCAGTTTGATCCAGTTTGAATACAATAGTTATGAAAGAAGTTGAATAATGAATATTGACATATCCTATAACATATTACATTAGCTAATAGCAATGCAACTTGAAAACAATGTAGTTTTTTTGGTATATTTGTGACATCTCATCCAACAATTACAGTTTTCTGAAAAGACAAAACCTTTTCACCTCATTCCCTACCACTTACTGCAATACACATCCAATTCATTTGAACTATAGCATCACAATAGGAACCAAGTTAAGTCAATCAGTTGAAGACTCCCAAGATTAGAAGCATATTAAACTTATGGAGCAGTAAAACAAAAATTTTAAAAATCACCCAAATTCACCATATACTCAGGTAAAACTACAAAGTATTTCTACTTAATTCCTCCCCATCACCCCTCACAACCCAACAAGACAATTCCACTGCACTTTGTGGAGAATAGGAAATCCTATTTGCCGCCAAGACAAACAACCCCGAAAGCCTGATACTACTTATATATTTGTGCACCATTATTCCCGCACTCCTAATCCGTCTAACAATGTTACAAAACATTCCGACATGTGGAGGCTTTAACGTGCTAATTGGGCGCGGGAGGAGGTGGCAACTCCAGTCAATGCCCCACCAAAATAGAAATGATTCACATATGCCACCTGAGTGTCATTGTTTTTTGGGGGGTGAAAAAAATATATTATCGAGCACCACTGAAGCCGATAAAGTCCAACGACATATTCCACTCCAGTCCAGTGGGTGGCAAAAGCGAGCATTTGTTCCAGTTCTATAATTGATTGCCGTATGGGTCGTAAATATCGAACAAGCCCGACTAAAAAATGGTGAGTGCAGCATCTCAGCAGCTTGCCAAGCGTGCACGCCATCTTTTGGCCCGCCGTTCAAGATGGAGGTCAGCCAGGATGAGCTTTAATGAGACGCAAAGTGCAGCCAGAGAAAGACTGGCATGGGCCGCCATGCTGGCAGGACGGTGGTGGCGTCCAAATGACGTGCACGCTTTTGACAATTATTTGACACTAACTTACTACATGGATAGAATTTAAACAACAGATAGTTTGTGAATTATGTTATTTTACCATTTTTTCTGGACATATTTTTTACACACATTTTTTAATAGTTGTTTGAATTATGAGGAATGTTTTAATCATGGGTACCTTCTAAAATAGGGAGAGGTATTTAGCTTTGCGGTTAAAATTATATAAAAAGTCATTACTTTATACAATACTTTGTTACATTCCTTTATCCTCATCTCCTTGGTCCAAAAATGATGCAAAGGTAGTAGAATATGGTTTTGCAATATAAATATAGACTATTTTCGAAAATAAAAACTATTTCAACTCTACAGGAATACACAAAAAGTAAAGAAATTACATTTTCATCCCCAAGTGTGACCCCCAAAAAATCTTAGTCACGAGCAATTTTCAGTCCACAACCCTCAGTTTGAGAAACTTATCCAAAAACGCCAACAATCTTAATTTTGAACAGCCATACAAATCCAAACAACCCCAGAACCCGACTACAAGCAAGATCGAACGCAACTGGACTTGGTTGCATTTTGGGTGCCTTTGACGCGCGTATGTGCGCAACAAGGGCGCACGAGTGAGGGGTGGGCGAGGGGTCTCATTTAGTCATGTTATGCCACATTGGGAACATTAAGCATGCACGAACTGCTTGGACACATTCCGTGAAAGTGGACAGGAGGGGTCTTCATGGCAGAAAGCTCTGCAAGAAGCGTTTTTTTGTATAATTGGTGTTTTCCCATGGAAGAGCCCCTCCCAGCGACGCAACATATGCAGGTGGAAGGAATCTTTGCTTTTGTGCGTGTGTGTGCGCGTGTGGGCGTTCGTGTGCGTGAGTATGAGTGTGTGAGTGTGTGTGTGGTGTGGGCTAACATGAAGAGGGCGAGCCAATCAAGTCCCTCCCCTTGCTATAGATCGCTGCTATAATACAAAGCAGTAAAAAGCGGGTCGCCTCACACAAGCGGCTGCAGCTCGACTTGAAGATCCGGCGTGGCTTTCTATTTTTTTTTCATTATTATTTCATTTTCATTTCTTCTCTTTTAAAATCCCCCCAAAACAAGAAGGAGAAGAAGAAGAATAAGAAGAAACAGAGGGTTCCAAAGAAGCCTGCTTGGATGTTCTGGCCCCTTTCTGAGACCGACGTCCATTTCCGCACCTGCCGCAGAAGCGAACCAGGAGGGGGGCGAGCGACAAGGGCGCCGAGGCTTGAGCAAGCCGGGAAAGGCGCACCGAGAGGCGGCCACCTCCTGAAGGACACACACCCCCCTCTCCTCTTCTCTCCTGTCCTCTCCTCTCCTCCTCACCTCTCCTCTCCACTCCCTCCTCCTCCCTTCCCCCTCCCTCCTCCTCCTCCACCTCCCCCACTCCCCCCTCTCCAAGCATGCTGCTGTGGAGCAGACTCGTCCTGGTGGCCGTCGCGTGCTCGTCCTTGGCGGTGTCCCCCAGCATGGGATGCGGGCCGGGCCGGGGATACGGGCGCAGGAGGCACCCCAAGAAGCTGACCCCCTTAGCCTACAAACAATTCATCCCCAACGTAGCTGAAAAGACGCTGGGGGCCAGTGGGCGCTACGAGGGCAAAATCACCCGCAACTCGGAACGATTTAAAGAGCTCACGCCCAACTACAACACGGACATCATCTTCAAGGATGAGGAGAACACCGGCGCCGACCGGCTCATGACTCAGGTGAGTGTGGAAAAACCACCCCCTTCCCCCCCAAAAAAATCCCCCCCATCCCACCCTTCTCCATCTCCTTGTCATCCCGATTGCGCACGTCCAAAGTGAAGTCTTTTTACCCCCCTGATGAACTCTGCGCATTATCCACGGCTCCACGCAGCCGAAACCGACCCTGCACTTTTTATTTATTTATATCCGATCTCTCTCCCTTTTTTTTTTCTCTCGATATAAAAAATAAAAAAGATATCCACGCGGCAGAGCGCATGCGGACAGTCAGGGACGCTCGGCCTTCATGCTAGGTGACAGTGGATTTAAAATATTCATGTGCGCGCCTTGTTCCTCGTATCTATATTTGTATCCTCCTCCAGCTGCTCTATTTCATCCAAAAAAATAGCGAGATGGACTCATTTTCTGGCTTTTTTTGTTGTTTCGAGAGCATTTAGAGGTGATGTTTAATTCTTCCTAAACTCCATTGGTTGCTGGTGGTCCTGATGTGGATGCTGGTGGTCCTGATGAGGACCCGAGATGAAATATTCACCGTGCGTGCGTGCGGTCGTTCCTCACCCCAGCCTCACCCCCACCCCGTGAGAGCATCTCATCCTCGCGTTCACTCAGCCACGCATGTGTTTGAAAAATTTGCTTTTAAACCCAAAATTGCATTTGGACCATTTATCTGGTTGTATCCCATAATTCCCATCAGCACCTCTCTAAAATCAAGGTTATATTTGTGCTTAAAGCTCATTTCCTAATAATGCTAAGTCATCTTTCGTTCTCACGAGCACGCGGTCACGTTATATGGCTTATTCAGGCTGTTTTTTGCGCGACTTTACGCACGCGGCTGGGTTTTGAGGGGCTTTGCCGCACATATTTTGACACATGACAAGCTACCTCAAGTGTAAAATAAATACATTTTGCGTCCTTGGTGTCCCCCGCAATCTTCCTAACAAGATTGCCCTAAATGAAATAACGCATGGGCTACAAGCTCAATTAGCTCCGAACCAGTGTGTCAGTTTTACGCTTGATTCCACGCAGTAAAGCTTAATTGACGAGGGGCGGGAGGGGGTCAAATTAAGCGTGAAATCATCTTCCCCGGGAGTTGTCAAAAAAACGCCGCTTGAGCCGACAGGTAGCCGAGAAGTCTTTTCCTCCAACCGAATCATTTGGGGAAACAGATTAAGAGCTTTGGCTGCTGCTGCTGGGCAAGTTTAACCCCCTCTTTCCCAAAGCACAAAGTCCGGGGGTGGGGTGGGGGGCATCCAGCCGGGCTTTACGGTGGCTGAGCAGAATTGGGCTTGATTTGCGGCACACGACCTAATGAATTAATAAATAGGGGCCCTTTACGGCTCACTTAGAATGTGCTCCCCCTTCTGGTATGGAGGGGGGTTCTGCATTTAATGCAATGCATTCTACAAGTGTGATATGCTCATAAAGCTGCAGTGGCTGATATATGTGCAGAAAGAGAAGAGAAAGGGGGAGACTTTGTGGACATTTCGCAAGTCTGTCAGTCAGCAGCCGACTTAAGGAGGCACGTCACGTCCCCCCCACCCGACTCAGACCCCATAAGACTTTGCTGCGCCAGAAGAATGGTAGTGGTGCTCTGAAAAGCTTCTTTGTGACGGTTTTATTTGACATATGACTGGAGTGTGAGGAAGTTGTCTGGGAGAAGGCCGAGCACCCCGAGTGGACGCAATTTATCCTAAACGATCACCTGCTGCCTTGACAATACGATAGTCCCGTTTAACTGCATGTCAACGTCGAAAGGAGAAAGAGGGGAGGGAGACCCATATGTTATAGAGCAGTGAAGCGAATGTGGGCTCTTATCAATATTTCATGAAGGGCTTTTTTTCCACTCTCTATCTCTATCGGTGCTGAGGAATCAAAATGCACGCTCACATTTAACCGTTACATCAGGAAAATCTGAACCATAGCCAACATGCTTAAGTTCCCAATGCTTCACATTGTCTCAGCAACCAACAACTGTTCTAATAGAAATACATTGAACAACCAAAAAAAGCTCTCACAAGACCTCAAGATGAGCCTCAAACATAACATTTACATTCATTCTTCCAAAATCCTCAAGTACTGCCTTTCAATTGTACACTTCACACAGCAAAATGATACGTGTATGTCCATAATGTCAGATCTCATCATAAAGTCTACCTCCAAACATTTTGTACCCAAACAGACATCCCTAATATACACTATTTTTTCCAACAAGTGTACAGGGTGCATAGAGCGGGGTGCACTAAGGGCCCAAATAGGTACCCAAATAAAAGGGATAGCCCACATTATAGGCTTATAAGTACTACACCACAAGTAGAACTACTGTTGCAGATAATATGTGTGCCCTCGGGTGAGAGTCTAGTCTTACACTAATTTACTACTATCTTCAAATTGTTAGTCCCTCCGGTATAAATAATTCTAATGCAAATATGACATCAATTTAGTTACTCACTGATCACAAGTTAAAAGTATGAATCAAAACTTACCTTGTCAGAAAAATGGTGCAATGTAGATGGCTAAAATATGTCATGTACACTTGAATATAACATTTCCATTATACTATTATGTTACTGTTTTGTGGTAAAAAAAAAAAACTCAGATCTGGGGGTATTTTGGGAGTATACAGGGGTAGAGAATAGGTTCCTTGGTCATTAGATTTATCTATTAAGGACACAGAAGGGACTCCAAAGAATCTTCACTATAATTATTTGGACAATACTTGGACTTTTTACTAAGCTAAAATGATGGATGGGGGTATGAGGATAAAACTACAGGTTTGTTCCTATTAAAATAAAATAAACCCTGTGTAACAGTATTATAGAGGTTAGAGAAGATGCTAATGTAAGAATTTAAAATGCATATTTAGTGTATTATGAATGTTTTTTAAACATAAGTGAAAAGCCCTTGCAAGATTTACTATAAGTTATACCGTAAGAAAAGTAAAGGTGCCGTAGCCACAAAACTCACCGCTCCGTTGTCTTGTTCGCAGCGTTGCAAAGACAAGCTGAACTCATTGGCCATCTCCGTGATGAACCAATGGCCCGGCGTCAAGCTACGAGTCACCGAAGGCTGGGACGAGGACGGCCACCACTTTGAGGAGTCCCTCCATTACGAGGGCCGAGCGGTGGACATCACCACATCGGACCGTGACAAGAGCAAGTACGGCACCCTGTCCAGGCTGGCAGTGGAGGCCGGCTTTGATTGGGTCTACTATGAGTCCAAAGCTCACATCCACTGTTCGGTGAAAGCAGGTATGCTGAAAGATGATGAAGAAAACTTAATTAAAAAAAATATGTCCAAATGTAATGTCATAAAAAAAGAATTGGTGACATATATCATTGTCAAAGACATTCAACTAGTAAAAAGTTTCAAAGACATTGGATATTTTGGCTCCAAGCATGTTCAATGGACAAATTGCAGAAAACTGTACCTACAAATGAGCTGCAACAGATAAAAATCAACACATTTAAATTTAGGAATAAATCTCAGACAATTACTACCATTTAAAGTTATGGAAAACAAAACTCAAGGTTACCTGGGAAAGATGTGAATTATTAGCAGGTGAATTCCAAGTCTCATATTTTGATTTATGAAGGGAACATGCACTATCTCATCATAGTACCACATTTTGATGATAAATTCTAGGATTCCACCTGAAAAATAAGGTTACTTGTTTACTTTTTAAAAATAATTCAACTTTAACTTACTATACTTTTTGCAATTTAGTGCCATTTCACCTCAATTTGGCACTTGCCCCTCTCAAAAAAAACTGCAATATGGAAAGTATGTGTCTTAGGTTATGAGGTTTACCCCATGCACCAAATTCAAAGACACAATTCATATCAATAATCTACTATAATTCCAGTATAATTTTGACACAGCTTCTACATGAATCCAAAATGCTGTTCAAGTAGATGAGATCCATCCCCTAATGCAAAATTACCAATATAAAGTAGCTGTTTTTGCACCATTGAGAAAAATCTCCACTCATAAGTCTCCAAATGAACCGATAAATCTCCGATTAATCATTCAGCGCACACTTTGCGGCATCGCAAAATAGGCCGGCCCCTGACGTGTCATCCAGGGGTCAGGCGACTTTACCAAAAGGATTTGGTGGCGAACAATGTCCAATCGTTCTGGACCAAATCTGGTTTGTGGGTTGTCACCTTATTTCATGCCTGTGAATCTTAAAAGAAGATTAAAAGCACCCCCTCCCCTGCAAAATTCTGAGCATGACCCCCTCCTCCCTCCTACATAAAGTGTGATCCTAGAGACTGGTATGTGGAGAGCCTCCACCAAGGCCAAAATTATTGTCATCAAGACGAGTCACAAAGCAGCCGAACGGGCGGTGGGGCAGGGGGGGACGTGGGCGCGAGCATTTAAGGAGTCCGGGGGCCCTCATTTAAATTCAAATCTACAAGTGGAGAGCCTCGCAGGGTAAATAGTCATTGGTGAGTCGCCTGTTTGTGTGAATTGTCACATAGAGGTCCTTGCACCTGAGCAAATATATACAAAGGAGGGTGAAGTTTGAAGGGAGGGGATGTAAAAAAGAAAAAAAAGTGTTCTTTGGCTGTCCACAAGCTGCTTTTGAATGACAATGACTGCTCCTTATTAGGTTTTTTAATTAAGAATAGATGAGCCCAGCCTATTTTGGCCGTCTCAGACAGCATGGAGCGGGCCAATACGCATCCAGAGGGGCAAGGGATGTTCTTTTTTTTTTTTTACTTACTTCATTCAGGAACTTTTGGAGGAGTTGTGTGTTCTCATCACATGGATTAAGGGCTGAATTGATTTTTGATTGGTTGAGGGAGCTCTGTATTCATAGGAAAGAATCAGTGTTGGAGGAACATTTGGCAAAAACACTCAAATTATACATGTATATAGTTCAGGATTTGGAAAATTGACAATGTGCAGATTTTTTTTTTTACTCAATGGCAGACCAATGCTGCACAAAATGTAAACTTTAGCATTTGTTTGTTTATTGCAATGCAAATCACAACATGTGCACCTGCTGAGTAGCATCACTTATTTGTATGTAACCGAGTGGAGCAAGTTATCAATTGGCTTATACTTAATATCAACTTAATTCTTTTTACAATGATATTAACTTGTTTTAAGTTGATTCCTAAATATATTTTAATTTTTAAGCATTTTTTTTACTTAAAACTTAAATAACATGACACTATTTTATAAATAAATAAATGGATCCCAGCCTGGTAAATGTTTGCATTCACTTTAAACGTGAATCAACTTATTAAAGCAGTGATGTTCCTAAAATGATCTACTTTTACAAACTTTTACTGCTATTTTTTGTATAAAATGTTCATTTTGCATCAACAACTAAACTGTAAAAAAAGTTAATTAAACTGTTTTCCCTTAGTTTCTCCAACTGTGTAAATGCAACAATTGAACAACGCTGAATAACAATAGTAAAAATAGTGTTTTGTTTACTTTGGCAGAAAACTCTGTGGCCGCCAAGTCTGGAGGCTGCTTCCCGGCTTCCTCCACGGTGACCCTCCGGGACGGCTCCAGCAAGCCGGTAAAGGACCTCCAGAGCGGCGATCAAATCCTGGCTGCAGACGCCGATGGCAAGCTCCTATTCACGGACTTCCTCACCTTCATCGACCGGGACTCAGACACACGGCGGCTCTTCCATGTGGTGGAGACCGAGGCCGGCCACCGCATTACCCTAACCGCCGCGCACCTCCTCTTCGTGGTCAGCAACGCCACCGAGGGCCGCGGAGCATCGGCGATCTTCGCCAGCGACGTGCAGGCGGGCCAGGTGGTGCTGGTGCCGGACGGCGAGCGCCTGAGGCCGGCGATCGTGGCCAGGGTGTGGACGGAGGTACGGGTGGGCTCGTACGCCCCGGTGACCGCGCAGGGCACGCTGGTGGTGGATCGGGTGCTCGCATCGTGCTACGCCGTGGTAAGAAGCCACGAACTGGCGCACTGGGCCCTGGCGCCGCTTCGGCTCGCCTACCGGTTGTCGGCGATGCTCTCCGGCGCGCAGGCCGCCAACTCGACGCACCAGGACGGCGTGCACTGGTACTCCAAGGCGCTCTACCACTTGGGCACGTGGATCTTGGACTCCCAGTTCTTGCATCCGCTCGGCGTGCCAAGCTGAAACAATTAAAAGAAAACAATAGTAGGACTCTTCAGTAGATGAAATAATAATAATTAAAAAATGAAAAAAAAAAACTTGACCAAGGCCCCATGCAGGTGGAGATAATAATGATGATGATGGGATATTTATTATTATTTCTGTGACTTTTCTATATTATGATGATGACGCGTCCCCCCTTTCAATGAACGAATGGAGCCTTAAAAGAGAGAAAGAAAAAAAGTTGGAGTAATTTATTCTCACATGAACTGATGGCTGTGTTGAAATGTGTGCATAATCTATTTTTGTATATGTCCGATGCAAAACCAAGGATCAAGATAAGATAAAAAAAAAAGACATTAAAGGCAAGGAGAAAGAAGGCAAAGCTAACTCTTGACAGGTTGAAATGTTCATAATGTGCATATATATATAAATATAAATATATGTGTGCAACTGACTGTTATATTTTGGGGTAGATCAAACTTGGCGGGGTTCCATAAGTTATATTTTTATACACAGAATTGTAAATTAGATTTTGACTGATCGCTACCGAATTTCAAATAGTGTAAAGATATGAGAATATATTTTAATTTAAATACGGTAGTATTGGAAAAAGTGTTGGAAAAAAAGTACTTTTGGAGTGTTGCCAGAGAAGGACATATTCTGCCTCATATCTGCATTTTCTTATTTCATTTGTTTTTGTAGCCATTGTTCATTTTATGTTGTCTCTTTTTCCTCTGAGAAAAAAAATGAATTGCAGATTTTGACAATTCGGTAACAGCTACATTGTGCTGTTTCGTTGAATAAATGAATGAGTAAGTCATGTAAATGTGCTAAAAATTATTTTTGTTTGTTTTCTTCCATATTTTTAAGGCTAATAACCATAGGAAAATAGTTTTAATAGATATGCGGCAGATGCACAGTATGGATTATATATGTGTATGTATATGTATATATGCATGTATGTGTATATATGCATGTATGTGTATATGTATATATGCATGTGTATATGTATATATGCATGTATGTGTATATGTATATATGCATGTATGTGTATATGTATATATGCATGTATGTGTATATGTATATATGCATGTATGTGTATATGTATATATGTATGTATGTGTATATGTATATATGCATGTATGTGTATATGTATATATGCATGTATGTGTATATGTATATATGCATGCATATATAAATATATACATATATATATGGACAGAGCATACAAGTTAACTTTCATAGCAGGGCGATGTGTCGACAACACATTTCTAGAGATTATTATTTATATGTTTATTACGAAAATGATAAAGAAAATGTGTTCAATCTTGGGAGTTATGTCTTTGTCTGAATCTATTCACTGACGAGAAAGAGCATAACAACGCAGGGCCACCAAAAATGGACATTTTGCACTATGAGAAACCTTTTGCATGCATGTGAAATTTGGAGCGTTCTCGTCAAATGTGACGAGCTTTGCCCTCCTCTGCAAATAAGCTCCATCTCAGTGCACACAAAGCCTGTTTGTTGGACTCCTTTGAACGCTTTATGGGCTTATTAAAACTACCGTGACGTCCCCAAACGTCCCAATCGCCAGTTTCAAGCCACATTGCAAAGTGTGGAATTTATTATGGAATATTTGGGCAAGAATAGTTGTCTAAGGTTGGACAAACCTGACATCCTGTGGATGAATAGTAGTAGTACAGCATGTAGCAGTCTTAATGTAATACATTGTCTCATCTGGAAGAAAAGAACAAGCCAAAAATTCAAGTCCAAACTCAGTCACATGAGAAACTTTGTAATGTTTAGAGCACTATTTACTTGTGAGCAATTTCACTCTGTAGATTTATGCACATAAAAAATGTTATTGAGGTAAATGTGAAGACCCAAAATACTTTAAAAATCCATTTCAATTTGCAGTCACTGAACGCGACAGACAACCCACCCATTATAAGCTCCCAGTCAAAATGGATTGGACATCTCTAACTGTCAATGGCACTGAAACAGAGCATTCCTAAAATGATTAAAGGCACGTCTTCAAACAAGGTAAACCAGGCCACAGTTAAGAAGTGTTGCAACACGAGCAGGAATTCCACGTCCTGCTCTCAGGTCGCCCACATTGTGTGTACTTGTTGATATTGTGAGGTGGAAACTTTTTTTGGAGGGGCGAGGTGGTCCGTCTCCACCATGGAGTGTGACCCCCGGGTCCCTGCACACGGATACAAAGGCGCGTGCATGAGGGGCGGCATTCCTGGGAGCAGGTAAACAGTGCCCTCCCTTCTAATCCCCCCAGGGGCCCTCAAGTCTGCCTCGCAGCTCAACAAGGCGAGAGCAAGTGCCTTTCACTAATGTTGACATTTTGCAAACGCCGAGCGTCTGACATTCGGCAAAAACAAAACTCCCCGTTTCCAAGAGCCAGCGACACAAAGGAGATCCTCCTCAGCTTTTCTTTTTTTTTGTCTCTCCGCAGTCGAGACGTCGGAGAGACGTCATCCAAAGTGGATGACAGCGTGCAAACATTGACTGGAAAAAGTCATTCCATTGCAGGTTTGACACACTTTAGAATTGGCTTGTCTGGGAAAGACTTGCTTTGATTCAGATTTAAGGGATATTTTCTTAGTTTTGAAAGCACTTTAAAATTGACTTGTCTGGTAAAGACATGGTCAAAATTTGGCTGCTTTGCTCTCTTGGGGCCTGGACGACTTGCTTTGAAGGCACCAACAGATTGATTTGGGGGACTTGTGGGCTGACGGACAACAAAAACAAAGGAATAGTGTGTTTTCTAATAATTTCAAACAAAAATAAAAACGTGATCCATTTTCCCATCACAATTTGATATTTATTTCAAACCAAACAAGTTTGTCTTTAAAACTGGAAAAATAGACATCTTTGAAAACATCCGTTAAAAATTCACATTGATTTTGTTGTTTGTTTTATGTCAAAACATCAGTTTGAACATACATGGCAACACGATTTGACAAGTTTTGCTCCAAAATTAAATAAGTTGGATTTCTAACAGTGAGTCATCCACACCAAGTAACACGTGGTGTGTTGTTGTTTTTCACAAAATTGGAGAAAAAAAATCCAACCACCACCAGTCCAAATGTCAAAAAGTGCGTCAAAAGCTCTTATGAAAAGTGTACAGTGGGTTTTAGAGTAAACCAGTCTGCTCCATATCCAAAGTGGCGATCCGGGGTGGGGCCACCCTGTTTGATACACAAGTCTTTAATGAACAAGGTTGAGGAAAAAGGGGGAGAAACGTGTGAGAAAACAGAAACGTAAAGTTGTTAAAGATTAAAAGTGCTCAGTGGATTCACACCAGGTGTTCAGCCAGGTGAAGAAGTGCTGTAAGAAAGTGCCACAGTTAAGACTCCACAAGCTGAGGAGGGGGAAAAAATGGATTATTGATTTGATCAAAACATTCTAGTTCATTGAAAAAAAAAAACTTTTGGAATGGAGGTCGCAAATGATGCCACAACTGCACCTGAATAAGAATTAATATCAAGGAATTATTTTCAAGTGATGCATCTGGAGGGGGCAACAACCATAACTGGGGGGAGCTAAATTAGCCTGTGCTGAGGTAGACGTTACGGAAAGTATCCGTCATATGGGCCAGTTGCAAGTTGGATTTATGTTAACAAAAAAGTTTGATTTTTAAAAGAAGTGAATTAAAAAAAAAATAATAAATCGAACCCAGTTTTAAAGTAACATGACTTCAAATAAACTACAGTAACGCAAATGTTCCATAATGTGTATAAAATACATCTCAGAAGGCATAGTAATGAAAAAGCTTAAGTGGTTTTGAGTTTGCAATACTAACAATTATTATTAGTACTTTAATGGGCCCATTGTTAGTAACATTAACATTTAAAAGACCGTTGCATTTAATGGCAATTGTAAATCCTCATATAGTGGCTCAGGTGGGGTTTATTTATTTAACTAATTCAACAGAAATACTGCTTAAGTGCTGTTATTTTGGTAAGAATCAAAATTGGGTTTAAATCTGGGGAGACCATTAACTATATAGTTACAGATATCCCCAACAGTTTATATATTATAATTTTAAAGACATCTATTAAATGTAGAGCCACTATTTGAGGAAATACTAAATACATAAAACTTGGGCTGCACATCTGGAAGGGGTAGTGACCTAGAGAGATAAGAAATGCATTAATAGTTTAAGAAAATATTTTCAGAACATCATCAGGATGGCCCTGCAAAAAATAAAAATAAAAAAGGACAGTAAAGTAACATTTAAGAGCCAATGCAAGTGCAAAACGTGCAACCAAGAGGTAAAGTGTGTTAAACATCTCAAAATAGTGCATCTAATGTAGAAATACCTCAATAAACATGGAAGAACGATTCAATGTGAATCACTTATGGTGTAACAAGAACATCTGTCTTATCCATATTAATCACTATAACCCTATAAAACCGGCATTGTCAGTACTTGATAAAAAAATCCAATGGATTTAGTACAAAATCTGAACAAAAGAACAAAAAAATAAGAGAAACTTTGAGAAATATGTTTCACTTGAAGGAATAAAAAGCATAAAAAATCCATGAAAACAAATGTACAACATACACAAGTTTCACATGCACATGTTAAATGTGATCATTTCCATGCTTGACTCGGCCAAACTTGGATTAAGGCCTTTTGATGTGTTTTGGTAATTGAAAGGAAATACCACTAAATTGACGAGGCCAATCAATGATTCAATTTTTTTTAAATACGTACACACAGGAAGAAGTAATTCCCTAACTGTTATTAGCGACACCCTTCAGGGTCATTAGGGTACAATCGTGAGTTAAAGTGATGTACGCACATACCGATTTTTATCAAAGTGAGAGCCCTCAACCAATGGGGAGAAAAAATAAATTGGCGTCATTCTGTTTTACGTTGTACATATTTTTACATATGTCCGATTATTGACAAAGAATGTCACGTAAAAATATGAGTAGTAATATCAAGAGTGGCCTTTTGGGGGCACTACGATGCCAGATGGAATCCAGAATGCCATAAAATACATAGAATAAGCTTTCTGGCTTATTTGGTAACTAAGCAACTTGCTTATATATTTCACATTCCAATTATCGCATTGAAAATACAAGGATTTGTTATGTTGTCTATAAAACAGACATTCATAATTGTCAGCACATATGATTGAGGATTATGTTAAGTATTGCCTATAGCCACTATAAGAGAAACATTATTGAATATGGTCACTATAGTTCAGCCTATCGGTATGTGTGTAACAAACCACTATTTATATATTCCTACCTATAACACTCCCTGTGTGTAACGTACAAAATAACTATCAAAAAGAGCCATCTTTACCTTCTTCTTGGCCAAAACATTTCAAATAATCTCTCGTCTCATTTTTTTTGGGAAAATTCAGTGGCAATCCCCTTATTATTTGTGAGGTAGTACTTGTAAGGAGGTAACAAAAAAATACTGGTCCATTTAAGGATTCCCCATCGGTGGTATATGCAATAAAACATTATAAGAACATAAATATATGACATCTACTTTCTAAAATGCAGCAGAAATATGGACGTCAGACACGCTGAAGTTCAACCGGCTTCACATACCCGCTTGTCCACGGTTATATTGGCCATCTTTTTTATTTTCCCCTCAAGAAATATTTTTTTTCCTTCCTTCTACACGAACACAATTGCGGTCATTATCATTTAAACAGAAATTAAAAGCAAAATATTTTTTACGGCTGGACATTTAACATAAAATGTCCTTCTTTGTGTGTGGGACAACGTTTTGGTATGTACATCTGATTTCTACATGGATAATGGTTGCCCCCTTCAAATTCTAAGTGGCTATAAAATTAAATCATTGTAGTATTTGAGCAATACTTGGGGTAAATTGATTTTGCTCCTAAACCTGATGCTTTGAGTTTAAAAAACTGCAGTTTGTCACTTTGTCAGAAATTCTCTTTTAACACTGTGTTGTGAGCTAAATGTTAAAAGTGCATCAAGTTGTCTGACATTGCAATGCCTCAAGCGACCTGATATTGTATACTACAAGTATATTTATTCTGACTTGCAGCAACCCAGAGGCTAAGGATTATCGAACTATTCAGACTATTTGGATTTCCACAATTTCAACTGAAAAGGAGTCAGTCAACACAGCTGAACAGACATACTACTCAACATCTGCTCGTATTGATACTAAAAAAATGATAAAACAACTGAAGAAATCCTGTACAGAATACTACAATACACGGCAGCTAATTTAAAAAAAAGTACCATTGTACGACGACTCCTTAGTCAACAACTAAAATGTCCATCAGTGAAAAGAAACTCCTGGTCATAATTATCAAACTGAACTAAACTGAAGAGCGCCACACCCTGGTTTAGAAAGACAGTTACAAGTGGAAGGCCTCAATTCTGCTTTAAATAACTGATGCTGCCATCTAGAGAGGAAGCACATATGACTACAGACTCAGCCTGAAGAAATAAAATAACTTTTTTGTTTTTAATGACGAACAAAAAACGAATGGAAAAAAAGAGGAGCAACCATTGTCCTGTATCTTACTATCCATGTCTACTGTACAAAATAAACTAGACTTGAATGTGTCTCCAGTGTCATTCCAATACTATGGACCACGTAATAAATCATGCCTTTACACGTCAAATTGTTCCAAGTTCCGAGGATGACACCAGTGATTAGACATGATAATTGACTAACCCAACAAATGGTGGCGATGGCATTGCATCGTATGATGTTGTTTGGAGGTTGGGGAGTGTGTCCGGGTGGGGATGGGGCGCAGAATGGCGTTGACCAGTCGCGTTATGATTGCAGTCGCTTCATCCGTCAATCAGCTTCACATCAATGTGGGATAAATCAATCATGTGCCTGTGGAGTGAGTGTGACATTCATGTTAATATAGTGTGTGTGTATGGATTATCCCTGCTATGGCAGAACATATCAAGATTTGAATAGGGTGTGTCTTTAAATTGAGACAAGTACCTTTAAATAGACATCCATACCTTACATGCTGATGGTGGCAATTCCTAGCAATCCATTTTTAAGAAACAAGGTTTAATGCAAATGCACTCTGGTTGCAATTAACCAATAACAAAACGGTCTACTAACATCCCACAAATAAATTTAATCTAACATTCCTTTCTATCAATTTTGTCTTTTTAGCAAGAAATAATGATATTTTACAAATTCCCTAAAGGTAGCTTCAATTAGTTCTATAGGACTCTAATGGATCTCAAATTTCCACCCTAAAATTTTGTCTATGGAGTGTCCACTGTATTAATATAAAATATATAAATGGTCCTACCTATGGAAGCTTATTTGAAAGCTGGCGGCATGCTGGGGGCTTGAAAAGGTTGCAACTGCTTTCCTTTGTTGAGGTATCATTCTGAACATCTGCAATAAAATGATAAAAAGTCAGTTGTAAGTCAAAGGAGATTGCCCCAAAACGCAAGAGGGCGCTTTGAATGTAGATAGAAGGACCACTTCAGTAACAGATGTGGAACTAAATAATCTGAACAACAGAGGGCGCTTTCTGATCATGCTTGGGAACTATGTCTTACCTTTAATTTAGTTCCTATATCTGCTCCACAGTTAACTGTCACTCCTGCATGCCAGTAATATCACATTTTGCATATTTTCTATTAAGTTCTCCATTTTTTTTTAAACTGTGCAATCCCATTGGTCAGTCAAACAGATACTTGCCTCAATTGGACCGATAGATTTCAGTAAACTCTGCAGCTGGACGTCAGTAGTGGACAACGAGAGCCCTTCAATGGTGACGGTCCTCCGTTGATTCTCATCGACCCTCTGTCCTTGCCTGGCGCCCATTGGACCCCCTCGACCCATGGGAACATCCCCCCTTCCTCGGCCCGACACCACAACCTGTAACAAAAACCACCGGGATGTTAGCGTGAGTCAAATCCTTTCTTCCCCGACTATGCTGACGTACCAATCCTTTATCTACCAGTGTGGATAAAAAGAGTGGTAGTGATCCCTAAAGGAGATATTCATTGCTTTCTTTGCACACACCTCAGTCATGGATGACTTTGCTATGATTGACTTATCATATTTCTACAGAGAACATCAATGTCAGCACATGCCGCACGCGCCTTGGCACGTCTTCATACGGGGGAGCCCGTGAGTGAGAGGTATATTCCGTCTGATGCAAAAGGGAGATGGGCGTGGGGGGGGAGCATTGTGTGTGCGAGCAGTGTTATGGTGGCTGCCTTAGCCTGTCAGCATCAGTGGGTGTGACAGGAGCCTGGTGGTGACAGGCGTGCAGCGAGGCCAGGGGACCTGCTGTAGTCCCCACCCGTGAAACGCTGCTTTCTGCTTGTCAATACACCTGGCACATTGTCTAATCTCACGGCTACCGGCGTACGACGTAATGTAGCTGTGCAAGAGCAATATTTATTACATTTATTGCAGCACAACTCCATAATGGGTGCTATGAAACTGTCAAAGTAAGGCAGGACTGTTCATAATAGACAAAAAAAAGTTATTTTTACTTAATTTGCACAATAGTGTAATGCTATTAGGAGGTTTTTTTCATTTCTTTGCGGCATTCATAATCATTGCAAACCAAGGATTGCCTTGGAGCTATAAAACTAATGACTGACTAACTTTTTTGCACCACTAATGCAGTTTATCATTTAAGACTGTCCATGAAGTGTATTTAAAAGACAATCACCATACTTGTTTAATAAGGTACATATATAGAAATTATTAATTTGAATAAAATGGGGTTCAGCTGAAACTTACCATATTTAAGAAGTACAAATATAGTATTAATACTTCTATACATGAAAATTTATCAGTGATACATTTAAAAATCCCTCCAATTAGCAATAGTACTGCATGTTAAAATGTAAGGGTGAGTTAAAGAATAGAATTTTTGCTCAAGGCTATTATAACTTGCAGACATACCCTGTTTTGCTGCATGTTGACAATGCCCCCTTGGCCCGCCTGTTGCATTCCACTCGCGCCATGCGGCTGTTGTTCGCCCATGGTGACCTTCCGAAGGACGCCTTGCCTGTTAGGGTTTTCCGTCCAAGGGCTTAGCCGTTGGAACAGTTGTCTTTGCTGCATTGGCATACCTGTGGCCGGTGGGACCTTTCCTGGCTGTAAAAAGAATACAAGGACGAGCCACAATTTTAGAAAATAGGATCATGACGAAACATGAGCATAATAAGACTAATTGTCAAGAGGCATTACTTCACACTAATTCCTATTTAGAAAAGAATTTGGAATCATTTTGCGTATTCTTACGGAAAATCGCCAAAAACTGAATGAATTTGTAAATCGTGAACTGTATATTGAGTAAAGTCTCTCAGCTCCGAATAACGATCGACTAGGCGAAGTGATGGACTCATTATCAAATAAAGTCACAGCTCAAAGTGGGCCGCTTTGACACGTGGAGAGGAATTGAAGGTCGTCTCTTGCGTGAGACTCTGTGAAGTGACGGATCAATACGTGCAGAGAAAAGAGGCAATATCTGCTAACATATCCCGCCCCTCCACACACACACACAGTAGTGTAGTAAATGGATTAATCCCCCCCCTATAGAAATCAAAGCACCCAATCGGACCCGTCAAATACTAAGCTGCATTACACTGGAACGACAGCAGCTGGATGTGTACCCCATCCCCCCTCACGTCCTCCTCCTCCTCTTCCTCCTTCGAGGCCTTTGTGTCACGCAATGCTTTGTATTATCCCTGATGAAAATATACTTTGCCTCTTATCAGTTTTCCTAAGCCATACAAATCCAAATCCTCAAAAGTGGCAACTTTCTTAACACAGGTATTACGCTACAGCTCCCTCCTTCTTGCTTTTTCGAGCAGCCAAGATTAATTACAAGGGTCTTGGATCGGCGTTCCTTTGTTGCCTCGCACCTGAGGGACGGCTCGACGGGGGGGAAGAAGCCACGGAGAGATGGCGGGGAGGAAGAGAACGCAGATAACATTGTCAAGCTCTCGTCGATGACAGCGGAACAATGAGAAAAAAGGGAGAGAATCTTTTCGCCATTTCTATTTGCCGTTATCCGTTGCCCCTCCGAGATGTGGCACGTCCGATAGCCGAGTCGCAGGTTTCCATTAAGGCGCTGACACCCACTTATCTTCATCTGCAGCCAGCGCCATCCTCCGGGATGGGCGTCTTATTCCAAACATCAGTATGAATGTTTAACATGCTTTTGTGATCCTTCAATACAGATTGCTGGGTAATTAAAAGGCACAGCATTGACTTATCAAGAGAGGAGAAAATGGCGCTAGTGATAATCAGGGTGGGCTTTAGTGTGGTTACTGTCACTCTGTGAAACCCCCCTACTGTCTTTAGAAGTTGCCCTTATAAGAACATGTCAACCTTTAAAAGCAGTCACGAGATGTTCCCTAACTTTGTGGATAAATGTCACACGACTTTCTTTCATGGTTCGTTAAGACAGTGCGTCCTAAATATCAGCTCCCCCGTCTAATCAAGAATAAGGGATCAATTTCAGCAAAATGACATGGATGTCCCTGTAAGGCTCGCATGGGTGAAAATTGCTCAAATTGTCTTATTTGAGTGTCTTTATAGCGAATATCCTCATATTTTTCATTACCATTTTCCACCCACCCAATTAAATTGTTCATTTTTTAATGAGAACGACTGTATTTTCACAACTATAAGGTGCATCACATTATAAGGCGCACCCTCAATGAATGACAGATTTAAATTTTCTTTCCATATATAAATCAAACTGGATTATAAGGCGCCCTGTCTATTTTGGAGAAAATTTAAAACTTTTAAGTGCGCCTTATAGTCGTGCAAATACGTTATTCCAATTAAACCACTGTTTTTCTGCATTATAAATCACCTCGTTTTGCATGAAAACTGGATAAAGCTTGTTCACATGTGTCTGATTATAACTATCCCCTGGAATGTAAGAAAAAAGTGTAAAGCTTTGCTCACCACGCCGGAAAGTTTGACCACTCTGACTTTTTGCGGCACCTGCTGGCCTTCGCCGTCAGCGAGCGTGGCCCGCTGCATCACTGTTCTTTTCGCCCCAGGTTGAAGTCCTTGAGCCTGGGGCTGGCATAGCCCCAGCGCGGGAGTCACAGGAATGTTTGGTTGGGGGATCTGAGTAAACTGGTTGGGAGCGGCGGGGGGTTTGTTTACATTCAGCGGCCCACTTGCCCTTCTCTGCTGCAGTAGAGGGCTTGGTGGTGGGGGCTGACTTCGCTGCTGGTCCGGACCGGGTCGGAGAGTCTGTAGCTGCTGGCTATTTCCCCTCCCCATCTGCAAACGCGTCTTGACGTTGGGACGTGGCGTTTGCAGCTGAGGGGCACCATTGGGATTGCCCTGCTGTCCTGGCCTTAGCTGTGGAGGAGGTTGTCGTTGCCCCTGTTGTGGCTGCGGCGCCGGTGCCAGCAGTTGTGGCGGGGCGGGTGGGGCCGGTTGGTTCTGTGGGGTTACCGTCTGCTTTAAAGCGGGGTTGCTTTGGGTTGGGGCTTGTGTACTGATTCTATCTAGCAGCTCCTTCTTCCTGACGCCGGCTTGCATCTGCCTTCGCAGCTCTTTCCTTCTCAGGATCTCTTCTCGGAGGCGCTTCTGTTCCTCGATCTTCAGCCGATATTGCCGAGTCTCTTCGTCCTCGTCTGGATCTGGTGGCTGGGGGGTAAAAAAAAAAAAAAAACAATAAAACAAATGCGCAATTATTTACAGAGGAGTGGATGGGGCATGACATTGAAATGTAAATAGCATTGGAAGAGGCAATTGTATTGATCTGTGCCCCCAAATGGAAAGAAGCTACTGCCATTAGTGACTATTTGATTATGTTTTGAATAGTTTCCTACCTGCTAATATGCTTGACTAAACCTAGCAGTGGTGCTCATTACTGACCTGCTCATTTAAAAATTAAACATTGAAGCAGTCAAAAGAGAGAATGCTGTCAAACTACCAATACATTTTTTAAAATCTCCAAATCTGACCTGTGTTGGTGCATTGCCCGTGATTTCCTTGCAAACCACTGTCCTGCCCATAGCCAGGGGCTGTGGGGTGGGATTGGCAGCAACCTGGCCTCTTCCTCTGCCGCCTACAGGCACCGCTTGAGCACGCTGCATGGGACGCACCCCTTGCGTTGCCTTGGCAACAGGCATGACATTGGTACGGAGGGGGCCGGTGGGGCGGGAGGCGCTCATGTTTGTATTGCCAGGTGCTATTGGGAGCTCCCGTAGGTTGCTGTTGCGCTGAGGGTGGATTTGCTTGGAAGGAGGTGTGTTCTGAAAAAAGCAGGATGGAATAGTTTTTAAAATTGAAATTTAAAAGTGGAAATATTACATATTCCATGTTAAAGAAATACTTTTTTTTTTACACCAGTATTGAGGAACTCCATCTCACCATTCTTTGCCTGTTGCCCATGTTGCGTTGTGGTAGGTTTTGGATGCGGGGGCTCGACTGCCTCGGACTGCCGTGAGGGGGCTGTTGCTGGAAGAGATTCGGGCCGTGGTGCATCAAGTGAGGAGGTTCGTTGAGATTGAGTTGTTGTGGCTGCTGGTGATGGTGATGTTGTTGTTGGTGCATGGGCTGATGGCCAGGTAGAGGATCCTGAATCAGAGGCTGAGGGGGGCAGTGTAACAAACCCTGAAGAATAGCAATGGTTTTCTTGTTATTTATGCAGTTTAACTAGTGCAAAAACACACTAAAATAAGATCAGCATTTCAGGATTATTGCAAAATTTTCTAAAATACCTAAAAATATGGAGAGAAACACTGACGAAAGGTATGACCTATGATCACTAGAGGACGCTCTTGTCTATGTCTCATAATGTAGATCTGGCCTCAGTAAGTAGTCTAACCTTTACGCTCCACTTGGGCTGAATATGATTGCTGCTGGTATTTATTTGTGTAAATATTGTTCGGGTGCAGCAATCAATTAAATAATCAAATGCAGAGTAAATAAAAACCCCAGCTAGTAAAATGCCTTATGAGAACCAACGTGGAACAGGATTAAAAATGTCTTAAAACCTAAAAATTCAAAAACTAAAATGTTGGTTATAAAAAGTAACTGCTCTCAATTGTACCTGCATGCCAAATTGGGCTTGTGGATGAGGGAAAAGCCCCCCCTGCTGATTAAAGGGCTGACGAGGGCTCATGAAGGGCCTGGCCTGGTTGGGAGGGGGGGGACCTTGCTGATTCAAGCCAACCAACCCCTGGTGGCCTTGAGGTGGGGGTAGGCTGGGTCTCGGAGGCTCTCTGGAGAACAGTCCAAGTGGGCCCTGTGGGCCCGGCTGGCCAAAGGCTGGTCCTGGTGGACCGAACCCCATGTGGCCCTGTGCGGGCATTTGCTGCTGTAGATTGCTGTTCATATGTGTGTTGGGGCCCTGGTGATCAAACATGAGCTGGCCCGGAAAGCCTGCCGGATCTGCACGTTCTGGGCCTGTATGACAAGCAAAAAAAAAAAAACAATAGAATACTTAACCTTCAGAAATTCCCTCTGCAGGTGTACTGTGTGTGAGAAACATGATAGCTGAAAGTGGTATCAAGGTTAAAGGGTAAACAGCACAGCTACTACATTTAGTAAAAGGCAATGCAAAAATAATATGTTTAATGCCCTTTTCCCGCAGCTCAATTCAAATGAATGTACAGCATATGGACAAACATGCATTTAACATGAGTGTTGCTCTTGGGGCGCGCCCTGTAGGTACAACCGCCAGAGGTGATGTGGAATAAAATTAACTCTGCCAGGAGAAGCAATGTAACCTTTGTGCAAGCTTGGCATGGGACTCACCTCCTATAAAGAGGGGCTGCTCTCTGTCCTGGGGGCCTTGATGCGGTGGGTTCCTGAAAGGCTCCATGTGATGAGGAGGCCGCTGGGGCTGACCAAAATTATTTGGCATGTGCTGATGGAAGTCTCCCGGTCCCTTGGAAACCAAAAAGAATACATTTAAAAAGGTACTACTAGAACACAGGTGTCAAAATCACCACGGAGAGGACAGATCTGGTACGACTCATCATTTCTTTGGGGGGGTCACAAAAAGGAAATTGTGTGCATTGACTTCACATTTTTTGGGCAAAAATACTATTTGAGGACATTTTAAGTACTATGGAAGAGAATATTTTGTGAATTTCTTCCTGTTCATTACATATAGTATATAATAAATAAAGCAATATAAAATGTGTGAAATAGTTCATGTAGTGGGAAAAATATTTTCTGTCTCTTTAAAATAACAAAAAATAATTAATTTTTAAAACGACTGGTTTTCATTGAAAACAAATGACTCAAAAAAGAGGACATTGACACAAATCCTTTCTATAAAAATAAATGTATATTATTTTTTCCATCAATTACTTCAATTGGTGGTCTCCACACTAATTGGCAAAATATAGACCATAATTTCTATAATGACACATGTACCAGAAAATCAAATATTACCACTACAGGTAACACGCTATTCATTATGAAATTCCAATTACAGTATTTGTATAAACTGTTCTTCCAATGCAGGTGAATAAATAAACGCAATCATGGCCATTATTTGCAAGAATATGGTAATCACACTGGCTGGACTGAGGAAAAGTGCAAATTTTGGATTATACCTGGAATTGAACATGGGTGCCAATCAGTATAATCGGCATTAATGCTACTTGGGCCTTGAAAAAGCTTTTGAAACGTCGAGGCTAACAAGGCGGGAGGATTTCAAGAGGGGATAAGTGCCCTCATCATTGTTTGAAGCACTTTAGCTTTCTAACCATTGCATACTTTCCATCTATCTTCCAAAGGAAAAGCTGATAACAAGCATCTAATCCCTCATTGGAATTCAATTACCTCTCATAACAGTCTCCATTGTTCTTTCAAAAATTCCTCTCTGTTGAAAAATTAACCTGCTATTCAACATGTGCCACTTGCACAAATGGGATGCTCCTATCCTCCTCCTAGCCTATTGAGAATGACTTAAGATGCTATCAAGGCTTAATCCATCTTCATTCCTCTGCCACGTGGCCATGTTTTTGGGAGGCGTCAAAAAAGCTGGAAGGCACGTTGAATCCCCAAAAGTTGCTTAACAGAAAGTTAATCAAAAGGGCTTAACAAAGACAGGGAGGTGTAGGAGGGGGGGTCACTCCGGGAGCACCAACCAAGTGTCTGAAAAAGGTCAAGACGGGCAGGTTTGCACAATGAGGACTCAGGCGTCCATATAATGGCACGGCTCATCCTCTCAATTCTAATCCGCTATAAACAGGCTACGGGGCTGTTCAATATGTGAGTGATGTTGAGCTCATGCTAGCCAAGGGATAACCAAGACTAATCATAATGAGAGATCGCAAAGAATGCAAATGGCGAACATGGATTTAGTTTAAGGAACTGTGTAATGTCTCTTATTGTTCCTGCTTCTATACAAACTGCCATTTAACTAAATTCAGCAGTCACAAATAAAAGAGAAAAGCTTTTTACGCAAATACCCATAAACTTTACGATAGACAGTCAAGAAACTAAAAGAGCTTCTTCAAACATGACATCACTATAAAATCATCCCCTTTACGTACTTGATCATTTATGGACAAGCGTATGGTGATGTTTGGGCACCAAGGGAAGAAACAAAAGTCTAATTGGGTTCCATTAATTAACCAGTAAGAATTTCCAAACCACCCTGATGAAAATTCTGTTCAATACATCTTAAGCCCAAACCCCCCACTGTTCCCTCCAGCAATTGGATCTGATGGGATGATAATGTATGATAATCACTAGCAATCACACGTCCACTGATAAATGGGACGTTCCCGGGTTGCAATGACACGTGCATTTCAAATGGTGACCGTGGCAACGGCTGCTTAAATTCGATTGGCGGCACGGGAATTGACACTACGCTCTTCATCAAACTGCTTTTCTGCGTATCCTTGCACCCCCCCCCCCCTCGAGCTAGCACTGTCAGATTTAGATAGAAGAAAGAAATAAACAACCCCCCGCTGTTGGGCTATCAATACAGCACAAATAGGGTGCGTGGGGAAATTAACCGCAAAATAATGACACTGGCAGTCGGGAGATGAGGAAAATAAAATATACTTATGTTTTGATGAGGATTGCCGCCAGTGTAAAATTGCATGACAACACAGGACGCAACCATGTAAAAAGGCGCATTCTGAAAAGACGTAATGGCGAGGTACCATTCGATTCGGGGGGGAAAAATCTAGTCACTAAAAGCCAGCTATCTGACTTTAAAGGCATTTCTGTCATCCTTTAGTCAGATCCTCTGAGAGTGAAATAAAGCCTCTTTTCTAACAGGAGGACTCCAGATCCTTGACGTGAAATTTGGCTTTGGAATAAATACATGGTACAAAAGGGCGAGGGGCCCACCCACCCCCTTGAGCCCCATGAAAATACCAGCATGTTTCATTAACCCAAATACCACTCTCCATGCCTTTGGGACGCTCCTAGAAAGGAAATTTGAACTCGCAGTGAAACCTGACTTCCATTATGTGCCGAGAAGGGTCGGCCTGAGCTCCTGCCCATCCATGACGAGCCGCTAACTAAGTCCCACCACGGCACGCCCACTTCCACCCGTCTAAAGCGCCTATCGCCCCATTCCAGTTGTGCGCCTGGTATCAGTGTTTACAAATTGGCTTGAACAGTGCTTGGACGGCTCTAATTGCTGTAATGATACGTTCACACTAGATAGCTTTCTAGCGAATAGCATCGGCAGGGGGTGGGGAGGGGGGAGCAGCTGCTACTTACAGGGAACCTTTGAGGACCCACAGCAGGCCTGGGTTGGCTCGGAGCAGGAGGCATCAAGGGCACTGCAATAAAAGAGGGGTGTGGAGGGGGATTTTGGAGAGGGGGAGGGAAAATGAAAATGAGGGGCAGTAGTCAGAGAAGACGGAGGCAATTATTAAATAGAATTTTACAATAGACACATTGAGATTGCATTATTTAACGTAGATTAAGAGCCACAAGAAGGATTACCACATTGACTCCTAGTTTACCAGCTAGTCAATTTGAAAGAAAGTACAGCTATTGAATTGCATTATGATGTAGAAAGCCATCAAAGTTGTCTATATCTTAAAGCAAAATACTAAATTACTTGGTAAACTGGTAATTATTTGGTAATCTGTTTTAGTCTTTGTCCCAAATTACAGTAATATCTATATATCATTCTACAGGCTTTAAAAATGAAATTACCACTGAAAAAAAATGGTTCCGATTCACTTCATTAATTAATTTTAAGGTAGATGCATTTTTGCCACTGAAGCAAAAGCATGAAAAAAAAACCTCCATTCTATCCCTAAATTTTTGTATGTCCAGGGAAAGGCAGGTCAGATAAACCCATCAGAAAGAATAAAATGTGGTTGTCACCAGACAAAATCAACAAAAAAGATAAGCCTATTAGTGGGAGGGTTCTTCACTTGTCATTCACCCCAATGACCAAATGACATTCTAATCCAAATATGTGGTCCTGGCAGTGAAGAGGCAAAAAAAAAACAGATTGGCACCAAGATTTTAAATTGTGCGGATATTTAAAAAAAAAAAGGAAAAATTGCTAATCCGGTGAGGCCCATTTACAATGCAAAATGTTCCAGAGAGCCTGAGGCGGCTAGTGGATATAATAAGGAGGAATTGGTCTGCTCGTGCCCATGTGGTCGAAATGTAGTTATGTATCATTGCTGACCCTCGCATAAATACATGTATTTTTCCACTTAGGAATACAAACCTGGCACGGAGGATGGCGCGGAGCCTCTGAAATGAGGATTAATGTGAATGTTTTTAGGTTGTGGGGGCTGCTGCGGTGGCTGTTGCTGCTGTGGTGGTGGTGGAGGCGCCTGCTGATGATGGTGATGGTGGTGTTGTGGTTGATGTTGGTTGTGATGGCCGAAACTGGGAGGTGGGGAGGCCAGTGGTCTTGGTGGTGGTGGCTCAATCTGGGACTGGAGTGTTGGCAATCGGTGGGTCATGTGTGGCGGGATAAGAGGCTGTAGGGGTTGCTGCCCATGTGGTCGCCCATGATCTTGGAAGGGGTGGGGTCCTCGCGGCCGGAACAAAGAGTGGTGATGCTGCTGCTGCTGCTGATGGGGAAGATGGAGTAGAGGCATTCGAGAGGACTGATGATGATGTGTGAGAAGGGACGGGAAGGAAAGAGCAATACTGTTAGCCTTGTTCTTACGCTTCATCAAATTTAAATTACCCTCCTTGATAAGGCAGAATATTTAGATTTGTATTTTTTAACATTGGTCAATGAGCGACAAGATTATAAATGGGATTTAGTTTTACCCGCATTCCCATGTTGCCTCTTTGGTTGAAGCCATGGTTGTTCATTCTTCCGCGATTTCCTCCTCTCATGTTGTGCATGCCAAAACCAGTGTAGCCTCCTCCTCTTCCTCGGCCGCCATAGCGATTTTGCCGTTTTTGCCGTTCTTGTTGCTCGAACTCTATGAGATCTTTTTTGGCCTTGTCTGACAACTCTGAAGTGCAACAACAAGTATTTAATCACACTTTGCAACATTCAAGAGAAGATTAAAATCTATTTCTTGCCTAGTGTTTCTGGGATGTTCCTCCGCTTAGTTCCAGCATCAGCCAGGCGCACAATCCCGCCATCTTTTCGCTCTGACTTGAAGCGGATACGACCGGAGTCTCCATCTTCATCATCGTCGTCATCAGAGTCTTCTTTTGGGTCTTCGGGCTGGGCTTCTTTTTCAACCTGGGGTAAATAAAATGATTCATGATGAATGTGCTCCATCCGTGTTTATTGCAATTAGCCAAAAGAGCCAGAAAATGGCTTTTGCTAATCACATAATTTAACAAAAAGTCTACTTGTGGCTATATTATTACTTACCTCTGATGTTTCAAATAGCTGCGAGTCTTGTGCCATTTGTTGCTGTTCATTCTCCAAATCCTGCACTTGAACATGGACTCTTCCATCCTCATAGGTTTGATATTCATTGTCCTGTAGACATAGATAGTAAAATGTTAAGGGAAGCAATTTACCATAGTTTATTTGTGGAACAGACTCAGTCCAGATACCCAAATAAGTAAATAAAAAACCTAATTAGAAAAAAGGCAAACAAAAAGATTGTGCAAAGGATTTTACGGTAGGCACCATGTTAAACCCCACCCGCCTCCTCTTTCCGATTGGAAATTAACATAACAGTAGGAGCACGGCTTCATTACTATTCCTGACAGCATTTGAAAGTCAATGAGATGTAAATGATGGACATGATATGGAAAATCTTGGCAAATTTTTTTGAGAGGGGAGAAAAAAAAACTCCACTCTGCAGATATTAGAAGAATGAAACGCAGAACAGCTTGCAAATTCATAATGTGATATTTGAGTATGACTATTGAGGTACCTCAGAGTTGATTGGTTGAAGGATCTATAAAAAGTAATAATAATAAATAGTAGCGAAATATTGGAGTTGGTAGAAGGATGATGGAAAAATGGGTGCATAATCCCTTAAAATGGGTTTAAAAGCAATTTAAATTGGTTCTCAGAGTTAATTACTCATGGTCTATTTTATGAAGTACTTTATATATGGAAAAAAATCAAATGTGTCATTTATTGAGGGTGCACCTTATAATGCAGTGCGCCTTTTTAATGTGGTGCACCTTATAGATGTGAAAATATGGTAATTATCGTAGTAGGGAAACTGGTGAAAACTGCCATATATCTTAGTCCAATTTAACCTCTCTCAAGGGTTAAAAGTAGAGTCCCCAAATAGTTTTTCCAAGTACAAAACAGCATGCCATGCTGGTTAAATGAACCACGGCGGACATTTGCGCGGAGATTGACGCTTATCTCTGTGTTTGTGTGTGGACAAATAAAGAGAAGCTCACCATCAATCACCCGGGACGTGTATAGGGTTGTCCTCGGGAAGGTCAATAATCTTTTCACCTGCATGATGCATTATCAGATCCACATAAAAGCTCCCCATCAAACAGCCACCCACCCACTTGCACACATTAACCTCAGCGACTGGCAGCACAAAGCATCTCCTTACTCGCTCAAAGATACCATGGCCCAAGGTCACAATGGCACTCCGCCAAACAAGCCGTCAGCGTAAACGTCGTGTGATGGAGAAATTAACCGATGACGGTGGGGAGATAGCAAGCACCAAAAAAAAAAAAAAGAAAAAAAAGACTTGGAGCCTACATCTCCTTTACCTGAAAAGATTTCTGATACTTACTGTCACTCAAAGGGAAAAGTCCTTCACAAATAATAAACACATTGCTATAATGACCATTTTGGCATAATACCAAATCCTGGTATTAATAATTGCATGACCTTAAAAGTATTCAACTATTAGAAGTCCTTGTGGCCAAGTACTAAATTTCAGATTCTAAAAAAATATATCAAAACATTTAAATTTACATTAGCAATTTCAAATTCCCAATTTCAATATAATGCATGTATCATATTTTGACAGTTTATTCCCATGCACAATTCAAGTGAGCCATTCAATACAACTGTGTTTATACTGACAGAACACATGAATGGCAATACCAAGGCAGTTACAATAGAACCAACCAATCAAACAAATTAATGAGAAGATCTCATAGAGCTTACTTAACCTATGTTCACTATCCCCTCAGTAGATTTAAATGAAGGGCAACCTCTACATTACTCCACTAGCTGCCCTGGGCTATTTTGCTTATTTCATGTTGGATACACCACTAATAATTTACATCATATATCTAAAGGGGCTATGCTTTAGATGTCAAAAAGAGTTAAATAAGCTCTTTTTCATGTGTTGTTTGGCTCCATACATATGACACTAATCACTTTATTTCCAAGACAACTTGGCATACTATGCCCAATTTGGTTATGCTGCACTATTGTCATCATCTGAACAATATCAGATCATCACAGAGGTTTGGAAGCCCCTATTAAAAAGAGACCACATAGTTAATTCAGATAAACTCACTTGAAATTCTCCGTCGATGGACTCATTGATTTGGATGTCAAGCACTTGGTCTGTAGTGTAATTCACTTGTTCTTGGGGCATTTCATCCTGGGTGTAGTCTTCAGTGTACTGCTGATCTATGGAGTAACCAGACTCCACGCCCACATCCTCGTAGTCGTCGGTGCCCAAGTTGACGGCATCATCAGAGTAGTTATGCGTGCTTTCTTGTTGGTACAATAAGTGTGATGTGTTGAGGCTCAGTTCCTGGCCACTGTACACATACAAATACCACTTTTAATGTGAATTGGAAATAATGATTTAAAGTATTGCCTGCAAACTGCATGATGAATCAAAAACATATTTTAGCAAAGCACATTTTCTAATGCCTATTGATTTTTGTTTATGATTAAATAGCTCTTAAGGTATTTGCACTGCCTGGGTTTTAGTATATGACCTAAAAATACAATATATGACATAGTAGTAGTAGCAGCTTAATGGTAGATTGACATTAGGATGGTTCTGCCTATAGCTAGGTACTCTACTGCCTTGAATAAATGAATGATATTGCTTACCCCATTAGTTCATCTTCATCACTTTGCAGGAGAGCATCATTCAGCTCTTCATCCTCATCTTCAGAAAGATTCTGGATGGGAACCATGGAAAATGTTCAAATGTGTATGGAAACATTTGAACATATAAACATATATAAATCATCTTACCTTTTTACCCAAAGGTGAAAATTCTTCCAACAAATAATCTTCCAGGTCACTTTCCGGGAAAAGACAAATCCATTAAATTCAGAACATACATGTTATATTAACATTATAAAATCCTTTATATTGGTATTGATGTAAGTCAACATTTTACATGATTTTTTTTTTTAATTTTCAATTAAACACGGGAGTTTACTTACCTCTCTAAATCATCATCTTCACCCCTCCTCCTGCGTGAACGCTCCGTTCCTGGCTTGTCATACTCAAAGGAGTAATCTATATTAAAAAAAATGTATATTTTGACCAATGATATTTTGATGAACCGCTCTACCAACTGCCCTGGCCATACCCACCCCAATCTAACATTATTTAATAAAATATCTTAATAGGACGCCCCCAGAAATATAATATGACCATTATTATGACAAATATAATCTGGATTTTAAAAACATCACATTCACATGTGCTCCTTACCTCATGAAGATCCAATGTTTATGCCTATGTATATCTATTACATTATTTCCAGGAAATAGGATGAATGTTTTTCTCCACTAAAATACAGCGTACATAGCAGATTTACATACGATTTTGTTCATAACCCGCAATCATTTTATGACGTATTACAGATCTAAAGGGTCATCCTCTGCGAATAACTGGATCTATGATGCACTATAATAAATACATTGTAATGCATGCACGAAATGACTTTTCTACCAAAGTAGCATGCAAAACATTACTGAAAATGCAAGTATTTTAAATGATCTGCCCTCCTGGCAATATGAAAGTCGGTATACACATTTCCCCCAATGCTAAATACGATGATCACCCCGGAGGTCGATCTAGTTTAAAAATTGAATCCGATCTTCCAAAATCCTAACAAATAACATTTTATTGACCCATGCAGATCTGATGCTTTATGTAACAACATCAGGATTGATGACTAATGTCAACAAAAACAACAATGTTAGCCACTCGGCTAAGTAAGCATTGCAGCCATGGAGAAGAAAAGATCCACCTACCCTCATCATTGGCCGTCATGTTGCAGGAGCGCTTTCCTTCTAACGCGTGTGACTACACGGATCCGATGAACATTTATCTGCTTAATAACTCGACATCGCGATCGAGACAAACTGGGATTTTAAATGAGTGGCGTTTCAACAGAACATCGACAACAACAATCGCGGATGGTTGGCCCCCCGCTTGGCTAAATTGCTAACTTGGAGAGAACAAACATGGCAGAGCTGTCAGCTTCCGCTCCCAACGATTCAATGTAGCTGAGGAATTAACAGTGACTCCTATTGGCGAGGCCCAGAATAACAAGAATATGCAATAGTGAAGACTGGCTGTGAAAAGACACAATTCACAAGCTAAGTGCCAAGATATCATTCCTATTTTACTCTTCCATATGTAGAATAAGCAATAAAATTTAAATAAAACATCACAAGGTAAAATACTGCTTAGAGACTCCAGAAGTGGCAAAGTTATGAATACAGGCACATTGAAATAAAATGCTATTCTAAATTATTCCAGTCATAAAAATTCAAAACAGTGCATAGTCTTGATCTTATCCCCTTGTCATTCATCATTTATATTGGACAATTTGTTTGCTGTCCATTTCAGGGAAATTCCAGCCCCCCCGAAATTCCTCCTGGGATGAAAAAAGGTCAACAAAGACGGTGAGAGACAACCAAAGAGAGGTGAGCAGTCAAGTGAAACCTCTTTGTATTGCCTCATTATGGGTTCCCACTGTGAGGAAGGAGCAATTTTGTGGCACCAGCCAGGTCAATATCTGCAAAGATGGCTGATGGTGGGGATCGGTCGTGCACTTTGTGAAAGACAGTGTGCATATTAATGACCGGAGAGGATTAAAAAAGCAATATTAAGTTCAATCACTTGGTCTCTTTCTTCATTTTTGTGTCTGTCCCTGCATAGAATTAAATACTATACATCTATTTTCATTAAATATTAATTACAAACATATGTTTCCGAAAGCTACATATAAGATATTCATCGCAACCCCCCTTCTGGATTTACTTTCCCAGGAATTTTGATTTCTCTTCCAAATAAATAGTGAAAAGAAGGAGCTGTCACACTCTATTATGCCCTTTCCAAATCCAGTGGTTTTCCATAACAATGCAAATTTTAAAAAAAAGGGTGCAAAGCCAAAACGGACAAGACTTGTTATTTTACCCACAAAAGATAGTAAAACATGCTTTTGACGGGATACGAACATCTTTGAAATGGTTTTATGAGGACAACATTTGCAGTTTTTCCCATTGAAAAGTACGTCAATTCATTACTTGCTTTAAATTGTCACCCAAAAACTGTAATTGCATTCATTACTCAAGAATACATGTACAAACAACATAAAAAATGTCTGACAGAAAGGCTGTTTAATATTGGATTGAAAAACAAAAATGTAACATTACTGAACATGAAGTATTGCATATACAGTGAGTGAATTTAAATAAGTATGCCATTTTACACAATGTTTTGGTTTGCATCTTGTTGCCTTTTGAAAATAACACCGACTACTAAAATATTTACATCCTTAGTGTATATTTGATTACTATTATTTAACAGGTATACACATGTTCATGTTCGGTGTATTATTTAAGAAGAAAAATAACTGTTGTAGTTATTAATTTCATAAAGCTAGTGCATGCTTCTATTTTTGGTTTGATCCTTTCTCACTGTAGATAAATTTGCACCAGTCTGTGACCCACATGCATCTTTTGGTGTTTTATTCAGGCTCTGCGAATCTGTCAACTGAACATCAAGGAGGCTGGGTGGGCGGTTCTTGTTTGAACATAAACCCTATGATTGGACGACACTATCATCCCCGCTACGTTATTGGTCCGATTTGCTCTCAATCAAATCTGTCGCTTATTCCAGCTCCATTCAGCGTGCACGCGCGGACTCATGCGCGCACGCGCTGAGACTGTCTGGAGTGTGTCTGATATTGAAAAAATAGGACAGTGACTTTTTTCCCATCGTCTTCTCTTCCTTTACTCGATCTTTTTCACCGAGGTTAGCTGGCCGAATGTAGGATTTTATCCAGCTGCCACAGGAGCCATCATCACGAGGGACATTTTGTTGTTGTTGTGGGTGGTGGTGGGGGGAAGATGCCAAAGTTTTGGTGCGTCAGCACATTTCGCTGATTGCGCAGACAGGTGAGTTAGCTAACATAAACCTACACGATGCTGCTAATACGTTAGCTTTAAGCAAATGTTTTATTAACCGACTGTATTGAATGGAGTTTCAACGAACCGATGGTACCTGAACACGACGCAATAGATTTGAATGAAGCAGACGTGCGTTGGCGCTTATTTAACCTTCCGAAGAGCATGCGCAACTCACCACGCCGCACTTAAGCTACCTTTGCAAGTCCCCTCCGAACTATTCACAAACTTCGGGTTTTCTCCACACGTAAGCCGATGTATTACCCCGCACCAGGTACGCATTTTGTCATGGAGTCATCATTTCAACTGGCGTGAAAAGACTCGTTGTTGATTTTTTGTTTGACATATTTTGCGCTGTCATTCGTTTTTAATACTATGCGTGTTGCTTTCAGGGTTCAAGGAAAGAGCAGTATCCCTCGAGCAAGGCATCAAACAAAAAGGTTGGTTGCTTGTATATTTTTTAAGCTTTTCATTTTTAAATTAACCTTTTCAAATGTACAGTGTTCTCTTTTTTGTGTGAATTTTAGTTTACTCTATTGAGTTTTTCTACCAAATGGAAGCGTGTTTTTTATATTTTAATGGCATTTTACAGTGTGTCTCAACTACACTTGGATGGATGTTTATTATTGCCTGATTTAGCAAATGTTATACTATTTTTGCATTATATCAATTATTATAATATAATTGGATACATCCAACTGCTTTTGAAGACCACTACATACTGCCTACAGTTAAAAATTGTGCCAGCAATTACCTTTTCATCAACTGGAATGATGAACAGTTCCAAACATCAGTAAGTACAGAATCTTTAGGCAAGCCCAATATAAAATCTCAACTGTATTTGGACTCAATCAGATGCCCTTTAAATTTGAATAGTATATATGTGCCAACACTTTGCAGGGAATTGTTCACAATGGATGAAAAACCAATAAAATCATTTTTAACTCACTGCTTCTTTTAACATAACTGTAACCTTTTTGGATCCACTGTATCTATTTCACATGTAAACTAACCAACTCTTGTCACTTTCTCTCCCTTTTCATTTATTTTCTATGTCACTTTCCCATTCTCACCCAATGGTATTGTTCAATCTTCAATAGTGATCCAAATTAACAATTTTTACCCCCTTCCATCACTATTAACTACCTTTTCAGACTGTGAGGCAAACATAGAGTTCAAACTATTTATATCTCGCATAAGAGCAATTGATTTTACATTTACCCTGCATGTGAACGGCAATAAAGCCCAGTATTTTGCCAATAATAAGATACTAGAGTTGGCGTTATGCACCCGCCCCTATTGTCTGTCTGCAGCCTCAGGTCGTCTAGACATTTGTACTCCTTCACTACAGTCTGCACAGTCTTCCCTGCTCAATGGTAGCTTTTTCGAGGTTGAAAATGGCTGCCTCATTGTGTTTTTTTTGTTATGCCCCCCACACCCCTCACTCAAACCCTGTGACCTGTACAGAGTCCACGTGACGAGTAACAACACGCCGCCTCAGTCATATCACGTCAGTAGCCATTTTGTCGCATTCGTTACAGTTCAACTTAGGTTTCTGGTCACGTTTTTTTGCCCGGATAGTCATTTTTATGCCCAATTTTGGGGAAATATATTTTAGCTCAAATCCTGCTGCTCCGTTGTGAATATGTTAAGCTAACTTGATGCATTTTTTTGTATTTAAAAAAAAACTGTTGCGTTCAAGGCGTTCCATGGAAATTTGTTCAATCATATTTTCCAAAATTAAACTCACTATAGAATTATTGCAATGAATATAGAAAATAGCCATTTGATATTAAAAAAACAACATTTGACTGATAATTTTATTGGGAAAAATGCACCAATAACATGAATACTATTGGAAACAGTGTACTTTTAATTAACTTTAAAGGGATGAAGAATTGACGATGAATACAATGTAAGAATTAAAATATTAATAATAGTTAATCTTTTTAGAGTGACATTATTGATCATCAGGTGGAATTTCTTGCAGTTCGAATTTTTGGGGGGTACTGAGAAAGTACTGCAGCAGTTATTTAAAAAAAACTAGTCTTTATTCAATTGTCATATTTTGTATGTGTTGTTATTAATTCTACAGTATTTGCAGTACTATGTTCACCCTTCATTGGATATTGTAATCCTATATATAAAAAGGTTGACCTTTTTTTATATCTTAAAGGGAATTTGGTGAAGAAACATGTTTGTGGCAGATTTTCATGTGACAAGAAAAATGTTTTTTTTTTGTTAAATGATCTTGTCGCTTACTCGTCACATGTCAAAAATGCGCTGGGAGCATCGCTATGACATGACATGTTACTTTGGCTTTGTGATGTTTATCTTTTTGCCGTATCAGTGACCAGCCCGGACAAGATCTCTTCATTAACACCTACTTAGAGCACATACTTGTCCTCATATTCTTTTAATAGCGCTTGACTTGATTTGTTTTGGAGTAGTTCGCTTAGAAAGTGGTGTCGGTCAAAAATGAGTGGAATTGTAATTATGGAAAGGTGAGAAAGTCGCAACACTTTCAGGTTAATTGAATTTTTTTGTGGTAGACGTTTTGGATTTGTCTATTTTTTAGTCTATTTAAGTCAAGGTTTCCTAAGGTTGAACCCTTAAAAACTATTAACTCACCATTTTGCATTGCTCAGATTGACACTAGTTTAAAATTGAAAGTCTGGTTTAAAAAAATGGTTGTAAAATACAGATTATCCTTTTTTTAAAGATAAATTATAGGGATTTTTGTCAATTTAGTATACAATTTTTAGCATTTTTTCTGGTCCGTGATGGTCCACATAGAAACTATTCTCTGACAACTAAATATGGATATTTTTAGTGAAACACCTGTTTGCGTAGTAGTATATGTTATTATATTTTTTGCCCACGATATTATCCTAAAAAATAGCTTTTCATGCAAATGGCCACCCGTGCGTGTCTACCTGCACCCCCAGCGGGTAAAGGCTCTGCTGACCCTTTCATTCAATAGCATTTTGCAAATGTTTCAAGTGCAAAACAGCAATTCTAGGAATGCTCTGAACATTCTGATAGCCGCAGGGAGATGTTGGCTCACTGCTGGGTTTCCTAAACATTTGCGTTGGTGTTTTGGAAAAAGGATTTCTACACAGGCAGTGGTTTTATCGAACTTTTAAACCATGTTTATTTTTTTCAAGACCTTCCTTGATTATCTGTTGTCAAGGTATTTGAAATTGATAATCATTTGCTGTGATCAATCTGCATCAAAATGTCTCGTCATGCTAATTAGGATCTTGACCTTTAACATTTAATATTGACATGCTAATGATAAAAAAAAAAGCATAGTAGAAATGTATGTTTTATAATTCTAACCAAAGGTCCATGTATAGATGTCTAATCCATTTTGACCGGGCATCTATAAATGTCAATTTTAGCCCCTAAGCTAAATTGATAAATTATTAATACCTTCCTAAAGTTTTCTCCAGTTAGTCAGTTTTCTGAAATGGCAACAAAAAATAATTCCTAGTGTAAAATGTCACTATTCCTTGCTTATATGGTCAACAAAAGTTAAATACAACTGAACTGTAGTTATCGTAATTCTATTAGCGGAAGATTTTTCTATTGTTTTCCCTCATTGTCAGCTTATCTGAACATTCTATTTTATTTGTTTTAAACCATTTAAGTGATTTGGCGTACAGTATAATGTTCGAAAATAACCAGGGTGTGTTAATTTTAGGTCGATGTCAATCATAAAAGTTAGTTTGACCTTGAATGAACCAACCAGTCCAATAGAAATATTGATGTTTATCCCAATTTCACTTGATACTCGGCTCTAAAATGCTGAGTCCTCCCGCAGTCTTTTTAGTCTCCACCCACGATATGGTCACGAGGTATGACGCCATGATGCTTTCTGGATGAAAGCAGCTGAGTTACAATGTCTGGGATTGCTCATTTCCAAGTTTTTTTTTTTTTTTTTTTTTGGCTGCAGCTGCCATTGTCTGTCGTAAACGGCGGGGATTTCATTTGTCGTCACCTTCTTTTTTATCCCCCTTTTAACTGTTGCGTATTTAAAATGGAGGCCTGTCTGTATTTACCGTATGATGGTGATTTTTAATTGTGACTCGTTTTTTTGGACTATGACTCTGCAGTGTTGTCGATAGCTACGAATCAAAAAAACAACTGATAAGAGCGTCCATTTTAGATGAGCTAGTGAAACAAAGGCCGTGCATCCCTGTGGAAAATTAACTCAAAGTGCTGATTTTCATAGTTTTTGGGGAATATTAAAATATGCCACATTCTTCGTTAATTTTTAACTCCGCTTCCTTAAATTAATTTGATATAAAAGCACATTGAACATTTTCTCCATCATTTTAATTTTGTTTTGCAAGGTCGTTTTTGGTTGTTTGTTCATTATTTATACGCGTTTGACTAAATATTTAGTGTGAAGTGTCCTCATTAACAAATAAGATGTTCAAATACTGATTAAATTCTCCTTGTATGAAACCTTCATTCAAATAATTTTTACGCAATGAATATTGAATGAATGAATTTAATAGAATCTGTTTGTTTTAGAATTGTAGTTCAGAGACATTTTATTTTTTTGATTCATTTATACATATTTTTCTATGTTAAATAGGGAGATAGAGTTAATACTATTTTCAAATCGCATGCTACTTTTTCCTGGAAAGGCATGTTTGTTTGTCTCTTATATTAAATAATTATTATGATTTTTGTCCGGTATGTACACTGTTGCTTAATATTTTTTTCAATTAATAAGGTTCTGCTTCTACTGAGCATTGTAAATGCTGGTGAATATTTGGTACCTTATTTTTTCAATACGGTACATTACAACAATTACAGATATTCAATCTGTAAATTGTCAACTTTTATTCATTTATCATCAAATTGAAAGCTTAATTTGTGTGCATATCTGCTAATTTTGCAATGTAGTAATGTATACATCTATTTCTCAATACCTGTGTTAAAACCACTACGATTACGAGCACTTAAAAATGACTTGGTTAAGCTCAAAAGTGATCATATATACTGAATATAGCATTGTTTTTTTGTTTGCGATTTACATTTCTCCTTTTAAAGTTTTATTTACTAGTAGGCTGGTAATAGTAACATAAATGTTTATTGAATATTTTTTTCAATATCAAATTTTGCCAGAATTGTGCTATTTGCTCTTGTTTATTTGTGTATTCCTTGCTGATGTGTTTACCATATTTAAGTTAAGTTCAAACAATAATGGCCATGGTGTATTAAGTAATGTTTTTAATTAATACTTAAGCAGTACTAATGAAACAAGCAGAACCATTCTTAATAGATAATAAGTACATATAATTTAAATCAGCGGTCTACTTTCGACCAGGACTTACACTAGAGGTTTATTTCAAACTGACTTATACTTTTACTTTAGAATGGTATTCTTGGAGTTTTAATTCAGAATGTATTACATTTTCATGTAACTATGCCCCATTGATAATTTTGTGAAAACTAGTATATCTTACCTTTATACCTTTTAATGCTTAATGTGCATGGTATCAAAGTATTACAGACATCCTAATTACTGTAAATTAAAAAACACACTTTAACCTATAAGCTATAAAAAAAAAAAAAAGATTGCGAGCCTGCATGACCACAAATTCTAACTCCAAGCAGCACAATTTACTATATCACATATTGTATGAAGTACTGGCAAAAAAGAATTAGTAATTTTTCAATGATCAAAAACAGTCATTTGTGGCATCCCAATTTTCCCCTACATGTCAGTTATTTCACCATTTTGCACTTTCTGGGGCTTGTCTTTTAAGGCACCATCCCTAATTGGTGCTTATTTAAGGGGACCTAGAGTACCTGTTTCCTCTCTGCCATTTGACCTTTCAGTGAATTAAGATGGTTGAGCAGAATTGGAGTCGCTTGACCTCTGAGCGCACCACGACTAATTAGAAAATCACACATCTCTCCGAGGTAGGGCGGGATAAAAAATGATTTCCTTTTACGCTATAAGTAGGGGGTTGGCGGCTATTAACCACCTGGCCCAAAGTGAACGCGACTGATTGGCTTTCCCTGGACTCTGAAAGTGAATATTTCACATTTGCTTTCTTGCGTAGATCATATTTGACCTCCGTATAAGCCGTGTAGGCTAGATGAGGGCAGGGTCTCTTTGCTGTGACACAATGGCGTGGAAAGGTCAGTCCTAATGAAGTCGGGGGGGTGACCTCCGGTATTCAGTGACTTGGCATGGGCCCCCGTCCCTCTGCCGCAACCATGCCGCTTAATCCTTGTTTGATCCTAATTGATAGGCATTAACACGATCCTTATCCAGGAGCTGTGTTTTGTCTTGCATTGGTCTCCTTTCATGGTGTGGCTGACACAAAAGTGTGAAAGCGTTAATCCAAATGTGAAATTGATATTTTTCCACGTTTGTGTGATTAAATGCAAGCCATGCCCTCAAAAACACTGAAGAGTACTTAAAGGACTTAGCACGTGACCCCAGAAATCCAATACCAGCCCATTGCGTTGTGCTATTTTCCTTGGGGTCCTTTTCATCTTCATTGCCCAGTGATTACCGTCTCTTTAACTGGGGACTAATTACCGTCTTTGGGAATGTTTGTGTTGACTTTTAAGGCACAATGTGTGAACAATGTGGCCGTTAAACTTGGCGCAGGTGTTCCAGGGAATATCTTGATTTGGATCCGGTTAGCTTTACTTATAAAGACTTTCTACCCTAAAACAAGGACGTTCAAACAACATTTTCATTTCAACCAATCCAGTATAGACAGTTTAACCAATAAGGTTTCTGAAATAGTGAAATGTCTTCTTCAGCCATCGTTGGTATTGAATGAAATCCTGGAAAACACTTAAAAAATAAGGACTTTAAATCAAAATGTGTCTATCGGAGACTTTCTCTTAATTCAATGTAAAACTGCTTAGCAAATTGTACTAAAACTTGCTTTGGGGTAAATTTGTGGAAAGCAGAACTGAACTCATTTTTTGGCAAATCACCACTGTGCTTTCTTACAAATGTGCTGAGCTTTTAAGTAGAGCAAGAGTGTGGATTTAGTATGGCTTAAAAAAAAATGAAAAATGCTAATAGAAATGCCTTAACCTCAATCCCATCATGATGTTTACACAGAATAAGAACATGGAAGAAAGGAAGCACAATATCGGCTTTCACAGACTATATAAAAGGGGGCTAATATCTCATCTCCAGTCAGGTGGGCGTTCAAATAGCAAGCAATGCTTGGAGACATTTTCTTACATTTCTGCTCCCAAGTGTGCAATAGTCCACTTCAGGACGCCAGGTGTTGCTCGGTTCTTGTTGGTTTCACACGGAAAGTCCGCTTTCTCCCTGGAACGCGGTGCTCCCGTCTCTGTAGGATTGGATTTTTCTTTTAGACTTGTTTGCGGCACTGAATAATGAGCTCTCTGGAAGGGCCTGATGACATAATCTGGAGACTGCTGTGAAGAAAAATAATTAATTACCGCAGAAAACTACAGACTCCTATGCCACTGGTGTACACTCCACTTGACTGATTCCCACCTGTCCCACTCTACAGTATATATGTACCGTACTCCTAATTGTCAGATTTAACTTCAACAAGCCCCCCTAAACCCCCCAAAAATACACATGTGCATCATTCCGTTGGCTTGACAGGGTGTCCTTACTTCACAGTATACAAAATCTTGAGGTATATACAGTGAAAAAAAGTAAATTATGTTCTAACTTTAAACTTTATTTTTATTTATTTTAATATTGTAGGGTGACCTTGAAAGACACTTTTTGGTTAACTTTATACATACTGTATTTGGGAAATTTCGTTGTCACAGTAGCAAGAGGGTGAGGATGCAGAAATAGTAAAGGAATTTTAGACATAAATAGATAGGTCATAATTTAGTTAATAAATAAATACATGAATAAATATATAACTGAATAAGTGTACACACCTATATATATACACATAAACATATATATATACATATACATACACATACATATATATACATACACGTACATATATATATATATACATATACATACATATATATACACATACATATATATATATATATATATATATATATATATATATATATATATATATATATATATATATATGCATATACATATACATACACATACATATATATACATATACATAGACGTACATGCATGTATAAATACAATTTAGAATTATTTTTTAGTTATAATGTCATCTTATGCTCCGCTTATTTTTCATTGTTAATGGAAAGTTAAACAAAAAAAAAAAAACAGTTGGCCAAGCTCACATCTATTTTTTTACATCCCTATTGGACATATCTCTTGACTTTGGTAATTATGCTAATAATCATGAAAACAATATAATAGCTATTGTATAGTTGCATTAGGTCTCAATGCAATATTTTTGCACCCTAGTCAGTGTTTCATGATTTTTGCTATGCCATACTTTGTTAGCAACTTAAGCCAGTGATAGAAAAATCCTTCTTCCCCCGGACGCTTCAATCAATAATTGCACTTCTCGGGAAGCACGGCAAACGTGCGCGCACGTGTGTGTTTTACTCCGAGGCTACAAAATGCTAAGTAGGCTCAGATGTGTACAATAAGGCACTCATGTTAAACCCTTGTGTCAGCGCAAGTCAACAGTGCAGCTCTATATTATCTTGTTTTGCAACATGAGCCTTATTGCCAGAACATCACACGTCACATCTTTTTTCTCACTAACTGCAAGGATGACAGATGAAAAACGTTCATGTAAAACGCCTCCGTGATGTTTGTGCATCACTGCGGAGACACATGTTGCTGTTTTTGCAGTTCTGCCATGTGAAGTCAATCTTGTGAAGATAAAAAGACACACTTATTTCCTCCCCTTTTCCGGATAGAGTTGTCAAATCCTCACCAGTGGACCGCCATTTTCATTCAATTTCAACTATGCCGTCTGTCCTATTTCCCATTCATGAACACACATCATTTTTTTGTGGGTTTAGCCCCATGTTGACATGGATTTTTAGTTTTATTCAATTAGAAAATGTCAGACTACATTATTTTTTTGGGTATGTTTCTTGATGTTTGGGTAGATGAGGAAATACCTTTTCAGCTTGTTCAAATTGTGTGAGAGGATTGCCTGAATTTAATCCATACTTGTTCACATTGAATGAGTTAGAGTGAATGAAGGGCTTATATTTTTTTTACAGATTAAATGCTCCTGGCTATAAACTCCACACAAGTTTTACTAGAATTTTTTTTCAATAAAAAAAACACAGGACTATATATTTTTTGTTCAGATTCTATTTACCATTGGCAATTTGTAAAGGTAGGACGCATATATTAGTATACACATTTGTTTAACTCAATGTAAAAATACACAAAAAATATTTGAAGTGACCATCAGTGATGTTAATTGTGAGGGATGTTGTTTTTTTACTTTGGTTGGTTGGACAGTTGTTTATTTTTTTATACCTTGACTAGCTCAAAGAAAAGTTCTAATTCTATTTCATTCCACATGGACCAATCCAACCCAACTTGTCAATGCAATACCTTCACACACACACTCCCATAAACACATCTCATGACAAAAGCACTCACCATCAAGGGCGCCATCACCTTTGCCACTAATGAGCCTGTTTATTTATCAGATTTTCCTCTTAGGCTTTGTGTTGCAAGAGAGGGAAAAACAAGCCACGCATAGCACAAGTCAATTGTCTTCTTCAAACAACAATAACATGGATCGTAGCTCAAGGGTAGAGAAAACTACTAGATTAAAGTATAGAAATGTTCATATGGACAGTTTTAGGGTTGCTTAATGATTGTTTTGTATTAATTTTATCTGGCTAGCTATCAAAGTAATGGTTTTTACAATGCATATTTGTGTATATCAAGTTCTAAGCAATTCTCTTATAGCAACATAACAATATCCAAACTCTAGTTATTTATTGTCGTCTTGTTTTTCCCGAAAACGTTAACGAATGACTCACACTATTTATGCAATTAGCCTCAGGATATTTTTCTGATAATCTTGACTGCTCAATTTCTTTGCCACTAATGTCATATATCAATACTTAATAACCAACTGACAACCATACAACGACTTAACGTATGGCATCAACCGTCGGGTTTTACTAATTTATATTTGCCGATTTTTTTTCCCTTAAAACGCAAATCTCGATTTGGAGCTTAGTCCCCTTTTCAGTAATAATGAGGCTTGTCTGATTCGCATCCTTTTTTTTCATTTTAGCCTACATCTGTCAACGCCACTCAGCGCTGTTACATGGCTTTATTTGCTCATGTCGATTGGCTTCCAGTCTTTGAAGCTTTACTGTATATTTGCTTATCTGTCCTGCCATCCCGTCTATTCAAACAGCGTTCCTTCTATTCAGCTTCTTCTCTCACTGGCTGAGCCTTTTTACCCCCCTTTTTTTTTGTTCACCCTTACTTATTTGGGGGACCAGATGGTGAGGGCCACGGAAGCGCCTCTTTTGTCTGGCCGTCCTTGTGAAAAGAGTCTGTCCTCCCTAATGTAATCAGTGGCACCGGAAGGGTCCATTTTGGAGTGTGAAAGGAGACAATCGGGGCCTTGGACACGTCCAGATTACACAAATGTAGAGTGCATCTTCCGCGCCAGCCCCTTCTTCTTCTCCCAGGAAGATCCCTATCTTTGATCACTGGAGGGTGGAAGTGGTGATCCCACCTCAGCGGGGCCAAAGGGCGAACCCGCCCTATCCCTGTTTACCCTGCACTTGGCTACCGCTGACCCCTCCTTCCGGAAGCAACCACAGGGAGCTGGTTTGATACCATGACCTGTCTAGACACCCTAGCCTGTTGCCAAGAGGACGTCATGATCTCTGACCTCAAATATGGTTGGAAAGAAGCCACTAGGCTCCTTTTTGAAGCCACTAGGCTCCTTTTTCAATTTTTTAGAAATAGGGAGTGCAATAGCCTACCTAATCTCCTTGGAAATACAATTTGGGAGATTGTTTGACTTTTTAGATGGATGGAAAATTAGAGTCTTTGCAGCCTGATTCTTAATTTTTGCTACTTTGTTAATGTAAATCAATAGTTAGTGACGATGGGTACAATTTCATTTTGGTTTCTTTTTTGGGGGTCGTTAAGGTGTGAAAGTGAGGAATCAATGGTACGGTTGGTGGCGCTTTTAATTTGTCTTGAAACACTCCCTGCCCTTCTTTGACAATAATAGTGTGACTGTCAGACAGATGAAATTAGTGGTGACTAGCCGCTGTGTACCCTAATAAATGGCTTTTTTGAAAAAACTTATTTAAAATATAAGTTGAAAACAAGAAAGTATTTTTCTTGCACTTTATTTGTATTAATCTACGTTGCATAGTGTTATTTTTAAGATTCATTTTCAAAATGAAGTTGTCATCCAAGAGATTTTCATTGATAAACTCAAATCTATTATCCTTCCAAATTTGTAGTCAAAATCTCTATTTATGACAGCCTTACTTTACATTATTTTCAACCTAAAATGACTCACCAAATATTTCCACCCCCCCTTACATTTATTTATCCAATGCAAAACTCTTGCTCTTTTCTCAGTCTTATCAACATGTCACCGTCCCACCACAGCGTCACGGTGGACGACATATTCACATATCGGGTGCTTCACATCTCTCTGGTTGTGATTGCGCCGCCATCATGGCTGCCGCCGACCCCGCCCTCACTCTCTTGCCACTCAGCAGTGGTTAAAATGGCAGCATGAGAGAGAGAGAGAGAGAGAGAGAGAGAGAGAGAGAGAGAAACGCCCGCCACGGCGAGCTAGGACACGGTTGACTGAGCTGAAACTCGCCTTGTATGCCGCCTGTAACACAGACCATGAGTTTTGCATAAATACCCATGTATACAATTACAATATACACTACTTGTCTTATTGCCCAATTGCCATTTTTTTTAGTAGTGATATCCCAATGCCTATTTTCAAGTGATATGGGCGAATCCCATTTTATTCCCATTAGGTGATATTTCTCAAACTACCATTTTTGTTTACCTTGATGGTAAAATAAGACATCCATTGGACGCCATAGCTTTTACAACACAATTTAGCTGTTTATTTAGTATTTTTCTAGCACCAAGTGAAAAACTTTAGCCAAAAAGCAAACAAATATTCACCAACACTGTATTTTGTAACTCAATATGGCTTTTATCGCAATTTTACAACGAACATCAACCCTTTTTGAACCCACATCTTTGGCGAAATGCTGTTTTTAGTCAGATTGCATGTGATGCATGATGGGAACCTGCAGTTATCCTTGACTTTCTCTGCACAATTTCCATTATCCACATGCTTGGTTTCCAAGCTCCATGATTGTTCTAGTTTTCACTGTCATTTATGTTTTGAAGTGTAGAAATATCGCCTTTGATTGCATGCACATTCATTTTTAATGCCGGTAGAGCACAGTGGGTTGATCAGCGATGATTGAACATCTTTTTGTTCTCGCCAAAAAGCACTCGACTCGTGCGCTTATCTTATCATGCCGAGTCCCAATCAATCAGCTCTATCAAGTATTTCCCAATTGGACACGATGAGTAAGTAAGTGAGCTCATTCAGTTTGAAATGACTCCAACTACCAAAGACCCAAATGACTAAATAACTCAATTGCGGTATGTCGCATAGTTCCGCTTTGGGATTTTTTTTGGTGAGGGGTACAAAAATGTCCAAACAATCTATTTTTAATCCTACCTACTCATGCTCATTGACACTTATTAAACATATTTTCCTCTTTCCACAGTGTTGCGAGCTGATGGCGATGTTTGGAGAAAGATGTCATGCTCAAGGATGGGCTTTTTTTTCTCCCCCTTCTCGGGCGATGATGTTGCCACGGTTGCTGCTGGAGGACCAAGTTCCTGCTTTGTGCCGCTCTGCTGTGTTGTAGAACCACCAGGTGAGTGACAGGCTGTTGGGAAACTGATAGGGGGCCGAGGTAAGTCTGATCTCTTCTTGACCCTGATTCCTTTTATGTCAACACAAAACATTGAGATGTCCTCTAGAGGTGTAACTGGGTTTTATTTATTTATTTTACCCACATTTATCAACCCATAGAATGCTATGGGATAGACATTTAATCCATTGGAACTGGGAGAGTTGGCAGTAATGCCAGCCTCTCCAGGTCAAATTAATTGGACGCCGATGGCCATTAATGCCACTGAACTGTAGGTATTTGCTCCCAATTCTTATAGTTTAGATGTGATATTTAAAGTGAATGAAATATTCTTTTAGGATTTCTTTTTTACATTGTATACATATATAATAATGCCAGTATTAATTGACCTGTTTTTGGGGGGGACCCAGATGTCCATATTAAATGAAATGACATCCCCAAGGCAATTTTTCTGTTTGCAATTAAAATGTAAATTGATGAAAATGTATGTTCATTATTCAAGGTAGCAATACATATAATTATATATGAATAAATACATTCAAAAATAATATATATACACACTAAATCCTGCACTGTTAGTCCATTAGTTCACATTCTGAATAGGTCATAACTACTTTGGATTATATTTAGAAAAGCAGTTATTTTATTTATTTTTTAATGTAAAAAAATACCCCAAAAACCTCAAATCTTAAAATGTTCTATTCAGATACTTGATAACACTTAATTCTATTTTGTGTTGAATTTGCAAATTGAAATTAAACTTCACGACTCGTGTTAAACAAATGACAAAACGTCACTCTGTACTTTTTCCCGTAACTTTAAACAAAATTCTTTGTAAAGTTTAGTTTAAGAAGTTTCATTTTTTAATTTAGAAACCGGAAGAAAGTTATCTTAAAAAGCAATTTGAATTAGAACTGGGACTTCCATGTCAAGAAATAGACCCCCTGTTGTAATATGAATAGCAATATTTGATAAATAAATCTTTTGAGGTCTACTCCTCCATTTAAAGAAAAAACATCCCTCTAGCAGCCAAGCTAAAGATAACTTTTCTTTCCCACTCACTCAAAGACGGTGTGTGAAATGAGAGTTGCCTGGGTGTGACTTTTGCCCGAAGCATCTGGCGGCTATTGTGCGGCCAGTCAAACCTCTGCAGGCACCAGCGCCCTGACTTCCATACATGAGAGATCAAGGGTTACCAAGGTGCTTCGCGGAACCCAGGCCTCAATGCGAGTCACAAAATACTCATTTCCTTTTGCCTGTTAGCTTGCCTGAGCAAGGATTCAGACAGGGTCACCCACATTTAGTTTTTTCTTCTTCCATCTTCAATGGAAAAACGACCCCAATCGTCATTCTGCCACTACGATCTTGTACTCTCTCTCTTTTTTTAGCCATTTTTTTTGTTTATCCAATACCAGACAGAGGTGCCTCCCTTGCAAGTCGTCCCGTCCACTTCTCATTCTTACCACTGAGCCACGGCATTAACTTGTATTCTAACAAGATTAAAATATATTCGTCCTGGGGATTAGCATAGTTAGGTGTCCTTTCACCTCACCACAGTAGGCTTTGATCTGCGTTGCGAGGCGAGAGTCCTCCTGGCTCAGACCTCGCCGTTCGAGTGCCAAGTGTGAAATTGGCCTGATGTCATCCCCATTCTTCACCTTTTTTACGTCTTTCAACACTTTAATGATGTTTCCGTCACGACGCCCGGGTACCTCCAAGCAGATTCCGCTCTGGCCCGGAGGAAGCATATATGTGTGTATATGTGTGCATGTGTGTGTGTAAAGGACACAGTAGGGAAGGAGGAGCTCATGGCTGCCTGCATGTGGCCATTTTTGGGGGGATTAGATCGTTTTTAACAGGTGGATAAAGAAGATCTTGCCAAAAAAAAAAAAGAAAATACTCCAAGTGTTAGAAACTTAAACCCACTTATGAACAGGAGCAACATATTAGATTAGAAGTATCATGATAACTTGAAATTGAGATGGTGTTAAACTATCAAGTACATGTCAAGGGTTGCACTAATTGCTTAACGTGTTGACTAGTCAACATTTTTAGATGCAGATTGGAATAAAATACATTTTATTGAATATATATATAGATGTAATGTGATATTTTCTCAAAAGAGTCCCATGTGGATGGTTTTAGAACTGGTTTATTACATTATTAGCAAGTGAATTAGACTGTGAAGATAAACACAATGAAAACCCCACACTGTGCACTAAAATGAATTTCATTTCATTTCTCCAATTCCTGTAATCGTAATACTAATCTACACGGGTAGATGCTATAATATGCATACTAACAGATAATAGAAGTAATATTAATAAAGAACAAATTTAAAGAAATTGTGGAATGGAACGAGTTTGGATGACATAGAAAAATATAGTTTTTAGCCACTACCTCGTATCTAATCATGTTTTTTATGTTTTTGTTATTTTTGGCATCCACTTTTACAATCTTCATAGATTATTGTTCAAAACAGTACTAGTAAAAACAGTCTATGCTGTTGTTGCATGTTTTATTATTTTATTTTCAATGTAGTACTTTAAATATACTCTGTACTCTCACTACAACGACTAATTATATCAGCCACATACCATAATGAACATAAAACCACTATAGATATTGTTTGCCAAGATTCCTGAAAGGGTGAGTAAGTAATTTAGTTTCATTTTCCTATGTTGAACTTTTCTTTAAACTTGATATGAGTGTTAAATTGAACAAAATAGTGATTTTAGAGTTTGAAAGCATGCTCTTTTCTGGTATAAACAGATTTTGAAATGAGAACTTGCGTTCGACTTTGTCCTTTGGACAGCTTCAATTTTAAAGCCTATTTACAATTGTTTGGCACAGCTCCTGGAAAATAAGCCACATTTCACGCGATTGTTGCCTGACAGCTATTCCTGGACAGTTATTTAGTTTCTTGCCACCTACGTAAATATTCAGTGTTGCGATTTGTGAAACGAGGCGTTAGGAATCGCCAACACTTAGTCCACCACCTGAATAAAAAAAAAAAAAAAATGGGTCACTTTAATCAACTTTTGAGAATACCTAACTCTTATTTTGGAAAATATCAACATTAATCCACATTAATATTATTAGAGTGAACTGTAGAGTCACATCCATCATTTTTTTTAAAAATTGTGCTTAAATAAAGAGCATTATGGTATAGTTTTTTTTTGATAAATTAATTTCACACACTCCAAAGGATCACTTAAATAACAGAAAATGTCTTTATTAAGATATAATGACAAGTTTAGGTAATTTTAGCCTAATTGCATTTGTTTCATTTCCATAGTCTTCTATGTAGCAGCATTAAATTTGTAAGTAGTGACATTTGTTTGATAAATTTGGGACTTTAGATCAGTTTTTCTTATTTTTTGGTAAGCAAGGAAATTCAACAAGTGTCAGCTGTTACTTCAATTTATTTTTTCCTGTAAAATATCATGTTTTATTGTCACAAACAATAATACAGTATATTGCATTGTCTGATACAGTTTTGTAGTACTTTCCTCATTAGCTACTATTGACAAGACTTAGTCTGAATGCTCATTTTTGATGATGCTATTATCCATCCCATTTAATCTCCTACTCCAAACCCATTGGACGCTTCTTTCCGTCAATGGCATCAAATGAATTCATCACATAACATTTTCCACGATGGCCCACTTTTGTCACTTCTACTTTTTTTTTACCCTCCAAGGGCAAAAAAAGACGCAATTCAATAGAATTCTTTTTCTATATTTCCTCCATCATCTTTTTCGTCTTTTCCCAAATCGACAGTTCATCATTTCATGTCCCGGCATGAACTTTTTGGGAGCCTCTCCCGTGTCTTGTGAATATTTTCACGCAGCACGAGAGCGCATAAGTGCATGCACAAATGAATAAAATGTGTGCATGTGTGTGTGTGTGTGTAAGCCAGGAAAGAAGGAAAATAATAAAAGCGAGTGATAGTAAGATGTGTGTGAGCGTGAGAGAAGGGGAAGCGAGTTTGGGTGGGAAGGCTCTGTGTGGAGAATGGGTTAGTGAGGGGTGGGTGGAGGAAGAAAGGGGGTGGAGGGGATTCAAGGGGGGTTTATAAACCAGCCACCTGCAGCCATGACAGGCTTTGACCTTCATTTCTCTCTCTCTCTCTTTTCGTCTCTCTTTTCCGTCCTTCCATTCCTTTTTGCCTGGATGGAAGTTTTTTTTTTTCCTTTTTTTTTTACGTTTTCCAACAGCGTGTGAGGAAGACCGACCGTGGCGAAGACAGGACAAGCGGTCGTACAAACAAAGACTAGTGGTTCAAGTATGAAAATGCAGATAGGCCATTGTTGTCGTTAGGGCGGGGGACACGGCTGGGGATTGTTCAAGGCTTTCTCTTGCATAATGTTTGGCTGCTTTGGCCTATGTTTTCATCTGTCGAGTGGGTGTTTTGCGTGGAAAGGAGGATTAATTTTTTGCCATTCAAAATGTCAACCTTTTTTGTTCTTGTTGGGTTTTTTTTATGGCATTAAACATGAACGTAAGCTTTTGGCTTGTACAAAAAGAACAAAGTATTGTTTTTGTCCATAATCTTCGAGGTTTATTTTCTGTTTTGCAATTTCCAGGAGGCAGTTAAGTACACAATTAATACATGATACAAATTATGTACACTTTGAGTTTGTTGTCTTCACCAAAGGATAGCATCCAACATAAAATAAAAAATAGCATTGGATTCTACAACTCTGTGCTGTCGTTTTTATTTAAACATTGTTCATATATATAGATAGATAGCTCTACGCTGTATGAGTAAATTCAGGATGTCGTATACCAGCAGTGTTTGTAAAAAGGCATTCAGCTTGAATAGTCTGCATTTGTTTTTTGTTTTTTTGTTTTTTAAGTAATACTGCGTATCTGATTCGGCACAGTTCTGTTACACGAAAAAGTCCACATGGGGACTTTTTAAGGCAAAGTGTGTTTCAGTTTGGTGGATCATCATCATATCTTTTGTTGTTGTTTTTTTTTAATTCACACACACTTTTTTTTGCAGATGCACAACAGAAAAACACATTGAAAGGCAAACTAAAATAAATTTGGCGTACGGCAGGGGTTCGGGAACCTGCGGCCCGTACTCAGACCCCCGAGAGCAATTTTTTACAAACAAATAGCATTATAAAAAAGCCCCCCCTCCTAAAATGTTGATAATATATAATCACACATGTAAAAATTTGTCCGATTTTATATTTCATGGCCCCTGATATAGGCATAAGGTTCCCGTATACGCCCTGAAACATGAATACAGCCTTATCTCGGTCACATTAGCTCCATTAATAAACACAGTTGTTTGCCCCCCAAGTACAACAAATTGCAGCGTTCATGCAAAAGGCCTCGTAGACACATTTTCCATTCACAAAAAAACAAAAAAAAAGTTATTGCAAGATATAAACAAGCAGTGTAAACACCTCAGAAACCTACTCTAAAGCAACACTGGTCATTGGATAGATTTTGTTTTTTTGTTTTTTTTCTCCCCGTCAATAAAATCTATATAAATACACATATGAAGTCCTTTTTTTTTTAATACAGTCACAAATGGATGTCTCAAATACTGGCAAAGATTTAACAAGGTCACACACAAGCTGCATGAGTGCTTGTGGTTCGAATGCTACACGGTTTACTATAGGCAGCAGTCATTCATTTAATACAGCAGTGATTGATATTGCTATTTCAAATTAAAACACTCACACTCACATAGAAGCAACATGTTAGAAAATAATGCCATAAAAATCTCTCTCTTCATCTCTATACATGATTTCAAAACAAAATGGTGTTAGTTAGCAGTGATTTCAATTCACAGTAGCCTTGATGCAGCAGGAACAACAACAGACAAAAAAAAAACATTCTTTGGACTTGTTTCTTCTCTGATAGAAGTGCCAGATGTAAAAATGACAATCATTATATCATATATATATGTATACTGTATATTGGATGGCATTCATAATTGATTAATTAGAAGCTCCTGCTTGGGCGGGGCGGGAACAGACAGTGACAACTTTATACAGCATCTTGTATAGACGTGATATTGCAGACTATGCTGGTATATTCTCTCTTAAACTCATTATAACCTTTAATAGAGATAGCCGTGCAATACTTTTTGACTGGGTTAAGCTAGCAAAGAATGCTAACCTCCGAATCAAATTGTATTGGAAGACTATCGCCATCATTTGTATAGTCAATGAGTTAAACTGGCCCTTTTTGTTGGGTGATATTATTGCATCATAATATTCCTATAGTGGGGTCATGTGATCTGGCATCACTCACTATACTCTGTATATTTCTGTGTGATAGGATAGATTTAAAAAAAAAAAGGAGATAAAATATGAAAAAACCCAAGTGGGGGGGTTCTGTTCAGTCGCTGTCGGATTTGTCGTCCTTGGTGACGGTGGCGTGGTTGTATAGGCCTTGCGCCATTAGATGCAGCGCTAGTGTGTTCTTGCTCCCGTTGGCCTTCTTGATCTTGGCCCGCTTGTTTTGAAACCAGATCTTGATCTGAGACTCGTTTAGACCCAGTTCCTGCGCCAGGTTCTGGCGCCGTTGCTCGGTCAGGTAACGGTTGGTCTGGAATTCGGTTTTGAGTCTCTGCAGCTGCTCGGCGGTGAAGGCCGTGCGCGGTCGCTTGTCTTCCTTGCTGGTGCTCTTCTTCTTTGGTTTGCGGGATCTCGGACCTGCAACCGTGGAAATGCTATTTATTAATGTTATCAACATCTTGTGATGATGTTTAACTTGAAAATGATTGGCTCATTCTTGCATGTCCTCACGCTGAATTAATTAGAAAGATTCTCTGATTTGTTTCGGTTTCAATAATTAAAATTGTGTGGATTATGTTATGCATATGTATAATTGCTCTGATCTGTGCTCCATTACATTTTGCTATGAAATTATGATTGTAAATGTAAAGGTTGTTACTTGATGTTATAATGTGGTATAGTAATGTAAAAAGTATTGCATAGGCATGATGTGAAATGCACAATTTAAAGTCTACACACACATTGATGCATGCTTGTCAGCAGACACACACACATTCTCTCTCTCACACACACTCACACACACACACACACACGCACAAACTCTACAACTCGTAGTAGTTGCCTCCTCCACCTACATAATGCATGAGAACAAGTTGTACTCCGTTTGATTTGATCCATCCACAACTCGTATACATTTTGTTTTTTTTGCTGACGCGTCAAAAGTTTGTTAGTTGCAAGTTTTGATGATTTTAAAAAATGCCTGCAACTCATGCAAAAATCTATCTCGATCCCCTTATTTTGCAATAGTGTGCAAAAAATGTTTTTGAATTGCATGAATTAATATTACTTTTATCATAGCGTTTTTAAAAATATTTTAATTTGCAATGGCTAATCTGGATATTTTGCAAGGTAGTATAGTAATTGCAAATGTAAACACGGGGCCTGAGCCCACTAGTCGGCTTTTTTCGGGTGTGTTCGGGGTTCGATGATGACCCACCTGAAGAGGGTCTGTCCGAGTAGCGGGTGCAGTACACCCAGGCGGGCCACAGCATGCCGGGTTGCTGTCCCGGTGGTGCGTTCGAGCTGGCTTGAGAACTGTCCGAGTCCGAGCTTAGGCACTGATCTCCGCTCTCTCCGCGGGCTTTCAGGGGCTCCTCGGCGGGTATGGCTGGCTTCTTAACGCCGCTGACTGCGTGCGGTGTGGAGGTCCCTTCCGCGGGCACCGCGCTTCCCACCGGCTCGGTCAGAGGCGCAGCCGGGCTGCCGAGGCTCTCCGGCGGCGGCGGTGGTGGTGGCGGCAGCGGTAGCGGAGGCTGCGGGGGTGACAAAGTGCTCTCCCCGCGGCGATGCTGGTGGTGTTGGCGGTTCCCTCCTTGGTCCTTTTTGCGTCCGAAATCGGGCCTGAGGATGTTGTCGATGAAGAAGTTGGTGACCCGGTGTGGGTTTTGCGCGTTGCCTTGCACCTGCAGCAATGGTAGGATGGCTCTGTTCGATTCCTCCGCCTCAACTCTGCTGCCGCGCTCGTGGTCGTCCATCGTGCCTCGCTTTTTCCTCACCCTCTCTCTTTTTACGTTTTAACCCCTTTATCGCTCTCCCTCACAAGTTCGTGGAGGGGGGGCGAACAATTTTGGCGAAAACGAAACCAAAACAAACAGAAAAAAAATTATCAAATTACCAAATATTCGAGGGCAGCACGCACGGCCTCGCGGTTGCGTCCTCGAAGAAAAGCATACTTTTTGGACATAATAGCCCCCCCTCGGTGCTGTCGTTAAGAGTGCGCTCGAGCCATTTGCGCACATTTAAAGACGTCCGCAGAGGCGAACGGCTTCAACTAAACTAAATAAAGAGGCTCGCAAAAAAGTGATGCTCTTAATACTCTCACTCTGGAGTTTGCTTCTTATTTTCCATACAAGAAGCCCCCCTTGAGTGACGTTTCCCCACTGTCCTCCCAGACACGTGCCTACGACCAATGGGAAGGCAGGAGGCAGGCCACGTGAACTGGGTTCGATACCTCTGCACGCACGCCCCCTTTCTCGCCTTTTTCAGACCCCCAAATCCACTGCGAGATTCTCTCCAGTAATTGATTTAAAACAAGCCATGCATTATTATTATTTTTGCTCTAAAGGAGGTGGAGCATTTATTCTTAGGTTGCTATTGACAGCGATATAAGTCCAATCAATTTTAAGGCTGAAAGAGCATTGGACGCCCACCAACGTTATTGGCAGGGCAAATATTATAAAGAAAAACAATGCTACTATAAACAGATCAAGATTTGACAATGTGCTTGAATATGAAGGTGAACTAAAATATACCTAAATCATGATTACATTAATGAGTCCATGTTAAAATATTCTACCAAAAACCATACAGGTCTGTTGTCAACACATTTGACAACACCAATAAATATGTGAAAGTAACTTACCTCTCAAGTTAAGTTAAAGTGAAATATAACTGAACTCTGCATGTGCAGGGATTATTTCAACTTCTTTTGCATGTTAAAAGCCAAGAGAGCATAACAAAGTGTTAAGGATGTTTCATTTAATTATAGTTTTTTTTGTTATTACTGTATTTTAAAGCAAAAACACAACGTCCCAATGTCACTTTTATTTGGAATTATAGTACTTGTTGCCACTTAGATTTTACACTACATATTACAAATTTGGATATCAATTGTTTTCAAATACTTGTATTGGTCTGTATTTCATTCCCATATACACCGTATATGGCCTATGAGCCATAGTTTGAATTTAATATCAATTCTCCATATAAAAAGGGCAGATAGCATGAAGCGAAATGAACTGTCACCCCCAATCTTTTCTAACCACACGATAATTCTGTAAATTAAATTAAATAATTCAGATTTTATAACAACAAACTACTGCAATCATCGGCCTGCTTGATCATTTTTTTTTCTTTGAACGACAAAATTGGATCAGAACTCTTAAGCATGCTTTGTATCATTGTTTTGGAGAAATGTCATCAATTTTTTCTAGCCTGTCTAAAATCAAAATGGATTTTTGCACATTCTAAACTACTATGTCTGCTTATTTTGAAGGTTCCCCCAAGTGTTCCCACGCTGGCCTGTGGTCCATATCCCTTTTAAAAGGGGAACCACTGATGCACACCGACAAACTGGGAGGAGGCCCCCACCCAGGACAAAACTTTTGGGACTTTTTCCCAACCAACTTTTTCTGCATAGTCGTCCTCTTCCTCCTCTGGGAACGACACATGCTCGCACCGAGTCGCCCGGGGCGGGGGGCCGACGCTGGATCTTCCGAAACCGAGGGGAGAGCACACTTCAGGGGGGGGCAGATATCAACCACGGGAGGGTGAGTGAGCCAGCTGCTTATTTATACTTTTCCCTTTCTATTCCAAGGGTCTTTTCTATGGATGTTTTAGGACCTGTAGATGTGTTTACCATACAAATTGTTGCATTTTAAAGACGGGATGTTTCCCAAATGAGGTGAAATTGTGCTATGCTAGCACTCCTCCACCAACCTCTATTTAAATTCTGATTGCGCACGCACACACACACGAACACACTGTTGTCACGCTGAGAGTGGAAAGAAGGCGCTAAATGAGCAGCACACAATGGAGGCACAAGACACTAGGCTTATTTCCACGGAAAAGACCTTTGCGATATTTACACATGCATTGGCTGTCTAAAATCTTATTTTCCTAACTAATCTGTCATCTATTTTCATTTCAGAACAGTCTGGTGACATACTGTTTTTTACCCCAAGACCCAAAACTACAGTGGACAACATTTCAAATCACACTTGGCCGGAAATGAAGGTACAATCATGGTAAATAATAATGCTTAAAACTTTGGATATCTGAAGCCATTTTGACTATAAGTCAAGCTTTAAAGTCTAAAGTACACTTTGAAAACATGGAATTCCAGTTGTAAGATTATAGTATTTCAATATATGTCAGTTTCACATGCAGAAATTAACATGGACTAAAAGTGCAAATTTGCTCTAAAACTAGCACAAGAATTGCATTATAGTCAATGTAGAAATATAAATTGATGTATTGCATCTGAAGACTAAAACCTAGATTTTAATGTTTTTTTCTTTCAATTTAATGTAAAATCACATCAACAGCAAAAGTAAACACTCACAAGATATTTGATTATTGTTTGCCTTAAAGAAACATTATTTTAATACTAATTTTCTGAAAGTACAGTCAAAATCAAAACACCAAACTAAATCATTTTTCAGTTTTCAGTTTAATTACCCCTTCACAAATAATAATAGATTTAAAAATGGCATCATTACAAAATATGGGCCTATGGTGTCACCAAAAATTACATCATCAATATAATCCTCTCGATTATAATATTCAAATCTATACTGATGTATGTCTCAAATCCTTACCTTTAATAAAAAATATTTGTTATATATGCCATATCCCTTTTTAATTGTATTCTCCCCATTAATAGTCAAATGTAGAACTCAAAATAGACTTTTATATGTATTTTTATTAACCCTCATTCTTATATCTTTCATGATAGAAACAGTTATGATTTCATCTTCACCAATAGACCGAACGCATACCTTAAAACTAAATATTATCAATTTGCTGTAGAAACCCACAAAAATGTACATTTGTTTTACTATTTATAATATAATACATTCTCAATAAGGCATTGCCTCTATTTGTCAGAAATATTGTCAAAAGCAATACAAAAACCAAAATAAATGCCAGTATTTGAACATCCATTCTAGTTAAAGCGAAAACTACAGACTAGTTTTACTGTCTGTTAGTCATGTCAGTTATCTTTTCATGTTTTTAAGTCTAATTTAAATCAGGAAAAGTCAAAATGAGAAATAATAACAAATAAGTAACATTATACCTTTTTTTATTAACACACTCCTTGAATATAGAACAATTAAAAAAAATAACCTTGTATCAAAATAATATTGATTACAAATAGTGCCTGTATGAATAATTCAAAATTCTAATCCCTGTATTTTACTTAAAAGTTAAATACAACTAAACTGCAGCTAATCAAAATCACTGAATTGCACTAGAAAAATGTACTATTTAAACTAAAATAGGATAACAGTCATTTTTCTACCTAACATTCACATTATTTATGATTCCAATACCAATACAATAAAATATAGCATTTCTCCCAATTACCTTATGGTTATCAATTATGAATATATTTGGCTGCCATTGCCATGTCTCCTTCAATTTCATTTTAAATTTGACTCTCCCAATTCAAATGAATTGGACGTCTCTCACCGCCAATGGTACTGTATAACCAACATGATCAGCATTTGTAATTGATTATATAAAAAAAACCTCCCCCACCCCCTTTAAAAAAAATCCACAAAATATCTATGTACTCCCTCTTCCAAAAATGCAGTCCAATAATTTTTGGGTGCAGCCAATTGGCATGCATCCCCACTCACTCTCTGCTATACTATCACACCTAATGCGCATGTGCAGTGTCCTCCAGCTCTCATAACCCACTTTTGCAAGCACCACTGTGCGCGTGCATGTGCGTCTATGTGTGTGTGTGTGTGTGAGGCTAGTACACTACAAAAGGTGACGCTCACAAGATTTGTGAATGGACGCCGTCATGTGTGCCAGCTCACAGATCACAGGGCTATACCCCCCCTAACCCCCCATGGGTGGAGAGTCTGTAAGATATCCCCATTGCAGGGGTTGCCCCCCACCACTCCCCATCACCCCCCAAATCCTGCTGCTTCCTGTGCCTTTCACACAATGTGAAAGACAACCCCCCCCTAGAAAAAAGTACCCCTCTTTCTATATAGATGACCCTGGTGTATGATTTGTTTTTGTGTGCATGTCCGAACCCGGAAGTGTTTTGACATTTGGGGTCACAGCAGCTATCATTGTCCAATTATTACAAGGGAGGGGGCCTTGGTGATTGAAAGGCTTGCAAATGAGCTAGGATAATTGGAGTTTTTATCATTAAGACACGTTATCTCTCTATAGAAAGGGTTTTAAAAGGAATAATCAAGTTAATATTGGATTTGTGTTGTTAAAAAATGGATCTGCGACTATTGCTTTGACCGTAATATGTTAAATTGTAAACGTTGGTTCAATGAAAAACTACAAATGTTAATTATAATACACTATTTGGACATTTAGCTGATATTGATATAAATACAAATGAATAATTGAATTGAATGCTTTTATTGTACAAGTATAATGCTTAAAGCTTAACCATGAAGTGCACAAATAACAACAAACTAAAGTACAACTACATAAATAATCAATAAATAACAATACATAATAAATAAATAGGTAACACATAAATGAACATAATTCAAACCTGTTTTGTGTTTATAGGTATAAATGTGTGTAAATGTTTACATTTATGCATATGTATGTATTTACACATGCAAATATGTATATAATAATGATAAAAATTGCACATACAGAATTTTAACAATATTGCTTCCCATGCAAATTATAAAACAGTTGCATCCCATAATACTTACAAAACGTTTTAGTGCACATTGTAAAAACATTGTTAAACAATACAACTAAAAACATCATTGATATTATGTATAAAATTCCACCATTTTCATGTCTTCTTTTATTAATCATGATCCAGATTGAGATTTGGTAATACTTAATGAAAGTACATGATTTAAAAAAAAATGGCTGCCATTAGATAGAGGTTAAATCTATTTGACCTTAAAGAAGCTGCCCTTCCCAATTAAGTTGGACGTCTATAGGCGTCAAAGGCAAGCTATGAGTTAATGTCCGTATTTTGCCATTATTAGTGTCGCCTTCAGCATTCAATTAGAGGCTTGATCCAATTATGCCTTAATAGCAAGCATTTGTTGTTTGTGCTCATTGACTTAAGTGACTTAAATAAAGAAGATTTAGTCTGCACGGCACAGTGATCACAAGGTTTGAAAAGTTCGAAGACCCCCGAATCCCCCCTTGAAAAGGCCTGTGAGTGATTGTCTTCCTCTTTTTATTCTTCTTTTGTCTCTTTAAAGGAAAAGCCAAAGTATTTAGACATCAGATAAAGTTGGCATGTCGATACTTTGAGAAATAATTTGTTGTTTTTTAATAGTATTTTTCGGGGGATTGCAGTATAACCATGTGAGATCTGATGGCCAATCAGCTAAAACTGTGTATAGATGAGACAGTTAAAAAAAGTAATGTTAAATAATATTTTGGGGTGTTATGGGAAAGCTATATAAGAAGGTTTTCTATTAAAATGTGTCAATTTTAATTTTGTGGTGGTTAGAAGTGCAATGCTTTCATTTAACTTGATGTTAGTTCAGTGTTTTTCTTTTTTTTTACATTTTTAAATCAAGTTAAAGTTGAACTAATGAATTATATATCATAAGGTTCAAAAGAAAATGAAATGATGCTGCAGGGAAATTGCATTTGCTGTTTAAAGTGCTGTATACATAATTGCAATAAAACTTGTAATTAGGAACAAAAATGTGTTGAAACTAAAGGAGGAAAGACTAAGTTCAAAGTAAAAAGCTAAACAATAATTTAAGCATAGCATTTAGTTGATACCCATATATACTATACATTAATAAAATGCAAAACAAATCTACAAAAATGAAAATTTTTCCTTAATATTAACATCTCTAACATTTTACCTTCTAAATTAAGACATAATGCAAAAATGGACAGTTATGAATCAATGCCATTGACAGCTGTCAACGTCCAAATTTTCTGAATTTAAAGGCCCAATGCTCGTCATTATCACTGATTTTTATCTAATTTCTTCTTTAAAAACAATATATTTACTTAGATTTTTTTTAAAAAGTATTTTTCTCTGCAGCCATATACACTGTGGCCCTTTACAGGCCCTCGTGCATGGGTGGTGGTCTATGTGGGGGTTGTGGGGGGCATGCTTGGAATAGTCCACATGCCTCCTGCACCTGTCCCCCTTTTCCTGGTCCCCTTTTTCGGCAGGTGAAAAAGCACTTGTTCCACCCGTAAACTTGGCACGTTTTCCTTAAATAACGAACACATTCATTTAGATGAGTTATTCATAGGGGTTTCAAAAGTGCAATCCTCAGCTGTTTTTTCCCTAAATGTATTAGTTTATCAATATGGTTAAAGAAAGGACATGTAAGGGTGAAATGAGGGGTTATAAAAATAATATGGGTTAACATAACGAAATTAAATAGAAATTCAACTGATGGTAAATTTGAGATCTGGTTGCTAGGCAGATCTCGAGGATGATGTTAAGGTGTATACCAAAAATGAATTGTTTGTAAAATTGCCTTATCACTTTGGGATAAAACAACATAGCATTTAATTCTTGTGAAATTAATTAAAATGTACATTTTAATGGCGTTGAAAAAGTATGTTTTCTGGTTTTCTTATTTTAGCAGACCAAAACCAAATATTGTTTTATTGTATTGACATTACAATGAGATGAAACAAAGAATAAAGCTATCATTCATTATAATGCACATATAAACAAAATAAGAATTTAAAATCCAAGTTATATCTGCACTTTTAATGTTTTTTTTCTCATACTATATATTAATCAACTAATATTAATTTACACCAAGCAGAAACACTAATTTAAACAATAAAAACGTATAATGAAGACTCAAAAGATCAAACCCCCCTAAAGTTTAAAAACAAAAACCCACCAACCTCATCAAGCATCCTTTAAAATAAACACAAAATATCTTAAAAAAAATACCTTTACTCATAATCAATTTAAACTACAGAATTTCACAAATCCTTTTTAAGTGTGTATTTTAATGCCTATTACCAACCCTCAATGATGCACGTTCATAAAATCACTTTAAAAATGAATTTAAATGCCTTTTATATTTAAAAAAAAACTTGCGTGTGCTGTGGTTAGGTGTACCTAATAATGTGACCTTTGGTGCGTTATTTGCGTGCCTCCACGGAGGTCGTGGCCAGTAAAGCAGTCAGTCACCCGAGCCGCCCTCTCCTTGTGTGGCATCGTTCATCGACGGCTAAAATAGAGACGACCACCACCCCCCACCTCTCCCTCCTCGTACCCCTTTCACCTTGGGTGCACCTGAGTTGTTTTGACCCCGTGCCTTAAGAGCTTGGCATGAATTAGATGCCTATCGCCGTCAATGACAGCCAATGAGTTAACCATGTCATACCATTTGTTCCCACAGGAGGGCGACAGTTCATCTGATCACTTCCAGACTAAACCAAGGACCATTGCTGACATCTAAAGGTAACTAAATGTCACTGTTTGTGCTTTCCCATTGCAAATAACACAACCAAGTTCTCATTTACACATTTTTATTTCACATAGCATTGAAAAAAAGGCTTAATACACATAAAAGCACAAATGAGGTGCTTCATCACCTCCCAAACCAAAGTAAAGCTCCTTCCTCCACCACACTAGTTTTATTTCATAGAAAAATATTGCCGTCGAAGGTATAATGACGCCAAATGGATCATGGCTGGTGTGTCCTCTAATCAAGATTGCATACTGACATTAACACCTGAATGTATGTGAATTTGCAAGCCATAGTGTTTTTTTTTGTTATGTACAATATTTCTTTTACACAATAGTAGTGAGGAAAAACACCATTATCTAGTTCTAATACAATATTTCAATACACAGGCAATCACAGATTGCAAAATTATTTGCCAGCCCCTTCCTAGAAACACAATTCTTTGGATACTGGAGTTTAGCACCCCCAATACAACTTATTTTTTTTGGGCTAGCCTATTTCTGACCTGCATTGCCTCCATACTAGGCTATTCCTAGGGCTTCAAGAACTCAAAAATACTAGTTAAATGTCTGGCATCCATTAATGTAATCTGATCCTAGCCAAGCTCAAACACTGCAATTGTTGAGATTTTGCTACATAACTTTTTTTCTAAATGTCCATTTCCACAACAGCTAAAATCTAGCTTCCATAATCAATGTCAATAACTTTCCTTTTGGTCTTATAATACTTGTAAAAAAATGTAAGTTATGTCATTTCTACTTCTGTTGACAGTATTTAACTTCATGAAAGCACTTGGCTAGAATACAAGTTAATCAAAAGGCTATTTTGCAGAAATAATGATTACTGTTCTAGACAAATTGGCACAGCTGTGTATATTTCCTGCCGTTCTTCATTCCTCCATGATGTGTGGTAGTCACTTTAAAAAGTTAAAGATGAAAAAAAATCCAGAAAAAGTTCAGAAAGTTTCCCTTTTTTAAAAAAAAAAAAGATGTCAAGTCAACTTTAGCTTATAAATAAAAAGAGAAAAACGACAAAAAGAGGCAAACACTGTCCTGTCGTTTTTTTTAGAAGCCGTGATGGGCGTGGCCTTGGCGAGGTCACATGGCACGTCAAACCCAAAGGGCCACCCCGCCATAAACCGCACAACTCTTCAGTCGTTATGCGGCTTCTCGATGCCACCCTGTCAGACAAAACATTAAAATAGATAAGACAAATGAAAGCAAAACTTAAACTTAGTTGCTAAGCTTTGAATGCCAATTACTTTCAATGACGTGCAATCATGAATTTGCAAAACCGGCACTCCTCTTTTGGGCAATTGGTTCACATGGTAATTTTGCCATACTTAAAATGTCCACATGTTATTATGCAGATAATTAAAACCAATAAAAACACTAGTTAAATGTACTTGCTTAACAAGAAATACTATTCACAAAGCTTAATAATTACAAATAACCTCTCCATCTTGTTTAAAAATCCCCCACCATAGGAAACTATGGCGAACTAGAAAACTGCTAACCAACATACCATGGCGAGTTGGCGTCCAATATTTCCTACGGTGACACCACCAGAAAAGAAAATACAAGGCAGCCAGGACCGTACGTACAAGAAGTCTGGAGATGTGTACCTGAATCACAATAACATTGGTTAAAAACATCCATCATATGCACTATTTAATTCTGCTATGTTTACATACTGGTAGACTCCATTGTAGACCAGCAGCTGTGTAAAGACGGTGGCGAGGAAGGCCGTGGTGACGCCCAAGCCGAAGCCACTACGCGAGCGGTCGAAGGTCCACCATAAGCCCAGTGATAGGGCGGCGAGGGTGAGTGAAAGCTGAACACTGTTGTCAATGTCCAGTTTCTGTTTTTCAGGATGGGTTAGGGACAAATAACACCGGCAAATATTTGCACAACCTACAAACTAAGTTAACTTTAGGACATTGTATTAATAGGATACAACGCTGGCATGGTTGATGCCCACAAAGACTGCGATGCATCGCATGACGCTTGCCCACTCTCGCTTGAACTTGTGTGGCTCGCCAAGATGTCGGTCGATACATGGGTATAGCAGGCCCACTACAGCTGTAAGTGGAAAAAATGAGAAATATTTCATATTGCAATTTAAAAAAAATTAAAAATCATGGGTCTAGTGTTATTTGTGCTGAGTTTGCTAATAACGCTCCTGAAAAGAGGAAATGAGAATGAAAAATAACATTTCAACATGAACTGGTAACATTAAAAACATTGATATTAGGGAACACATTCATGTGTAATAATATTATTATTATTTTGGATGAATTCTAATGGGATTGTTCTTATTTAAAAATGACAATCACTCTTAAATAATAAGTATACAGTACGCCTGATACATATTTTATTGTTAAAAAAATAAAAATAATAATTATATCCCATCTGACTTCCTGTTTCTTCTCCGTCAAACAAAGCCTTAACCTCCGGAGCCACGCCCTCCCAGTCACCCGTTATGACTCCAACCAATGAGCGACAGGTCCGCCTCACGTCCGCTTCACTGTAGCCAATGGGCGCAAGTGTATCAAAAGAACCACGCCGAATTTGGCTCCTTTAACTCTTACGTGTCCGCCAAACAAACGCGATAAAGGTCACCATAAAACCCTCAAATGTGACACAACTACCAACAAAAACGTCGCCAAGAAGTGAATCATCCCTGCATAATTCCCCTCGCCTAATCTCTTCTTTTATCTCGGAGAAAATGTCGTAAAAGTCAAGTATACTGTTTAGTAATGGCGACTCCCTTGCAGGGAAGGAGAAAAGCAATAAACATTAACCATCATTAAATAGTTCTTAGTAAGACTTTAGATAAAACTAACCTGCCCCAGTACCGCAGCATGGGGGGATCCACCAGGCTGACGAGAACAAGGTGGTCATCACTTCTTCGGGGAATAGCGTGACGTTACGTTGGATTTGCAGCAAATTCAGCACCAGGGCGAGGATCACACCAACGGCGAAGAGCACCAGACCGCGGCGGATCAAGTTGAACGTCCGATGGCGATGCAATGATCCATAAGCGCTACTCAGCACCGATGTGATGATGGACATCATTTCTTCGCCTTTGGATGCCCACCAGTTGGTCGCAGAAGACGGTGATGACGACTGTTCTCCCTCCGATTGAGGCGTACAAGAGCAGCTCCAACACTGCTCCTCCAAACTAGACATTTGGCACTGAAATAGGACAAAAATAAGTTGCAAACCACAATGAAATAAACGCACAATGTGACGTCACTCATGCCACCATGTCTATAAGAGCTTTACCTTGATCTGTAACTTCAAATCTGCAGTCGATGACCCTTCTGCACGATTCTCTTTTTTATTTTTGTCCACCGCTGCGCAATAGCTTCTTCACATTATTGTCCGGAGGACTGCAACGTGTCGTCGAGCTAAATAAAAACAGAGCTTCTCCTCGGTCAGACAACACAGTCGCAGACAGCTGAGTCGGGTGAGACTCGGCAGCCAATCGGAAGATTGCGCGTCTTGTGACGTCACTTCACCCCACCTCTCATGTGCCAAAACAGCCTAAGGGGGCGGGCAGAAGAGCGGAAGCCAAGACCACGCCACCAAATGTAAAATATTATGTAAATCTAATGTTTTTTTGTGGCATCCGTTCAGGTAAAAGCAATATATGTAAGTCATGTGTGTTCTTATTATCTCTGAATATCAATGTGTTGAGTTTATGTTGGTTTCATAATGTTATAAACCCATACAAACAAGGTAGGATGATTGTTTGTAGTACTACTGTACTGCAACTCAGTATTGCCCACACATGGCAAAATGTTTGTACCAGTACCTCGTGTAGATCTAATGCAAAGAAATGTTTCCCTGTAAAAATCGGAGTTGGTATTTTTGAAAAGATATATTTAAATGGCAGTAATACATTCATGCACTTTTTTCATCTTTAGATTTGTTCCTTAAAACCATTTTTTGATCACATTTTGATTATCATATGCTATTTCACCATTGCGTTTACCACAAGACTCCATTTAAAATCCTTTCTTGTGCATGATCATGTCTTTAAATGTTTTAAAATACTCTCACATGTCTATTTTGTATTTTTTGAGCTTTTATATGAAACTACTTGTGCAGAAGAATCAAGATTTAATTTATTTTCTAAGGAGATTCTAGTTAACATGTGGAAAATAACTTTTTAAAACAGTATTTCCATATATACATCTGGCCAAATCATTAGTTGCTTAAAATATATATATACAAAAGCTGCACATACCTATGTAAAGACAGTCAAATTCCACCACACAGCTACTAGATACACTCTTTATATCCTAAAGGCACATATATACACACACACACACACACAATTCCTTTTATAGTCAGTCAGCCTTTTATAAACGAGGTCAGTGGAACTACATGGAGTCGAGCTGTGTGTTGTTGAACTACAGTTCAACAGGGAGGTGCGGCATCCGTCAGCTTACGTAGCATTAAAGTTCAACGTCCGGGCCTAGTTCTGTTTCAACAACATGTTTTGCAAAAAAAAAAAAATGGCCTGTTTCTATGACGGGACGTCAACCTTAACAGTGCATACGTGCCGGAACAAGATATCAATAAAGTTGTATTGAGATAAACCTATGCCTTGAGGACATTGACAGACAATGTAATCTCAACTCACCTCCTTTGAATAAACAGTTTGAGATATGTTTATTTAAAATGATTGACACATTTCATTACTCAATAATGTTAGTCTTTTTTTGGGATTATTGGTGTATTTATTCCAAATTTTAGTGATGAATAATCAAGTTAACACTTCTTTTTTGCAGTGTGTCTCTGGAGCATGTTACATATAAAGCACGTGTCAAAGTGGCGGCCCGGGGGCCAAATCTGGGACACCGGATCATTTTGTGTGGCCCGAGTAAGTAAATGATGAGTGGCAACTTTCTGTTTTAGGATGAAATTAAAATGAAGAGTATAGATGCATGTTAAATTTCCTGACTTTTCCCCCTTTTTGAGTCAATAATTGTAATTTTTAATCCATTTTTCTGTGTTTTTAGCTCAAATCATTTTGTAAAATCTAAAAATATAGAAAAAACTGCTCAAATAGACATTGTTTTAGATCTATAAAAAACTGAATATTCAGGAATTTTAATCCAGTTCTTTTAATCCATTTATAATAAAAAAAATCTAAATAAATTGATGTTAAAGTGGCCTACGAACCAACCCTGAGTCTGACACCCTTAATAAAAAGGCTTAATGCAAACCAAAAGATAACACAACTCTTTTACTATAGCTAAAATGTTTCTGCAAGCGTAAAAGTCTGTCTATTTATATCCTAACGCAAAAATAATCATTCGACAAAAGCACAGCATCTGGTCTCAAAGGACTACGCCTGCGAATGCAATGAAGCTTGTTTCATTCTGCTGATTTTTATAGTCGGCGATGTAAACCGTGTCATTACACCATTTTGAAGACAAATCTGCACTTCTTTTCTCCCTGAATAGGATTTTGAATGTTTGTGCTCGCCTACACGACAATCTGCAACTTCCATTTATTTTGAGTTATTTAGATTTGTTCCAGAGAAAACAGAAAAGCTGCAATATAAATGTCACACTTTTATGGATCATAAATCATGTGCAAAAATTGCCATGGGGGTCACAAAGTTAACATTCTATACTTAGAATCATGTGGCTTTAATACACATAGACCATCTTTTTCAGCCACTAAACAGCTTTATTCTCATATCTGAGCCTTAAAAAAGAAAATAAATACTTGGTTTTTGTGTCACATACTCTCCATGCTTTCAATGTTTTCCATATCAATCAAAAGTCATTTTTTCCCTCATTTCAGCTGTCCATGTGCTTATAGAGATAAACCCCCGGAGCATTTCCACTTTGCAAAGGAAGAGAGACCCTTTTCATAATGACGACAACATGGCAGAAGTCCAACCTTAATGTGTTTTTCCGCCTAAGGACAGAAAAGGTTGGTGTTCCCACCATAGAACATGTTTTTCTCACTCTCATTCTTAGTAGTACTGCAAATAATCGCTTATCAGTACTTGAGATCCACAGTATGTATGTCAATGTACTGTAATGACCTATTTTGCTGCACGTGTAATTCATTAGGCCAAATCCCATTAAAAAAGGCACGTTTACACAAAAACTGTTAAAACTAATTCCTAAACATCAATGTATTGTGATGCTAATTGTTTTTTTTTTTCAAATTGAGGCAATTTTGTTGTACACTAGTGTCTTAAATCATCTATTTTCATAAAAATAGATTAACTCCCGCTCCCCAAGATGCAAGTTTTATGAGAGTACAGTAAAATGTGTATTAATGAGCCTTGACGTCTTAAGTTAACGAAAATTAGTGTGGAAAAATAGAAGGCATTTTGCAAGTGGCTCCAAGCAAAGGCCTGATGGAAGGAGGAGAAGATTTGGCAGGAAGCAAGCGCGCTTCAAATGAGCAGCCCGTTGAGTTTAGTGAAGATTATCTGGAAATTGAGACATCGCTAAGGATTCCCGGCGGAAAAGCTTTCCTGAATTGAGCTATCAAAGTCATTTTTTTCCCCTCCAACCTCGACACTGTGAGGAAATTGAGAAGGGAAACATCCTAATCCGTGTTGAAGATTAGTGGATTACTCGTGTGTAAACAACTTCCATTGCTCAGGTGTCAAAACGATCCTGTTTTGATTTGCTAGATGCTCTATTTTTTTCTAACCCAAAACGAAAATGAATATATGACTAAAATCGTATTTGATGGGTTGGCTTAGATGTTATCTTGCTCATTTAATTGTTTTGAATGTAAAAGATCGCAAAATATTGCTTTAAATTAGATTGCTTTCAAAAAACAACAACTCATATTTTCACGACTATCAGGCGCAATGCATTATAAGGCGCACTGTCAATGAATGATACATTTAATTTTTTTTCCATATATAAAGCACACTGGATTATAAGGCGCCCTGTCTATTTTGTAGGAAATTTAAGACTTAAGTGCGCCTTATAGTCGTGAAAATACGGTAAGTTCATCAAAATCACAAGATAAACAGCAGTTTTTTGGGAGTAATGTCACACGCGGAAACTATATCACGTGTTAACGTCAACAGCAGCTGTTTATCTTATCATGCTCACTGGAAATGTTCAAATACTCTCAAAATGTCAAGTTTAGACTTTAAGATACTTAATTCTGAGAGATATTGATCCAAATACAGTTGAAAAAGGTTACACTGCTATGTACTTTGCTGATTTAATCTTAATAATGATCGTTTTTGAAGGGGGGATAGATATTGCTCTAGAAAAACAGCTACAATTTATGTCAAAAGTTGAACTCTTGCACAAGATGCAAGTATATGAGGTCAGCAAACACGGTGTATTTATGTTGCCTGTGTACACAAAGTCAATTCCGGTTGGTTTGCACGCACACAAAACACAGAAACGGAACACCGCCAGAACAGCCAATCAGCATCCTTGTTTTTCCACCAACACAAATAGTTTGTTCATATTCTATTATTATTATATTTATAATATACATTATCTCCTGGGCAGTTGTCAATTGCTGTTTCACAACTTGATAGCCACTTGTTTTCATTTTATTATCTTTTTGATGATAACATTCATGACTTTATAAAAGTGAGATGAAAATAGTCCTAAAAGTGAGGAAAAAGAAAACAATTTTATGGCGTTTTGGTCGTTTTCAAGCTAAATAATAGTTCATAAGTTTAACTTGTGACCTTCTTTATCTAAGTGACCAGTAGATGGCAGACACACATTATAGGACATAAAAATAACCCCAATACAAACAATAATACTGTAAATATTTACAAAAATATACAAAAAAATATAATTGACTAAATATTGTGCAGGAACATTAATTACTTTTTAGAATTAAGTCAAATAATTAGAAAAGTGACACATACAATCATAAATGAAGACACCTACCTACATGACTAAAATATATATTATAAAATAACACAAACATTGTGTAAACATAGATACAAAGAAAAATATACCATCCAATTTTTTTTAATCAAAACAAGTGTTTGAAATTTGAATTTTATATTGTATCCTTCAAACACAGAATAAAACAAAATTGTATATAAATGCTATTTTTCCCCACACATCTATTGTAAACAATGACTAAGCATCTAAGTGTCCCTCACGCACAGTGACATTATCTATGATTCACAATAATATTTTTATCTATCATCAGTGTTTGCGTGGTATCAGGAGATTGTTATCAGAACGGATTCCAGCATGCGCTTGTTGACAATAGCGTACCAGAAAGGTCACGGAAGAGTGTGCGCGTGCAATCACCAACTGCTGGAGTGTATATTAACCACCCACACTTTTAACCACGTCTCCGTCACCGCGCACACTCAACAACCGCCTCGTTAGGTTAGGTGTCACAGGAGCTTCGGCAACATATTCGTATTTGCTTTTGTATTGAATGCAACAATATGTTGTGACAAAAAATATTCCAGGAATGCTTAACTAATGCAAATATGTTACACTTATGTTACACTTTTTTTCAGTTATTTGCTTTAAATGTCCTCTTTTACAAGTATTTCCACTATAGAAACTTGTACAGAGCCATAAAAATGAATAATCAAGACTAACATTGATATTTGAGCAGTAAAAATAATTGATGTAACCGTTTGCCTCTGCATAGTGGAAACTGATGCTGTAATTGACTCAATGGAAAACTACATTGGCTACTTACCTGCTGTTCCATTTACTTTTTAGTGCATTTTCGTTTTTTTCGCTGGAAAACTGTCTAAGGCTTCGTGGCAATTAGCAAAATTGGGATTAAAACTATGTTTTTTTTGCTATTTTTGGGGTCTATTTTAGAAAGATAAAGATAATGGAGTGAATTTCTATCTATGTAAATCAGCAAAATACCCCTCTGAGCTGATAATAGGACTCTAAAACAACAATTCCCTTTACAGTCAGTATTTTTTCCTTTCAGAGTTAATGTTCTACAGTCTTCCCATTTTTTTAAAGTAGCACAATTCTGTTAACCACATTAGTCGAGCTTTAACAATACATTTGAATAGCTTTAAACTGTTTGTTATCTTGTACGGTGCGGGGGTTGAAAAAGTACTGGACTAAACTGATAAATACTTTGCCTTTTTGTAGTCACAAGTTAGCATTAGTTTTTATGTTGGGAGTTCAAGAGAAATTACAGCCACTTTTCCGCCTACACGTGTTAGCGGCAGCAGCACAAGCGTACATTCATTAAGGCTATTCTTTTAAAGCCAATTGTTCCCAGTTGGCCTAATAGATTTTGATGCTTTGCAGGGGAACCTGAAGCACAAAATGCAAATTCATCTATGCTGCGAGGCGGGCAATTACTACAAAAGTTCTCTTGTGATCTAATTGCGGATAATGGGAGAGTGAAATCAGGATGATAATTGACGGTGATATCCATATCAAAAAGCTTGCTTTTAGCTTGAAGTGTGGCTGCTTACGTCAGCGGGTTTGATTAGAAAAAGAAGTGTGGTAGCATGAGTAGAAATTTCACTTTCTATTTCTTTTTTTTATATACTTACACTTACCAGCAAAAAAAAAAATCCCCTGCTGGGTGATACATCTACTTGAACATGAGAGATAAAACTTGTACAAGCATTATTAATTCATTCAATGCCAGCCACATTAAAACACACATACACATACATCTACCTAACACATGCATGGACATGCATATATTGCATGTATTGCATATATTTTCAGATTTGAGAAGAAAAAACATCTGAGTCAGCTCAAATTTTGACAGTGTGCGCCACAGGGCTCTTGTCTAAGTCCTCTATTGTTGTGGTAATATGTTTCTGTCTTTTTTTTACAGATATGGGATCATTTTGATGAGATATGTTGTGCTATCTTCAACCTATGATGTTTCCAATTGGTTTTCTGAGATGTCCCGAAACGCACCGTGTGTTTGAATGGCGAGAAAATTGAAAGGCTGGAGCAATCGGTGAGTTTTTTCCCGTGTTTTTGGTTACAAATATTGCATTGAAATCCCAAAATCTGCTCCTACCTTTTGAAAAATAATAATAAATACAGCATCTTCATTTTCCATATGAATGTATTTCACCCTAACTCGGTCATGAATAGACACTTTTTACTGCAGAAAATGAAACTTACAAAGATGTATGACCGGTTAAAATACTCAATTTTGTAGTTTTATGTCTGCTAAGACTTTTGTGCCATTGCAGATTTTTCTTTGTGAAGTATAAGGAAAACAATATGAATAGGTTTATTACAAATGTGTTGATTTATTCTAGTGGAGTGCATAACATATATCTAAGCAAATCTGTTGATCATTGTTCTTCTATTATGATACTATTCATTTAAAAATATATACCTTTTTGAATGCTAGTGACCAGTAACAAGAAGGATTTTTTCATTGCCTTGACATCCTGTACGATAAATTGTACTTTGTTTATCCTTGTGAGTAAGTTTTGAGGGAAAAAATGAGGTGAAAAATATCACCAGCACAACATATGTCCTTCAGACTGAGAATGAAAAGTGACTTTTCTCCTAAATGCATTTAAATGGTGAAAAGCAGTGGCCTTTAAATATTATTAATAAGTCGTCCAGGTTCAGTGTCACATGTTGAAAAATTTAAAATGAAATTCCCTCATGCAAGATAGTAACTATGGCAATTTTCCTTACTAAGATCCAATAATGCCAATCGGGAATAAAGCTTGATCCCACTTTTGCCTTAATAACAAAAATAAACAATGCTATAAAATAGGAGGATAAGGACTAATGTTAACCGGCTGTCACATTTTCGAAAATATTTAATAGAATGGATGGTTTATAGTCATTGCTCAGGAAGCAGAACCATCTTGAGAAATACTCCAGGCGGAACTAATAACTTTAATGAGATCCATAATCCATTTAGCTACTTCATTTGGGATGGCAAATACTCTATTCTCAGGAATAAGGACACTTGCCACTAGTGAAAACAAAAGACAGTAATTAATGTCCTTTGCTATTTGCTTGGTGTGCTTAATATTTCCAGTATAACACACAAAAATCTTATTGTAGAAAAAAATAAATATGCCTAATTATGAAGCGTGGGACAAGATAAAAATAAATTCTGCTTCTTCTATCTATAATTAACTCCCGGGGTGCCACAGGGTGCCGAGCTCAGTCCTCTATTGATCTGTAAAGTTAAAAAAAATGAGGATGAGTTGTGAATTTCAGATCACAAAAATAAATATTTGATAGAAATCACTATTACTCATTCAAATTTTGGGAGCTACCATGTCCATAGTAAAATAAATATGGCTGGTGACATCTTAAATCTTTTTTTGTATACTTTCCCCTTAAGTACGCATATTGCCAGCAACTTTAATTCATTTTCTTATGTATACTACACGTTCAGCTTAGAAAAAAAGCAGTACAGGCTTGTTTTTGTAATATTATTATCCATATCTGTGATGTGTGCTTATGTCCATCGACCTGGCTCTGAAAAATTTCAGTCTTTGAGAACAAGAAACATGTAATAATAATGAGCTGCTTCTTGCGATCCAATTTTCTAGTTGTAGTGTTTATAAACAAGTTCAAACCAGTACTATACGCATCAAATGTAAGGTGCAATTTCTGACACATGTCGATCGATCGTGTCAGCACATCCCCTTGCTCTATCTCCACTATGAAATCAAGTGTCAGCACTTATAGTCCAAAGAAAAACAAGGCAATCTGAAAACATACTTTTTATACTTTTAGTTTTCTATCCCTTTCCTCCAATGTTTAATGTTTTTCTGATATAACGCGATAATTTGGCAAAATTTAGATTTAATAGGCAACTAGTATTATAATAGGCAACTAGTATTGTGATAGGCAACTAGTATTGTAATAGGCAACTAGTAGTATAATAGGCAACTAGTATTGTAATAGGCAACTAGTATTGTTGTGCATAAGATGGGGGATACCCAATCATGCTAATGATAATGCTTTTTAGTGATAAGTGCTTTTTTGAATTAAGAAATTCATCATTGGGACATTTATGGCTTCTAGACTGCATTTAATTTAGAAACCGTACATTGTTGTTGTTGTCGTATTGTACTTGAATTTGAATTTATTAAGGAAACCCCCTTGAGATTAACCATCTCAATTCCAAGGACATATTTGATCTAAGAGCTCTAGATGGCAGCATCGATCTCCGTATTTATTCAACTTTAAATTTCCAAGCTGGCTTTTGTTCAAAATGTATTTCCTAAAATGCACAAGTGACAGGTGCACAAATATTTTACTTTTGATCTCCACTCTTGAGTGCTTTCCTGTGATGATTTCAAGCTTACCTGCCTTTGAATCATACATCCCCGAACGACCTCGCTGTCTATTTTAAAGGCCGTCTATTGGCTCGGCTCGCCTTCTATGTTTTAAAAAGGATCACACGCACCTACTGCCCTCATTCAATTAGAGGCATTGAAAGAATTCATTCAGCAGGGAACACACCCGAATAGAATTTACCTACATTAGATTGCTGAAATGTTTAAAATATAATAGAATAAACTAGAGAGCACTTTCGAGAAAGCCAGCCTTCAAATTTGACCATTTTAGATATAATATTTAGATTTTTTTTATATAAATGGATTAAAAGAACTGGATTAAAAACCTTGAATATTCCATTTTTTATAGATCTGTTTATTTTAGCTTTTTTATATATATTTTTAGAATTTACAAAATGATTTTTGAGCAAAAAACAGAAAAAAATGATTAAAAAAATACAATTATGGATTTAAAAGAGGGAAAATCCGTAAATGTAATATACATCTATACTCTTCATTTTAATTTAATCCTAAAATAGAAAGTCAGCACTCGTAATTTACTTTCCCAGGCCACACAAAATGATGTGGCGGGCCAAATTATGCCCCCGGGCCGCCACTTTGATCAAAGTACCCTAAAACAAATGGCCTCACCTTGCAAACAACAAACTACAAGTTTAATTAGAATGTTTTTATTAAACTAAGACGATTGAATCCTTGTATTCAGCCCAGTTCAAATGGATTTTATATCAATGACAGTGAATAAGATAGCGGTTAAGAAGGAATTAAACAGTTAACCCCAATTTGTAACAGTTAATAAACTCCATCCATAACGCCATCAGGCGTCCTCATAGGTTAAACAGTTTTGCTTCATTTTGAATTTATTAGACCCTAGCACTTGACACGCTTTCCCCTAGGAGCATTTTGGAAGCCATAATAGAAATTGTGTTGGACCTGCAGTGACCGGCCGCCGTCTATGCTAATGACTTGGCTCCATTTCTGTGGATTTTTTGGCAGTCTGAGCCTTCTTTTTGGTTGCTTCCTCACTTTTGGCACGCTCTGTACTGAGAATTATTGATGGTCAGACCAAAAGGTGGGATTGGATGGCTTGTGTCAGATTCGTGTTATGGACTATACAGTATTGCAGTTTTTTTTCCAAGTGGGTTTAAAAAAATATGATACATTTGTGATAACTTGTCTTGAGTTTTGCTTTTTGAAAGAGAAATTCCATGTAAATAATCTCACTATCCAAACCAAATGCATATATACTATGAAATATTCCTTTTTTTACAAGTAACATTAAGTTTGACATTTTAAATGGCAAAATACTAAAAAAATGAGCCTATTTTTTGTAGATGTTGCATTTTAATACCATAAAATGTCAATAAACCTCACTATTATTGGCTTTAGCTTGAAGCAAAATAAACCCAAGAAGCTAATTAGAGGCAGTTTTCCGTGAACAGCATCTTCTGTCATAGACAGATGGGAATTTTGCCACCTGCAACGTTCCATGTTTTGCATCAGTTTGTCCGAATATGCAACAAAAAAGTCAGACGTCTGGACCAGCCCGTCACTGGTCGGCGACTTGTGAAATCTTCTGTCATCATTGTTTTCCTCTCTCTATATTATTTTCCCATTCCCCGTTTTACAGTCAGCTGTTGAGATCATTGAAAGCCGTGTGGAATTTATCAATAAATTAGTATGCAAAACATTAGACATAAAAGAGCGCCTGTCAAACATGAACACTAAAACCGTTGGACTCGAATGGCCGATTTAGGCAGACAGCTGGCTATTTACACGCTCTAAGCATTAACCTGAAATACCAACTGTTGTGTTTTTAATTGAAATTGCTTATGGCGCCATTTATAGTGGCCAACTCGTTAAGATGCAAGTGGACAAAACGCTCCCCCGAGCTGAAGAGAATATTTGAAACTTTTGATCTTTGTATTCCAGAGTTTCTACCGGATTGTTAGCCCTTCCCCCATTTTATTCCATTTTGTTGTACCGTTTCCCTTCCTTCCGAAGCTTGATATTAAACCGTACTTAGATATTAAACAGTACTTGGATATTAAACTGTACTTGGATATTAAACTGTACTTGGATATTAAACTGTACTTGGATATTAAACAGTACTTGGATATTAAACAGTACTTAGATATTAAACAGTACTTGGATATTAAACAGTACTTGGATATTAAACAGTACTTGGATATTAAACAGCACTTAGATATTAAACATCACTTAGATATTAAACAGTACTTCAATATTAAACAGTACTTGGATATTAAACAGTATTTGGATATTAAACAGTTCTTGGATATTAAACTCTCTCTCTCTAAGATAACAAACTCTCTCTCTCTCTTAGATATTAAACTCTCATGAATATAATTTTGAGAGACATTTGACCGTCGACCAAACGTCCGAGCACGCACACACAGAAATCGTTAACAATTCTGGCTTTGAAATTAAATCCTAATTTTGGAGTGTCCAACATGATCCAAGGGCACAGGCCAGTTGTTTTTATGTGACTCTGTGAGATATTAGAAACTCTATCAGATGGGATTGGGCGTCGGATCTAAGTGGAATTTATCGGGCCGGACACGGAGAAACGCGACATTACCGCCAGGGCAATTATGTGTCACCATTAACGGCACTAAGTGAGATAAAACTGCTCATTAGTCGTTGGGTGTCAGCAAGGGTCCAATTGTTTTCACCTTGTGAAACATTCCATCTATCTATGTCGGTTCGTCGATAGCCCAGTTGCAAGTTAGCTATCTTTTTGTCTTAACAAACAGAATAAAGGCTGCGACTTATAGTCCAGAATGCACCAAAATGAACGAAAACAAGCTGTAAAAAAACAAACCTGAAGTGGCTTCTTCTGACGATTGGAAAACATTTCCCCCAAAAAGTTTTTTCCTGAGATTTACTGACAGGTTACTCACTGACAACACCATCATTTTCCACCATGCCCCGAGCACTCACTCAACGATTCAGGTTGTCTGAGTCGTGAGGTAATCACTGGGAATTTTTTTCTCTTCTCGCCGTTCCAGCAGGTTGGCACGCCGCACGTTTGCATGTCATTATTATGAACGCTGACAGTGGGAAGTGATTCCCTGTAGCGAGTGTGCGTAGAGGGCTTTGCAGTTCCTTCTATTTATTGATGTCTTCGTGCGCAGCTTCTCATTAATCTCGTCATTCGCATTCATTTCTGAGCAGGTGTTGGAATGGGATAAATTAAACATAGTTTTGTTTCCCCATATGACATGAGTTTATTTTGCATGAAGTAAAAACATGACTCTGTTTTTTAGTTTGCAGACCTTTTTATTTTAGTCTTGGTATGTCGGACAGTCCCAGTCATATTTTAGTCTTTTTATAAATGTATTAGCGGGTAAAAACGTTTCAGAAATTCAACATTGATTCGGCATGAGCTTTCATTTTAGAGCATGTGTGTCAAAGTGGCGTCCCGGGGGCCAAATCTGGCCCGCCGCATCATTTTATGTGGCCCTGGAAAGTAAATTATGAGTGGCGACTTTCTGTTTTAGTATCAAATTAAAATGAAGAGTATAGATATATATTAAATTTACCGATTTACCCCCTTTTAAATCAATAATCGTCATTTTTTAATCATTTCTTTCTGTTTTTGTTCAAAAATCAGTTTTTGGCTCACCCTACTGCAGGACAGTGTACCTAAAATTATGTCCAACATGGCCAACCAAAGTGGCTTGGATGTCTGCCAAAAAGAAAATCCATTAAAGTAAGGCTGACGTCTTTTAACCTAATGAAAAGAAGCATTTTATGACTTTCCCCTTGTCGGCCCAGTGCGCCACTCAACAAGTGGGGCGCTTGATTCTATTTTCATGCTCTGGCGTTGACATTCTGCACAAAGTTATCCCCCCATGATCGCACTCTTGCAGACTATTGGTCTCCCGAGGGTGCTTACTCAGCACTTTCTGCAAGATGCCCAACAGAATGGTCAATAAGTCAAATTAGCCTGGCAGGGGATTTTAAGAACGACTCAAATGGGAATATCAATAATACTCATAGAAGTGGATGCATTGTTTGTCTTTCCCTTGTAGTATATTTTCATATACTATTCATTTTTCAATATGAAAACCAGCATTTCTTCAAAACTCATCCACCATTATCTCCAAAGTTTTTATATCATAAAAGCACGGTATTTGAAATTGATTGTCTTGACTATTCTCCATTCACTGCAAGTACTGGACTTGTTATATGGCCTCCAGCTATTTTTGATTGTTCCAAAATGTTCCAAAAATATAACGTGTCTCCAGTAAATAAATGCCCGCGGCTACTATTTACAAAAAAAAAATAGACCACAAACCGAGTTTCCCAACAAACTCCCACTGAAGTTCCGAATATGGTTCATTGCGCTATCGTAAACAACTCTCAGCCAAACTGAACGGCGCCACCTGTTTCAGAAATGGACACCCACCATTACACAACATGAGGCTTGACTAACAATCTCAATCAGGTTTTGATGTATAGAAGGGAGCCAAACCGAGATGGCAGAATATATGAGATGATTTGATAAATCCTCTTCCATGTAGACATATCGATGTGCTGCTATACAGGATATTTGTTTATGTGATATAGTTATGAATTTATATATATATATGTGTGTGTGACAGAATTGTCTCCTGTAGCACTGCCGCCGCCATGGCAACAAGGAAGTTCGTCTTCAATCACCTGTGTCTGTGCAGTGACTCTCCTCTTATGGCTCAGTAACCATCTCTTATTATTGTGCCGGCGACAAATAAGCTTCGAGCCCCCCCGCTGTCGTTTTACAGCTCGACACCCCCGCTATAAATGAGCTGGTTTCGTAATCTGGGCTAATTTCCGCATTAGGATTTTTTTGAGCGTGCTCTTTAGCATTTCAGCATTTACAATTCAGTTGTGATTGTATACAGAACGATAATTAAGAAGAATTCTGAGTAGTAAAAAGTGTATAGATTCTTCAGGTGTGCTCATAATGTTTGTAGTACTTTTGTTGGGATGTTAGCCGGACAGTCGTATTTCATTTTAGCACATTTTTCCCACATCGATGAAGCATTTTGACACATTGTTCATCTGCTTTTGTCTTTTTGAGATGATAGAATATCTAAGAGTGATACTACATTGGTGTGCATGGAATATTTGTACACATTCTTCCTCTTATTAGAGCAACACAACAAAAATACCCGCATTTCTTTCCCTTCTTATCAAGTATTCATGACGTGCTGGTGCTCAGTAAAGAGATCAGAAGAAATACAATTGCCGTGCAAATAACTAGACACGACTTTATGGTTTAAAAAAAGAACATTGTGAAAGACCACTGATTTCTTAGAGTGGCACTTTAAGAATAGACTTCTTCTTTAGAGTTGGCATTCTAATTTCAAAAGACATGATTAAAGTGTCCGGATGTCACAAAGTAAAAAAAGGATGATAATGGCGTCTGCTTTATTCTCAAGTCGAAGGTTCACCGCCAGACAAATGTGGGATTTGAAAACTGCCACTAATTTAAAAAAAAGCCATATGAACAATTACTTTGACATTCTACAGGGCTTTTACTCATTTGCATACATACAAAGTTCTATCTTTTTCCACTCACAACTTGTATTTAATTCATTATTCATCTGCTGATGGCTAGGAACGTCCAATCCGTTCGGACTTAAAAGGTCGGCAGTGTCCGTTCACTGTGATTAAAGCAGTTGGATTGAGCTGCGTAAATCGGCGTCACCGCCGGCAACACTCCATCTTAATCTGTTTTGTCGAAAGCACGTTTTCATCCTGGCGAAATGCTCTGGCCGTCTGCGGTGGCGAGATAGCGCTTGCTGTTGGCGCCTTATTAAATCTCCGAGCATTGAAATGAACTCTTATTTGAAGTTAAAGGCTGCTGCTCGGAAACATCTTCATCGGCCTTTCTTGTGAAAGGTTCGGCTCTTCATCGTGGGTTTGAAGTTTGACTCTTGGGACATTTAAACCACAACTTGGCCTTGTCAATGAGATTTGTTTGATTCTGAGTATGCCAATAGAAATTCCTAAGAAAATATGTAACTTGCTTAGTTATTTCTTGAGATTCCAAATGGAAATTTGCAGTTCAAGTCAATCCATTTTGTATTTTAGCCAGGTAGAACTTTATAGTATTTCTTCAGTATAGTTTTGTATTGTAATGTGACTCCAAACGACTGTTTGTTAAGACCGTGTCTGAACAACAGATTTCTTAAATTTTATATACGTTTCATACAGATTTTTTCAATTTTATGTAGTTTTCATACAGACTACTTCACTTTGTATACTTTTCATACAGACTTCTTCAATTTTGTATACTTTTCATACAGACTACTTCAATTTTGTATGCTTTTCATACACACTACTTCAATTTTGTATGCTTTTCATACACACTACTTCAATTTTGTATAGTTTTCATACAAACTACTTCAATTTTGTATAGTTTTCATACAAACTACTTCAATTTTGTATAGTTTTCATATAGACTACTTCAATTTTGTAGTTTTCATACAGACTACTTCATTTTTTTCCATTTTTCATACATACTTCTTTAATTTTGTATATTTCTCATACAGACTACTTCAATTTGGTATATTTCTCATACAGACTACTTCAATTTGGTATATTTTTCATACAGAATACTTCGATTTTGAATATTTCTCATACAGACTTCAATTTTGTATATTTATCATACAGACTTCTTTAATTCCACACTTTTATATATAAAAATGCAGCGTTGCAACAAGCCGGTCAACTCTGAATATGAATGCTTGTACATATTCTTATCGTGTATGCAGTAATAAAACTGGCGAGCAGACAGGTGACAAATTAGCTCTCACTTGCTTTGGGGTCAATCATAACGTGCCGTGAAATATAACAAGAACAAAGAGTAGTCCTTCTCAACACCATGCAAAACTTTGTTTTTTAATAGGCAGCCACCTAGGAAGTCATTTTTTGCCGCATTTGGCACAATGGAAATTCCCGCGACGCCGCCCGCAACGATTGAAGTCGCGAATGAGACGTGTTAGAGAAATTGTCTCGGGAATATGGACAGGGGAAACAAAGTGGAAGGGATAAACACAATATGTGGCGCAGTTTTAAATACATCTTGGCTAAAGGCAAAGACTTCTTTGATGTCATTTCCAATTGGAACGCTATCATGTCACAACATTAGGTACAGCTGCACCATTTATGGTTTTACAGTGTTGGAAGGGGACCACCCTCAAATGCAGAGTTAATAGCCACTGAATTGACCAATGGAAACTTAAAACAGGAGTAGAAATTGAGCAAAATAAACCCAGAAGACTCACCAATGTTTTTTTTTTATGGAATTCTGCTATGGTGAACATAGGAACATTAGAAAAAGTACTTTTTCTACCTTCTTTGCGCAGCAGCAATCATATGGCGCGCAGTAAATAAAATCCAAACTTTATTTATTTTTTAAATGTATTTTATACCCTTTTCCCCATGATGGCACTCTTTATGTGGCAGCAAGTTGAAGTAGCTCTGTCCACTCTTATGTTTTTTTGTGTTTTACAGCATGTTTTACATAAAAAATTAGAGGGAACAATGGTCTTGATTCCTTTAAGGTTCACATATCACATGACTGTATTTGGAGAATCTCTTAAGAACATTTTTTGGGTGGCTTTGCTAAGTTAATCTGGTTTTGGATAAGGATCATTACTTCTCAGAGTGTTGTATATATAATGCCACCGGATGATGTAGGTGTACCACCAGTTGTGACTTCATTACAATCTTTGCATCCCATTTCCTTCATCAACTCCCAACCACGATAATTGCCTCGGAAGCACTAGTCAGCACTCAGCGTCGGGCCTTATTTTGTAAACCTAATGAGCGAGTTTTTCATTCACTGATGACTCCCCCCGGCAGTCCAAACTTCCATTCGTACGTCTGTAGTTCTCCTCATGTTCCTTCCCTAGCGCTTATCCTTTTAACAAGGAAATAAAGCAGTCCGGCTGGGAAGTTACACAAAGAAAGAAGAAGGGAGAAAAAATGGCGAGCTACGGAAAAGGTGGAAACCCAGTCAACGCTGTCTGGAGAAGAGGTTTCGTAGGGCGTTGTTGTAATTCTTGTTGAAGGCAGTGTAGATGAGTGGATTGAAGAAGGAGTTGGAATAGCCCAGCCATAGAAAGATGCTTTTCCAGATGGGAGGAATGTCGCAGGCGCATAGCGGCTCGATGAGCTCGGTAATAAAGAAGGGGATCCAGCAGAGCACAAAGACGCCGATCAGGATGCCCACCATGAGCGCCGCCTTCTTCTCCTTTTGCTCGCGCCACGTGTCGCCGTCCGTCTGGAAGGTGACGGTGGCATGACGTGCCGTGAACACCATCTGGGGCTGCCTCGCTTCTTCCTTCACCTGCGGCGATATACAGGTGACCAATCCAATATGGTGTGAAGGCAGTTGCGTGGTAATCAGAAGAGTGGAAAATATAGGAACAACTTTTGTTGGGGTTATGTAGGGTGACCGATTTTGTACTTTTACACTCAAAGATATTTTGAATTCAGTTCACACTGTAAGAAGTTTGCTGCCAAATGTCCTACAAATTGGAGAAACTGCATCTGCCCAGAAATATGTTTACTTTTGCGTACTGATGATTCTGACCTTAATTTGCTTGATAATTTTCCTGCCAAAAACAGAAACCTCCCCTTTTGGAAGCAGTTACAAGTGGCATATTTGTGGAAAGAGTTGTCCAACTGCATTAATATAGTATTTTTTCCCATATGTCTAAACGTGTAATTATTAGTGCATGTCAAGAAAATGTAGTAAGTTGTAGCAGTAATTTATGTCCTAATTTTATTCTTAAAAAAATGTAAGATGACGACTGAAATATGGAAATCTTGCTAGAATATTCAGTTTTGATCATAAATAATTCTCTGTAGTGGGCTGCTGAAAACGAGCATATGCTAACTTCATTTTTGCCATAAGCAGAGAAATGAAATTAATTTCTTGCCAGTTTTGATTCATTTGGGATAGTTTATTGTAGTACTATTTTGTGAGATGAAAATTGGCTGCAAGATGGTGGGCTAAATTTATTTTTCTTCATCTATTTTCAATTTGAGAATCAAAATTACAGTACACAGTCTAATTTCTGGTCTTTTTTTGTCATTTTTAATCACCTGTGATTGAGTATGGAGAGATTTGAGGCATTTTTAGACTCTGGCTAATCTCACCTCCGCCATTGGCGTGATTGTGTTGCTCTTGCGTGATCCGATGCGAAACTTGGCCGCCTTGTAGATCTTCCAGTAGACAAAGAGCACCACGCAGAGCGGCAGATAGAAGGCTCCAAAGGTAGAGAAGATAGTGTAGGACAGCTCCTGGCTCACCTGGCACTTCATACCCTCAGTGTACGTCTCGCCCCAACCAAAGAGCGGCGACAGCGATATAATGGACGACAGCAGCCAGGTCAGGGCGATCATCACATTGGAGATCTTCTTACGCGTCTTCAGCGTGTACTCCAAATGCCTCGTGATGGACCAGTATCGGTCCAGGGCGATGGCCGTCACGTTCCAGATGCTAGCCGTGCAGCACAACACGTCGAAGGAGATCCACACCTGCCGTGCACAAACGAAGACCACGTTGGACTGAGCCGGCCAACCGGCGACTGACTGGAAAAAACAGACGCCACCTGGCATAGGACGCGGCCCAGCTTCCACAAACGTCCGTTGAGCTCGTGTACCAGGCTCAGCGGCATGACCAAGGCAGCCACCATCACGTCGGATATCGCCATGGATGCCACCAAGTTGTGCGGCACACGGTGGAAGGTGCGCACCCGTAGGATGGTTACCAGAACCAGAAGATTCCACAGGAAGGTGGCCGCCGCCAACATGGCCAGCAGTGTCAGGGTCAGAACGCTGAATAGCGAGAAGGGCCGCAACGCCTGGTTGCCATCCCAACCGGATCCACTGGCGTTGGCGGCGACGTCGGGGTACGTCACGCCGGACGATTCCGACGTGGAAAACGACTCATTCTGCATCTGTGGGAGAAGCCAGAATACTGTGTCAAATTGGCGATATGCCCAATGGTGAGACGCCCAATGTCGCCAAGCCCAATGTCGCCAAACCCATTCTTGCTAAGCCCAATGGCGCTTGGCATTTTCAATTTGTCCGCCCAATGCAGTGATCCTGGCTTCTTTTCAGTCCTTTCAATTTTTTGGGGACCTCAAGGCCAGAACTGTAATCAAATTTAGGAATTTTGCATTAAGTCTGACAAGTGCGTCTCTATTTTTTTCCAATAGTACATCTCAAGGGACCATTTTGCTATTTTCCCCAAGATAGCTACTTCGGCTTTTTTCCTCCGGGCTTTTGAGTTTGAATGGAGATGGCGCAGTGCTACTCTCAGACTTCTTTTACCACCTAAAGGAGAAAAAAAAGGAAACGTTCGTACTCGTGTTCCTCGCTCCACTGCCTGATTTGCATCAACATAGACATTCTGTTAAAGTAAATCGTTTTTGGCGAAGGCCAGGCTCAAGAGAAAAACGATGGTAAGCAGACGTACACACTGCTCTGAAAATACTGGCAGAAGGCCACTGGCTTTTATTATCCTTGTAAAATGTTGCAGCTTTTAGTTTGATGTAAGAGTCCAGTTTTGCAGTGTCTAAAATGCTTGATTTTAGGTCTGTGGTACCTTAAAAACCTCAACCTTTATAATCTGATGAATTGAAAAGTGGAATATGAATGGCTGTTTAAAAAGGCATTTTTCAACAGTTTTTTCTTTATAATGGTTTTATTATTATAAATGTTTTCATCACCTATAATGACCCCCCGCTCTTGTAATCAAGAAAGTTGGGAAGACTGATATTTCAAGGAGGAAAGCTTAATAGATTTAATAACCGATTTTGGAGACTAAATTATATATCTTGGGTGATTATATGTTAGATATTTAAAAAAAATGGAGAGAACAAAGATGTAAAATAATCAAGGATGAATCAGGTCTATCTAACTTTTGAGTACAATCTCCCTTTAGTCTTTTCAATCTCATTAATAATTCTACCACGTCTAATTCTACTGAACATCAAAGTCTTTTCCAACAAGTTCATAAAGCGACTGTCATCAATCAAATATTTTTTTTCAATATCCCCTTTTTTGTCTCAGATTTATCGCCTTAGCCTAATAAAGCAGCGATTGAACAGTCCTCGTCTCCCGACGCTAACGTCCACACAGTTCCACACATTTCGCCAAGTGATCCGACACACCTCATTGAACATTCACTTTCACCACCGGTCATATCTTCATGCCTATAAATTTCAATTCCCCGCTTCTGTATTCCAGCCCACGGCACCCCTGTCCAACCATGCTGCCATGTGTCTTCCAAAATCTTCCAGTAACCTTGGCCTATTCTCTTAAGTGAAGATGCTTTCCTGTAATATTGATGCAGTATATTGATTACATGGCAGCAGCACTGGTCAACTGGCCAAAGGGCAAATGAGCTTTTTCTACATTTTTTTAAATTATTTTTATTATTGTTCATGCTGCCCTTTCTGCTAATAAGTCCATATATTATTCATTAACCAATGTGTGAAATCTGACAGGAACGCAGGGATTTTAAAAAGATACTAGAACGACATTCGCCAAAACATTCTCTGCGTCTTAGAAAATGCAAAAAAATACAAACTGACAATCTTTTTTTGCGTCATTCTTGTCAGGTTCTGCTCAATTTGAATCCATAATCTCATTGTTGGCTTTGTAACGCTATCATTCTTTACGCCATTGCGTCAGGTGAATATTTCTTGGCGTCTTGAGGAAAACCAACAAAAGCCCAAAATCCAAAAGTCACCCTTGGCCAGCGGTTCTCGAGGGTGACGCTTCATGCATCTTTCACACCCTGCCGGCTGCCGTATTGATCTGTTTGCTATCACTCACGGGTCTTAAACCATAAGGTCCACCGGGTAATGCACAATAACGGTCCGCGGTGACATATGACACAGTCCCTTAGCATCGTACTCCAATCAAAAGGCCTTCCACCCTCTGTTGTTCCGGTTCTTCGCAACACATCTAACAGCCGTGAAATTGGAAAGCTGTCGAGAGAGGGAGAACCTAGTGAAAAGAAATTGCCATTTCATAATCCGGTCCACTTGATATCAGTGTGTTTGCATAGCGGCGAGGGAGACCCCCTTCGCCGTTGAGGTCACGGGATAATTAGTCTTTGCAATATATACCTGGCTGAGAATTATGTTGTGCATTTTCCAAGTCTAACCTGTTCAAAAAGCAAAAAATTGTGACCAATTTGATCAGGTTCTAGTTTGCCAATGGGTGGCATCATGGATCTTGAAACGTAACCAGTCTATATTCTATTTGTCCTGGATAAACACTTTTGCCAATTAGTCTGTAAGATCATCTTGAACATTTCATGGATGTTTTATGTCTCTTCAAAAGAAAGTAACACTCACAATTGGACACAATCTATAATTGTGACATGAGGCAGATTGATAGCCTGTTAGGAAACGATCTGAAACAAAAGCCATCTTTTGGCTCATCTGTCTTTGACAAATCACCTTTTGCCATTGAAGTGGATGCAAAGGTCTTGAATCTCTTTTATCATTGGCAGCCAACAAGCTAAGTCATTCATTTAAAAGCAAAAGGGCGTGCCTCATAATGCTTGTAATACCCACTTTGTGCTTCTGACACACCCACTTGCCAACAGCCAACCAATGCAAAGAGCTCCAATCAACCACTTAAATTTTCACCAATCGCTTCTAGGCCTTCCTACTTGAAATAAATTAGATCTGAATTGGATTTGTCCATTGTCATAAATAGCTGTTTTCAATATCAATTTATCAATTTCTCTCTTTTACTAACGAAGGCAACATGTACTCTCTGTCCTAAGCTGGCATTAAGTTGAACTAAAGTGTAATAAAAACAAGACTTTCCGCAGTATAGAGTGCAATTTTTCCCTCTACAAATTGGGTCATCCATTCCTTATCTACCACTCTTGTCCTCATTAGGGTCACTTCCCTGCTGACTCTGAGTCTAGATGCACACAGTACACCCTGTACTGGCTACCAGCCAATCGACGGGTAGATATAAAAGAAGGCAACAGTCACACCTGCAGACCATTAAAAGTCTTCCATCAACCTAAAAACGGAGCGAAACCATGCAAACTGCTCCAAGTAAAATGATCCAGAAACATTGATTCCTCAAGAAACATCTTCCCCTCTACTGTAAAACAAAAAAAAACGACTCATTTCATTCAAACATTGCCTCATTCTTCCTGGAGGACTCTTTTTAAGTACCAAAATCAAGCAAAAACCTGTTTCGTATCAACTTTCTTAATAACCCCGGCTCCTCGCATGGGGCGACATCCCGCGAGGATTCCTCAACACTCGGTAGACACTTGTTACACAACATCAGTCACTAGATTGGAGTGTTTGAGGATGGTGGGGTGGATAAAAGAATATACAAGGGATACAGAAAAAGTGGAGTGGAACTTACCCCGTTTAGCGATCTAGCGTCAAGTAGTAGTGCAGCAGTAGGTGCTTAGTACTTGCATCCATCGCCGCTTGAGGAGGGAGGACTGATGGCTGAGCGTGCTTTAGTGTGGCTTGACTGCACATACACTGCAAGCGTGAAGAACCAACCGTGCCGGCTGCTATGGGGGGGCTGGCGAGTGGAGGGATCTGAGGCGAAAGAGGCGGGAGTCTGTTTTCATGGTAAACACTGCGTTTTTCTCCGTTAAGTCAAGAAAGATGAAAGGAAGGTGCGAAGGGTGCAACGGGGGTGGTGGGGGTGGGGTAGGAAGAGGTGGGAAGCCGCCTTACCGGAGGCAAAGATGCAACGGCGGATGCAGATGACGTCTTTATCTTGTTTCTCAGACAACGTTGCCTCCGCCTATTTTACCACTCTGCGCGGAGATCCAATTGGGAGGGGGTCGCGAGAGGATCCAAATGCCCAGTAGGCAATGCAGGGGACCACTTGTTGTTATACAAACATTGGGGGCTCCCTTGTTATTTACTTTTCAGGGTTTTTTTCCTACTCAGTAGGTTGAGTAGTCCAAGATTTGACTCAGTCAGCTGTAATTATTCAAGTCACATTTATTTATACACAGATACCACCAAAAAGGAACCAAATATCCCATAATATGTACCTCTCAAGAGCAGTTAAGTCTTATCAGTTCAAATATGTTACACTACTTTTTAACTGCTCAGGGGTTCATGTTTTGTAACCATCATAAACATTATATTAACAAAATAGGAAACCGGAATGTTTCAATTAATATGCAGTTTTATATTGAGATATGAATAGAATTTCCTGGTAATAATAATACAATAAATGGAATGGCCATTAAGTTCAATTTGCCTCTCCACCAGATAGAACAAATCTTAACACTACCAGCTAGCACTCTATAGTTTTGTACTTTTTAAAAAGAGAATGTTATAGCAAACTTTGTGCAGGTTTAAATATTGCAACTCAGTTCATTGTGTGGCTCCCTCTAATATTCATTCTTTGTCCACCAGAGGCATTAAAATGAAGTCACATGGGTGTGTACTCGTATGTTTTCCTCCCAGTGAAAATGGCTTTGACATCTATCGACCAACAAGTTAAAATAAGCCTTTTCCTGGGCGTGCCTCCATTTTTTACATTGCACAATGAGAGCAAAATGGCTATGTTTCAGTATTATTTAGGCAGTGATTTAGTAATATTAGCTTTTACATGTAGAGTAGGAAATTCAAAATGACATCCTAATTCAATAAACAAGCATGCATGTTTCCTGTTATGTCCTAACAACTCTCTTGTTCGTTTTCTGATCCGTACGGAGAGGTTAAACCCGCTTTTATACATGCACTCTATCACCCAAACAACGTTGGCTTATCTAATAACATAACATATCCCCCTGCAAATCCTAGAGATTTGTTTCAAGCACCTGTTCAAATTGTCACTGCGCTCGGAAAGGACGACGTTCAAGCCATTGAGGCAACGATAACGTTTAAAATACGGGCTTCCCGTCGGGTGTGTGCGGGTTGTCATTTGCATGATGCAAGTGCCTGAAACAAATCCTTTCAGTAAATCTTTCTATGTAATTTCACCCATGCCATAAAAATGTATTTGTTTCATCTCAGGCGACACATTTCACATGCAGATTTATTGCATTGATCATTTTGGCAGTCCTCCGAGGAGCTGTGAAATATGGAAGCGGATATCAAATCACGTTTTACCATGTGTTTTTTTTTTGCATGTGCAACACTTTAACTCAATATTTCTCCTATCTAGTATTGAATGTACCAATACTGTTTTTTTCCACACGAGCATCAAAGTGATATGCCGTATTTTCACGACTATAAGGCGCACCCTCAATGAATGACATTTTTTCCATATATAAGTCACACTGTATTATAAGGCCCACTGTCTATTTTGGAGAAAATTTAAGACTTTTAAGTGCGCCTTATAGTCGTGAAAATACAGTAATTGCTATTGACTTCCAGGTATGAAGCACTCACTACACCGTCACCTCTAGAGCCAGCCATTGTTGATGTTTTGGATTTTTTTTGTATAAAATCTGGCAGTGAGGGAGGACCTATATGATGGAAGATTTTGTAAACTAAGATGGCATCTGCATATTTAACAGTATTGTTTCAGTTCAGGCGTTTGTGTTTTTTTAATATCCGACAGTGGTGGTTTTTCGTCTTTGGTTTTCTGTTTTTTCCATATATAAGGCGCACTGGATTATAAGGCGCACCGTCTATTTTGGAGAAAATTTAAGACTTTTAAGTGCGCCTTATAGTTGTGAAAATACGGTATACTTTTGTTTGCATCTGCTTTTAGATAAGCTAAAAAATAACCTGAATCTGACAGTAAAATAATAATTCAACGGCAATCGGATCTAAAAAAAATATATATATATAAATCCAAACACATACACAAGCACAAAGAGAACACACCACATAAAGTTCAGTTCAGAAATTAAACTTTATATATTATACTTGAATATAAACTTTTGGGTGAAATGCATGCAATGTGATGTAACTCGGTTTGACTAAGCAAGAGTTATACAACCTATTTGACAGGCATGTTTGAGATAGCCAATCATTTATTCAGTGTTTGATGCAAGAAAACAACTGTATTGTCTTCTTACAGTGAGATGTTGTTCTCGCAATATCGAAACCGAGCCAAGCTTAGATGCATTACTTAAGATAAGGTGAAATACGATGGGCTCAAGGGCACATGGTCATATCATCGATTTCACAGTGTTAATTTACAATGGCGACCTTGTGTCGTAAATAGTCCCGAAATCACACAGTCCCGGCCGACGATTTATTGCCAGGCTTTGATAACTTGTGAAAGAAAAATGGGAATCCAAACACTGTCTGTCATAACATGGTGGAACAACAAGTGTGAGATGATCCTTTTTCAAGGTTTGTACCGAGTTGTCATGCTTCTTCTGCCCGTATGGCATCTTTGGGATTTATTGACTTTAACTTTTAAAAGAGTCGAGGCTGTAAAAGAATATATATGTACGTATACCGTGTTGACTTGATTTATCGTTTCGCTCGGTTAATTCTGTCCTGTAGATGCCGTTTTTTACGAGCTAGAATTTACACATTCCACAAGTCCAAACAGCTTACAGTCTTATTTATCGATGATTTTTTTTCTCTTTCTTGTTTAAGGATCGTAAAACATGGATGGATTGAAAGAGGCGACATTTGAGGAAGAGAAACTCAAAGACCTTAACAACTGCAGGTAATTGAATTTTAATATTGATATTGTTTACCCATTAGCTGCCATGATAGTAATAGAATATAGAATATTATATAATAGAATAGTTATCCAATCCAATTTCAACTCAACTGAACATTTGACTGTATTATGGAAATTATGGACAATTATTTATATTGGTCTATTTTTTTTAGAACATAAAACTTGTATCAAACATTTTTCAGCCACTGGCAATTGCCGAAAAACATGATAGAAAAAAGATCAATAATTCAAGTTCTCTACTTTAATTCCCTTTAATATAATGAAATATGCAAAGATGTCTTTAATTTACTCCTACAATTTAACTTGTATTTCATTTTAAACACAATTAACTTGATTTATTTGGATAATTTATGACAACCTGCTCGTCCTATACTTATCTGGCACCCAAAATCTGAATACAAGCCTTTTTTTAAACCTCTATCCAATCATAGCTCCCCTAAAACCCCATTAAATGAGCCATTTCCCCACAGAATTCAAATCAAACACACCCAGTCAATCTCCACGGCATCCATTTCCGCACATTTCCGATACGTCCACCCGTGATTATACCGTCCTTAACGAGGCCGCCGGCGAAGGCATGCCGAGCTCAGCGGGTTTCCCAAGATGGAATGAGATAAACGCTCGAAAAAAAGTGCATTATCAAGGCGACAGCCCTGCAAATAGCGCAATAATCTATTTTGACATTGACAGACTGTGACGGCGACCTCAGGTGAGCTCCGTCGTCACGGTGACGACCCCAGCAGTTTGGAGTTGTTGGTGTGAGAAGTGAAATGAAAAGCGCTAGTGCATAAACCAACTCTGCAATGATTGATAGGCTCTCATCACCACCCTCCCCCAATATATAAATAGGATTGATGGTCAAAATGAGGCGCTTGGAGGCATAGCTTCAAAAGAAGGCAGCGTCAGTTTGATGGATACAGCCGGTTTTGAACTTGAAAAGGGGATTTCAAATCGATAAAAGTCGACCTCGAGCTTGAGATTACACAAAGTGGCTCGTGTAGGTGGAAACACAGGTTCTCCCTTTTAATAGGAGAGAAAGTTATTTCATGAAAATAGAGGAATTGGAAGTTTAAAAAGGGAAGAAAAAGAGGAACAATCCTTTCTGATTGCTTGCTCTGATTGTGACATTTAATCCCAATGGATGTTTTTAATGCCACTTAAATCAATTGTATGGTAAAATGTGTCATTTCTAAATGCCAATGCATTCATCTTTTCACTCATTATGGGTATAATTGTTAAAAAAATGATTTTTTAGATGAAAAAAATGTGATTTAATTGAAAAACATGACCAAAAAATGCATAATTGTGTTAAAAAGAGTTAAAATAATTATTTTCAAACAATAAATGAAGCCACACTTAACATTTTTCATACTTTTATTCGATCTTTCTTAAACTTTTTCTAAATCAGCACAAACTTGGGGTTAAAAAAACCCTAAAAACTACAAATTCTCGTCTTTAGCAACCACTTAAAGTGACACGCCCCCTCAACATCCCAATGGATTTAACATGATAATTGAAATCAGTTCTAACACAACATGTTAACCGGACGAAATCCATTAAATAATAATGACAAGGAAAAAATGGGAATAATTGAAACAGGCTAATTTGCGCGTTAAACAAAAAAAAATTAATTTGACGATTATAATTTAATTATTCCTGAGCGCCCATTAATTTTATTTTTGATGATATGAAATTGAAAACCTTAATGAAGTGTTGGGAGTTTATATTTAACTGGGAATTGCGGCAATTTGAAACGCCGTGCCTCAAGTGATCCCTGGCCTCATCTCCGAGGTGAACAAGCCCGCAGGGTTTGCCCTGAAAAAGTGCGGCAATTAATAAAGCGCTCAAGGACAAACGGCAAAAAACTCGGGGCCATCCGTCCATCAATGACTGAAGTAACTCCATCTTTCTTTCTGGTTCTAAAAACCACTAAAAATCAACTTATTTTCAAGCGTCACAGATGATCCAGTGTGAAGAGGTCTTGTGAGGACTTAGTGTAGGGCCCTTTAATGTGTAATTTTCCGCAATCAGAGACCCGCAGCCTTCAGGCGACAATGAATCATCATGACTTATAATTGCGTCCTTCTCGCCAGACGGGGCACAATGGGGGTGCGCCCTGGCCATTTTTTCTCATGCACTCTGTACTCACCCCCCAGTATTATTGACAGAGGTGTGGCATATCTAATTCAAGTAGGGGCTCCAAAAACCTCATTGTGACTCTTGGAGTTATTGTTTTTTTTATCTGATAGGTGAACCCCCTTTTCAGTCCTTTTGGAGTCCTTTCAATAGTTGAAAAACTAAAGGTCAAGACAAAGACCAAGTTTTCAATTCGTCTTTCCCAAAAATTTCAATAAGAATATAAAAGAACAATTTAAAAAAGTGCCAGCTGATACCTTTGGTAATTTTAGTAGAGTGCAATTGGATGGTCATGTGAGTTTTTTATGCTGATTCAACAGAGTATTATTTTTGTCATAATGGTGGTAATAGGAGAACTATGTATTTTTAATTGAATTGATTTGAATGCTTGCATTGTGCATGCATGCAAGTATAATGAGATTTTATTTTTCACTATGTAGTGCACAAATAACAACAAAAAAGTTGGTTATTAGTAGCTTTAGAGAATTCTCCATAAAATAGAGATAATACTGCATAAAACCTTTTTGTTTAGTGGTGTTTTTTCCCTATAAAATACAAATACTCGTGTACTGACAGTAGATAAAAATGTACATGTATGTATTTTGACTGTAATGTTTGTTAATTAAACTAAAATGAGTTTTTTTCCACAAAAAAACTGTTTTTTTTACATGCAAAGGGGAAAAAAATCATCCAAAATGTACACTGATACAATTTAACTATCCCAAATTCATTATGCAAAAAAAGAAAAGTGAAATACAACTGAACTGTGCCAAGCAGCAATTCCATACCGGAATCTTTTGATCAAATACAATAGACTTTCAAGGCCCCTTTTTACCAAAGATGCAATGCGGATTCTGCACACGTCGATGAAAAGCTACTTAAGTTGTGCAGGAGAATGTAAATGCTTGAGTTGTTGTGTTCCTCTTTCAAAGTCCCACGAGGCTCCAGCCAACACTACCGGCAGGTGGGCAACAAGAAAAAAAAAACAATTTATGGGGAATGAATCCCCTTATGTATACAATAGGACACACGTGAGGCTGCCAATGGAGATGGAGCACGAAACCCACTTGGACGCTTGATGAATGCGCGCCGAGGGATAGAATTGGAAGGGGGCCTGATATGGGGCCTCACCTTAAGTGATGTTAGCACCGACAGTCGCCATCCACCTTGTATATATGCTGGGGAGGAGAGGTGTTATTGATTTCTGGTGCAGCAAAAATGCACTCAAAGTGCAAAGCGCTGTTGGCTTGAAGGTTCATTTTTTAACCCCAGGTCTGAAAAAAATGGCAAGTTAACTTTCCATAGGTTATAATTGAATTAGGGGTTTAAATTAAATAGAAATACAGTTTTTGGTTGATTACCTGAATAGACAATTTGATTTATTATTAAGTATTCCAGCAAGTAGTGGATTTAATGATCAATATAAGCAACCAAGTCAGGTTTTTTGATTTGCATATTTATATTTTGGCGAGATTTTTTTTGTGGGATCTCAATGGGGTTGGAGTCGGGGGATGCAAAATTTGAGGAAGGTACCTCTTTAGCTACCTTTAATAGCAAGCATGGAAATCTTTCGCAGAATACAAAATGGCAGGGGAATAAGTTCAAGGCTACTGAGGTCACTGACTTTTATATTTTAGTTACAAGATATGAGGCGTAGAATTTTGATGAATGTAGACGCTCTTACTTGAAGACAAAAAGAGATGGAGCTGAAGATTGGCGCCGCAGGGCCCCCCAAGACAGAAGACAGACGCGTGAAACGAGGTGGAAAGTAATAGTCTGGATTCAGGTTAGGAGTGACAGTATGTCCGAGCCTTAATGGAATGTTACTGTCTGGTTTCTACTTACAACTGCATGTCAGACAAAAAGTGCACATGTAAGAAAAGGGGTGTTGATTTTAGTTGAAGAAAAAAAACTATAAAAACAACTGTACTGCAGGGGAGTTTAAAATCAGTTTGGTTTTGCAGGTTATATTAATGCTAACTTGTTCTCATTTGGGCTGGACTTGTCTATTTTTGGCCCAAAAAGTCAACATACGTACTTATTAGGCGTCCAAACCATTTTGACTGGAAGGGATAGATTAACATACATGTCCGTTAGGCAGAACAACCTAACGGACCGGATCGGACCCCCCTCATAAATATATTTTTCGCATTGTAGTTGTAAGATTCTCTGGAGTAGGTCTTCTAAGGTACATTATGGTCGTAAAAAAGAAATAAAAAGTTTTTTTGCACATCTCAGCAGGAGTAAAGTGATCTATTGTTATCTTAAAATTTCCACTGCTTGCCTCCCCATGATCATTAATAATTCAGGCGCCACAAAAATTTAATTGCGCTGTAATTAAAAGTGCAAGTCGTCCTTTTTCATTAACAAATGATTATTGTAATTAATTGTTTCTTCAAAGAATGCTCATCTTCATTTGTGTTGTGTTGATTGACACCACTAATTAATGTGACGGTCAAAAGTTGTAATTAATCTTTTAGACAACATTTGTCTTAAATACGCTGGAATAGGAGTTGGGGATTAGTAGATAATTAGTGCGCCTGTTCCCCCCTTATTAATTAACTTGGCCCATTTACATTTATCCTAATTGTCCTGGCAAGCTCATTTGCGTCATTTTGCCCGTCTTATTTTAATTTTGTTTTTCTCCCAGCATAAACTCACGTGTTCCTTAATTTCTAAAAAAAAAAAAAACCTTTTGAACTGGACTGTTACATTTTAAAACATGGCAGGATTTTAATTTATTTGTATTATGTACTATGCGCCATAGAAGTTTAAAAAATGGATTTTGGCTGCTTTCACCATGTAATTTTTAATCAGCATAAACTTTTTGGCAATGAAGTGAATGTTATTGAGGCTGAAGTTAATCCACATTTAAATGAGCTGCATACTAATTAGAGGTATTCCCTTTCCTTAATTGGATTGAACAGCACTGTAATGTAATTTGGTTGAATTCTATCACATTGTCTCATAATTGAAGTGGTTCATGCCATAATTGGAGGGCATGGGATTGCATTGTAATTATAGTGAATTACATTTGGTGAATCGCAAGAAAATTAGCTTTGACCATATGCCCTTATAATTTCATGTTTTGTACCATGACTAACAATGTAATGATACATTCATAATGTAACATAATATACAGCGCAATGTATTCCAACATAGATGTACAAAACCTAGTATAATTTGCCAGAACATAATGTACCATAACGTAATCTAATTTGCATTAATGTACCTTAATATAATGTAACAAACTGTAACTTAATGCAAGATAATTTAACATGACTCAATGTAATATAATGTAATGTATTGTAATTAAATATAATGCAACGTAACAATGTAATTTTAGCATATTTCTTATGGAGCAAATTATATTGTGTTGTGAATTATATCGTATAGCATTTTATGAAAATAATGACTACATACAATTGGAATGTATTGTTATACTAAATTATTTTTGATTGATTATATTGGATTGAATAATTATAACAAAAGTCCCCCACTTTTTAGAGAATTTTATTGCAATAGGAATCAATACTATTGAGTTAATTGATACTCTCAATATCTCCAATTGTATTTATCACATATTTATAACCCCTCTTGGATAAATGATGCTTTAGAGCAAATTCAGTCCCTTAAATGAAAAGAGAACTTGACATACGGTAAGTTTACTTTTCCAACCCAATCTTTTCTCTGCATAATTATGTGTATTAAATTAATTGAGGCCTGTACATTTGCATATCTGGGTTATTTCTCTTTCAAGGGTGGATTGGGACAGGTCTATAGGGAGGGAAGAAATTATTACAATGCGCCAGACAGTCCGACTCCGCCACCATGTCTGCCGCTTCATTTTTTTTACTTTCCCTCTCCTCCAGGGAAGCTCTGGTCCCAACACCTCTGGAAAAAAAGATGGGATTTTATCAGGGTGCAATATAGGAGTCATATCAATGAGATTTTTATAATGGACTTTGCCATCCCCGTTAAACATGATATCCTTAAATAGCACATATACACTATTTTTTTTTTTTTTATAGGAATGAGAATCACTTCTAAAGGCAATTTCATGGGAAGTGCAATCTGATTCTGACCAGTAAAATGCTAACTGGGGAATATGCCTTCATGTTCCTGGTGACCCTTATTGCTCCACTGCAGAAAAAAATAAAATAATAATTATTGTGTTGTTATGGGTATACTCCCTAGCTAATATTATCCTTCACTTCAAAGTGAAGCAATACACTTTCATTTCCCCCAAAGACATTTTTCAAGTAGAGTATCTTGTGGAAATATAAAAAGCTATGAATGCTTGGAATTATGTTCAGCTTCTTTTCATCTATTAATTATGTTTCACTAACTCATTTCAACAAGGATGGGTGAATCATTTGAAAAATGGTTCCACAATAGTACAGTTTATGTAAATTGTGAATAGTGAGTCAATTTTGTGTCAGTTTTTTGTCCTTAAGGGCACTTATTGGGCCACAATTTTTGATTTTGAGGGATTTCCAGGTGTCTTTCTATTGGTTTTAGTCCAATTTTGGGTTCCTCATGAACTCCTAGCGGTCCACTTCTGGCCCTAGGCTGCAAGTTTTACACCCCTGTAGTATATTTTTCTTGATATATATTTATTCTCCAACAGAAACCTGATGATTTTATACCTACACCAACTGCTATCTGGAACTGTTGCTACTTCACACCACTTTGTCAAAGACACCAGTTGAAGAAAAACTACCCCAAAGCATGCTTCTTCACCAGGTAGGGTTATCTTATTATATTATATTATCTTCTCATCATAAGTAATACAGTTGCCAACAAATCCAACCTTACCAAAAAAAATCCCTTAAAAGCATATAGGAAAATGTGTTATAACCGCTTTTAAAACTAAACAAGTCCATTCATATCAGTATTCCAAAAGTGGCAGCTTATCGACTATAATTCTTTCATCTCCTCACATCACTAAATGATTCTGATTAGGTTTGTAATGAATGATTTGGCTCTCAATGACACTTTGCATAAGAACCCGAAAAAAACATCTTTCTACCAATATGTTATGCAAACACTGATATTAATTACTGATTCGCACTGGCCATGTCGATTGCCAATATGAATTTTTGATCAGAGTTTTCAGACATAACCCCTTTCCCCCCCTCCTGCTAATCTAATAGAAAGGCAGCCTGTCTGGATAGAGTAGAATAACAATTGACCAAATGCTGGCAAGAAATTGTTTTAACGCAGCATGGTGCATTTATATCAATGCTGCCCCCCTGGAAAGGAATCCTGTCCACAATTTTCCTGACATAACCCGATTAAAAAAATAACTAAGATCACAGAAAGTGGTCACCAAAACAAAAACAAGCAGGGATACTTTCATTCATTAAATTTAATCCACATTCATCTTTTTTTTAATTAACCTACCCTGCGGCTTGCATCTGTTGAGATGTCTGATATTTCATTTTAAGTGTGTTGAAATCTAAGCAACAAATCACAGGAGTAAGACTACTTTTTACCTTAGTTTTTTGTTAGTTAATTAGCATCTCAATGGGTGTCAAACTTTTTAGAGCCAAAAAAGTCCAAATGCAAATAAATCTACCACACTTCAATTGTATTGTGCAGGATTTTAATATATATATAGACATGTACTCCTAATTGTACTACAAAATTGAAACACGACATAGGACAGATTGAGGGTGATTTGGGGAGTTAAGGTATATAACATTTAAAACATTAAATATATTAAGACAACGGCACATTTTTGTCTAATGCCATTATAATAAAGCAAAAATAGTTTTGCAATATACATTACATACAGTAGTTAATGCTATTTCAAAGAAGTAACATGTTTAAGAGCTAGTAGTTAAATTATAGTGAGTGTTCTTGCAAAATTGTACTGCCACCTTTTGGATATGAACATGTGGTGCATCATCGTACATAATAGAAAGAAATCTGCTCTTAAATTAATCCTCATTCGTGATCATGAGAAGTATAATTGAAAAATAACTAAACATGGGTCACCATAACCTATATACAGTTATATTACAGTTTAATTTGCTGGTCTAATTCCATATGAAACACTATCAGAAACCACAAACATCCTGTGTGAGTCCATAGCAACGGGGCCACTGGTTTTCTCTGGGCACATGCAAAGTGTGACCATTTGGGTGATGCTCATGCCACTCAACACGAGAATAAGGCACCCTGTTGATGTTTGGATCGTGTTAGGGCACTTGATTCAAACTCCAATGATAGTTATCAACATTGATGTTGTAGGTCGCACTTACCACAGTAAATCATATTAGTAGAAAAGCTGTAGTACCAGTAACCTCTGGAAATGATGGCCGCCGAACCCATAATCAGGATGATGTAAATCGTGAAGGTATGCCGCATGTATTCTCGGAGCAAAAAGTTCTGCAAGAAGAACCTTAAGTAGAAGATCTAAGATTATTAGCAGCCAGCATATCAGGCCGAAGAATTGTCGTTGGGTCTTTACCAAATCACAGCACACACAAGGAGAATGGTGAGGACGATCGTGCTGACAAGAGGCTCCTTCATGCCAGCATTGTACTTGAGTGCAATACCCAGGTGCTGCGTGGCGTTCAAGAAACTCCAGCCGCAATAAAGACCAAAGCCGTTGTGTACCTTTAAGAGATGATAGGTACACAAATTGCTACGTTGATTGACCCAAGACGTAAGAACTGCAATTATTAGGAAAGCGAAAGCAAACTTTTGTGTACTGGTCTGTAGACTCCTCACCCAGTAGCGGATTGATCCGATCTTTTTGGGGTCATTGCAGACCAGCCAGGTCTTGTACCGGTACAGATTGCGGTAGGACACGAAAAGCATCCCAAAGCTGAGCACGGTTTGAATCCACGATAGAATCACGGCTCCCAAGACCATGCTGTCAAAGGCAAATGTCAACCTTCCATTGCCAAATAGACTTGATTCAATTGATTCTTACCGTCTGTCCCAGAGAAGAAGAGTCCCAATCCCAGCGCAGCACACCACGGACCAAGTTAGGTAAAAGAGTGGCGGAAGAATTTCTGGGTTGCAAGGATCGCGAATGCCACTGTGCAGAAAATCCCAACACAGGACATAACCGCTTATCCAGCGCTGGTGTTACTTGAACTTTGTGCTCACCTCTTGTAAAGACTGTAACAAGCTGCCATGAGCCACCATTCGCACCAGATCACAACGATGAACCAGACCTCATTGGACCAGTTATCCATCGTCACTTCGAGGGGGAAACTTTCGGATACATTTTTGACAGAAGTCTGAAACAGAGCTACAGATCGAGGCAAAAATGACACAATGCATCTGACCCAAAACAGTTGCTAAAGACTGCACTCATTTTTTAAACATAGTCTCCTATCTGTCTATGTCAGTTAACTAGAATGGAGATTTCACTCACCATTAGGCACCGTTTCATCCAATGCAAAAATGGAGAGAATGTCACAAATTAATTGGACAACCAAGGCCAGGATGATACTCCCAACATGCAAGTACACATGTAGCTGGCTTCGGGGCGCAGCCGCGGACGGCGGCTCGCCCAACATAGTTAATTCGACTGCGGCTCAGACGAATGCCAATCCTCCGAAACTTGTAGCGCATACTGTCGTTAACTTGGTGTACTTTGGATGGGCAGATGATAACTTTTTCTCTGCAGCGACGTTTGACTGATGTGATTATGACTTCATGCTGATAACTCTAACTTGCATTTGAGCGATATGGACTGCTGTGCTGATAGTGGAGAACAAAGTATTGCTTGTATCAGGATTGGAGAAAATGAATACTCTGCAAATAAAATGACAGGTAGCAGAAGTCAGGGTGCTTTTTCTGTATAGGATTCAGTTAGTAATCAACTTATTTATTGGCATTGATAGGGATAGGTATCAAATCCATTGGAGTTGGGTTGGTTGCATTGAATGATCATGTTTCACTGACATTTATTGCGCTAGATATCCAATCAATTTTGACTGAGAGCCTCCCAGTCAAATTGGATTGGACGGGGAGCTTCGTTATTGACAGCCAATAAGTTCATCTAAAAACTGTAAGAAGTTATTCAATATTAAATTAAACAACAGTGAGTAAATATCTAAAAACAAAAGCCAGTATTTAGTAGTTTTAGAGTAATAGCCTGTATTACAGAATGAATGAATTTAGAGACTAAAAGTGTATTTTAAAATAATTATAAAATGATGACAAGACATTCTGGTGATTATTTGAATACTCCGACTATCAACACATTTATCAATATTTCATGAAATGGGTTAATAATAACAATGGTCAGATAGTTATTAATTTTAAACAGTTGGATAACACACCCATTGTTATCATAGTCAGTGTAACACGGAACGCAGCCAACGCAATTAGCAAGGCAACAAAGATAAAAAATAAGATTGTGAAAATGATAAGACGGCTCTGAAAGATAATATGAAAAATTTAAGTTGTTTGGGAAACGTGGAAAGCAGACAGAAAACACTTTGACTCCCCAAATAGCTTAAAATTGGTCATGCTGACGTTTTTTAGGGTTGGGAAACTCATTTTTTTATGTATAGAAAGATTGAGAACCTTGCACTACAGTATTTTCTTTGAAATACTTCACTAGGATGCAGTAAAGGCATTCCACACGGTGTCACTATTGCACTCAGGTACATTGTAGGAATCCATAAGCTGTCATCACTACTATGTCGTTCATAAATGGTCCTTCTTCACTCACTAGTCCAGCATCTATTTGAAAACGTTACGCAATTGGTCCTGTCACACCGCATGAGCTAAAAATAAAGCTGTTCAAGTCCAAGCAAGTACGTCGTGTCCATGAGTGTCATAGTCCATATGATGCAGTTATTCTGCTTCACAGGAGAAAGTGTGTGTGTGGGTGGCTGTGTGTTTGGGTGGGCCGGAGAAGGAGAACCGCTTCAGGCAACTTCCGTCACCTGCTTCCCCCACGTTTTGCGGAACTTCAACTTACTTACCAGAAACCGAAGGCCACTTTGCCCCAAAAAAAAAAGCTGTGTTCTTCATGCTCCACGTTTCACAAGAACTAATTTAACTGAGTCTTATTGTCCTGAATTTGTCCTGTACGCCCGATAGAGGACAAGGCGCAATTTGTTGGCTGCTCTATTCTCCTAATGAATACACTCACACTCGATTACACGCCCCGCTTTCGTTCATCGCCCGCCGAGTGTGACGGGTGTGTCGCAATGTCGAGTACCTCAGCAGTTTAAATCGGGGTAAGATCAGGTGACCAGTACTATAGAAGTTGAACAGTTTTATAAAAATAGGCACCTTAAGTCAAGTGCTAGTTTAAGCATATACGCTGTAACCTACCTAAAGCTAGTTAAATTAACTTCTTTTGAGTGTAAATAAACTTGAAATTACTACTAATACTACTTGGAAAACATATTTAAGTGTCAAATGACCACATTTTAAATCTATTGGCTTCATAAAGACACATTTACGACTATAAGGCCCACCGCACTAAGGCTCACTACACTATAAGGCTCACTGCACTATAAGGCGCACCCTCAATGAATGACACATTTTATTTTTCTTCCATATATAAAGCACACTGGATTATAAGGCGCAATGTCTATTTTGGAGACAATTTATGACTTAAGCGTGCCTTTATAGTCGTGAAAATACGGTATCTTGCAATATTTAACAAAAACTGCAGTGTATCGACTCCATGCTTGTACACACAATTCAATAAACAAACATGAGTAGTCAAATGATTATGATTACATAAACGTGCCCAGTGCATGAACTCTAATTTCATCCATTTTTATGGGAATCCACATGACAGTTGAGGATTCTTGGAAGTTGACCAACGGCATCTTGGCGCTTTCCACTGCTTGTTGGAAGCGAGGCCCGATGCTTCACTGGCACGCTCGCCTCATCGGGCTTTTCCTTCTCCTTCTTAATTAGGGGGCATGACTAACCAGCTCTGCGTACTCTCGCTGTGTATTTACCGCCTGGCTGCCAAGGCGATGTGACTTTCACGGCGTATTTGCGGCACCGCGTCGCGGGCTCCCCCGCGGACGCCAGCCAGCGTCGGCTGCTTCCGGATGTGGATTACAAAATGAGTGTGAGGAAGGACGGAGAAGGTGAATGACTAGATCGACGTAGTGCCTGTAATTTTAGTTGGTTTTTGAAGTATTTTATACTTGGTGTTTCCATTGTCAAGGCCGTGTACTTGCTGTCAATCAAGTCTCAGATGCAGTGACGCATTGGACCGTGGAATACCAAAGGCTGTCAGTAATCCTAACTGATCCCTTTTTGAATTGTTGTATTGATTTCATAGTGAGGCATTGATGAAGGTCCTTCTCCTTGTCACTCTTGTTATTGTGTTGGAAAATTTGGAGATTATGCCATCAAAACATTCAACATAAGCATGTTTTTCTTCGCTTCGCTATCAACATCTGCCAATGTGACAGAGTTTGTAGCAATTTGCTCTTAAATAATTGATTATAACATAAGGTCATTTATCAATTATACAATTGTGGATCACTTGTGATAAGCTTATCTGAATACAAGCAATACTATATACGCTCAGTTATTCGAGAACTTTAGTCATACTCTAGTCATACTTTAGTCATTTCCTCACAGCATAGTATAACAACAGTAAATTTATAATAAAATACTATAGTTGCCAGAATTGTTCCATTAAAAATTGGCAAAACTATACACAGTTAACCATCAAATTAAATCCTTTTGTTTTTCACTTCCCTCAATAACGGGGATGTCCAAAATTTTTACTCCAAGGGCTGCTTTTAAAATAATCAAAATCAGGTACAGGTAAGAAAAGTAGGTTCTAAAATGTATCTTTCAGTATTAACTCATTGGTGTCCCACCAAAATAGCTCTTTATCAGAATGGATGACTTTTTAATGCTATTAATTTATTTACATTAAACAAAATACTGAAATTCTCATTTTGACCACTTATCTAATAGAGAAAGTGACTACCTCCATCTATTGAAAAATGCAATAGACAGTAGGCTGTACTTAAGATTCATTTGCAGACCATATTCAATCTTATTTTCATAATTTGCTCTGTGTTACAGCACTAAAGAAGAATAACATACCGACAACTAAATTGGCATTCAAGTGAGACAATAACCACTCTTCCGAACACATTGTGCATGTCGCATTGAGGTTCAATGACACGCTTATAAAGTCGCAGACAGACTAAATGAGCAGGTTTCCTTCCAGGGCGTGGGGTCTCACTAAATGCTTAGATTAGCACGATAACGAAGTGACTAATGCGCTGACTTCCGACTGGCCGAGTGCACAAGGGTTCAAACTCGGAGAGGCTTTAATTAAAATTAAAATCAATTAAAACCACACATTTGCCAGTGTTTTAAAACCCAATCACTGCCCTTGACGGCTATAAACGTCACATTTTCGTTGAGATCTGATGACTGATGTTCAACATGACTTATATAAAAACACATCAATGTTCGGTTCTTTTAAATCCAAGCGTTATTCTTGGTTTTTATGGACACCGCGTTCATTTCAGGAGGTAAACAAGAAAGCTAAATGACACCCTTTGCATTCACTTTACACATTTTGCCAGCCATTTACGAGTGCGTGAAAGTCTATGCAGATAAGCCTTTGATTTATGCCACTAATGGGATTTTAAAATGCTAATCTCGTGAGACACTCACTCTGGAGTAAAATGGCCAACAGCCCTGAATGTTTACTAAAGATTTTCTTTCACAGTAACAAGAAAAAATGAACCAAAAATAGTGTTTTCGGTTATTTTTTTTTAGATTTATCTGAGTCATTATTACAACTTATCCTGTTTTTTGCTGCCCATGTGAAAACAGTTTTAAGTGAAACTTGAGTAATGATACGTCCCCTGACATCATCAAAAGCAACATCAGCATTGTTTCCTTCCGTCTGTGAGATTTAGTTTCAAAACCCGATCGAAAAGCCATTGGCTTAGCACCATTGTTCAGGTAGTATCTCTTGTGGAATTACTAGTTTCTATGAAAGGATTGCCTGCCACTTATTTCTAACAAAAGCTTATATTTTTCCACCTAACTTCACTCACAGGCGTCAAACCCATGATCCAGGGCCCAGATAGTGTCTGCCACATCATTTTATGTTGTTGACAACAGTAAATCATATGCGTCGGCTTTGTTTCTCACGAAAATAATATTAATAAAAATTTTTCCAACCCTCCATTTAGTCGTTGCCGGTCAAATGGTGACAGAGACTGTTGAAGCCAGCTCTGAAAATTATATTCACGAGAGAGAGTTTAATATCTAAGTACTGTTTAATATCTAAGTACTTTTTAATATGTAAGTACTGTTTAATATGTAAGTACTGTTTAATATCCAAGTACTGTTTAATATCCAAGTAATGTGTAATATCCAAGTAATGTTTAATATCCAAGTAATGTTTAATATCCAAGTGCTGTTTAATATCCAAGTGCTGTTTAATATCCAGGTGCTGTTTAATATCTAAGTACTGTTTAATATCTAAGTACATTTGACCGGCAACCAGACGTCCGGTCACGCTCCATTAGTTGTCCAGTAGTCGATTGAAACTGCATTTTCATAAACCCTCCATTCGGATGCTAATTATATATGAATTTCCTTCGAATTGAATTGTAGTATCTTAAAATAGCTTCTTGGAAACTATTGAACTTACCTGTGTTTTCTGGCTTTTTGTGCCATAATCTAGTGTGATGTATCCAATACTGTAGGCAGTAAATTGCACACACTGTAGATCAAGGACGGCATGTAACCTTCTTGGCAGAGGTAACGACCCTCCTTTCTGCTGTTTCGAGCTGTCACGATAAATGTAACGAGAGCTGACTCGTTTTCCGGGGTCAGCTTCTTTCGCCGGCGTGAGCGGAGCCCTTATGACACCTGTCACTTCGGCTGGGACTCAGCGAGGTAAACATGTTGTGCTCGGTCGGAAAGCGGTAGACAAGAGAAAAATGGAAATGAAAAAAAATATGGACGCTGAAAAGAAGGAGAAATGTGTCGCAGTCAAGCAAAAAATTATGTGCTCGTTGCACTCCAAGCACCTTCTTCTTTTTCAAGTTGTCACATTTTCTGTCCTAACCCATTTTTATTGTATTTTACATTGGAGTCGATGAATAGCAGATTCTGAATGCTACATTCATTTTGAAAAGAAGCATTAAAGAATGTCTCTACCTTGAATGGAAGGGAAATTCAGGTTTAAGGCAGAAAATAATGAGCCCTTAAATTGTATAGTCAAGTGTAATTGTGTGTCAATTTAATTTATTGGCCTGGTCATTTTAGATATAATATTTGGAACTATCTTTTTTCGTAATGGATTAAAAGAACTGGATTAAAAGACCAGAATATTCAGATTTTTATAGATCTATAACAATGTTTATTTTAGCTTTTGTAAAATATATTTTTAGATTTGACTAAATGATTTTTGAACTAAAAACACAGAAAAAATGGATTAAAAATGACAATTATTGATTTAAAAGGGGGAAAATCAGGAAATTTAATATACATCTATACTCTTGATTTTATTTTAATCCTAAAAAAGAAAGTACAAATATAGAATAGACACCCTAAAAAACACTACATCCGGTTATTCACGATACTGATTAACTGTGATAAATGAGGTTTTACTGTAATCACAACATGTGTCATTTTATTTAAACTTCTGAACTCAATGAAATTTGACAGCTTGTGTGATTTGCTCTAAGAAAGCTCGCCTTGGTTTATTACTCTTGCTTTAATTCACACCTCTCGTTCATCCGCTTAGCCGAACGCCACATTTGTTCAATATTTCATGTTACTTTCTTTTGTCAAGTGTAGGGAGGTGTGAAGAGCACAAGATGCCCCCGGAGGAGAACTCGACGAGAAGGAAGGTGAGCATACAGACTCGTTGGCTCTTTTTCATCCCTGACAGATTGCTGGGATTGTACTTGGGACCTTTTGCACTCAAGCACATGCAAAATGGAATGTGTCGAAACCGCAGAGATGTTAAAAACAAGCTTTCATCCGTTTTAAAGTCATGAAACATTTAATCAACAAAATGTTGTTACCACAAATAGGACAACAGTTGAACTCTTAGTCATCAGAGACAGACTTTTTACTTTGTTTAATATTCAAGAAATGCAAACACCAATTTGACATAGCAGTCATCTTGAATAAAAATTCCATCCATGTTGGTTTCTTTCACATTTCATTGTATGGCAATCATCATTTTCAATGTAAAATTGGTATGTACTTCAAATGTGTAAATATTTCAGTTTCTATCTTTTTTTAGGGAAATTTGAATTCTATAGTTCCAAAACTGAAATTAGTTTGGTATAATGCACCTAACATTTGTCAAGAAACAGCTGCCAGACTAAAAAATACAATAAAAATATTTCATAATTTTTTAGGTGTCCCTCAGGGGTCAATATTGTGCCCCAGTAATTTTCAATATTTTATGAACTACTACAATAACAGCAATCATTCAACTTGAATTTAACATACATCAATAGTAAACAAAATTTTTCTTTGTATTATTTGGAAATTAACAAATACTGCATTTTATTTTTTAAGGTTAAAGTACTGCATTCTCAATATAAAGTCATTGCCATCATAACATTTTCAGACACTGCCAACTGAGTTAAACGTCACACAATTGATTGGACGTCATATAATTATCTCAGGAAGGTAGACAAGTGCTCCTTTTTGTTACAGTAGCGTACATAGCTGGCGGCCATGTTGAGTAGGTCATTTTATTATCATATCGGGTGCAATAGTAGCAATTACCCAATAGATACTCATTAGGCAGCTATGACTTTCTACTTGGATAAAGTCTACTAATGAGCTAATAAAAGCATGCACTCATTTTTTTTAAGGAGCCCCAACATGCTGGAAGGCAAAGACTTGATGGGAATGAATTCCAAAAGAGACGAGGTGGTTGAAGAGAACATCAAAGACTGGAAGATGTCCCTGCAGAGAGCAGCATACGCCTCGATGGCAAATGTTAGGTGGGAACATACTTAAAGCTTTCACTGGATCATCCCTGAAGTATTTTAATGGAGGCGGCCGGGAGAAGATAACAGCAAAAAAAAAGCTATACCTCCTGCTGGGTGTCGTTTGAGCTTGTGCGCTGATTTAAAAATTATTTGGGTGACATATTTTTGTGTTATTTTTACACATTTTTACTAGTACTGCATTTTTTTTTGCTGATTTTGGGACAAAAATAGAAAAAATACTACTGTGTTTAAAAAAGGTTTGAATACTTAAATACGGCATCCATTTGAATGTATTAGAATATTTTCTCATTATTTTGTCACTCATTGTTTAACTCATTGTCATTTTTAGATGGCCAATCTATTTGGAGTGGAGGGATGGCAGTGAATAAATGAACTGAATACAACTGGATACCTTGATAGAAATTTTCAGGTCTGTATTTAACAATTGACTTTTACTACTTTGTACTTTTACCTGACTAACGTACATTTTTTGGCTTTTCATCTCACCTCCAGGCCAACAATTAATTTATAGTCAAGCTTGACGTCTCTGTGTGGCAAACGGCAGTGGAATCTTTATTAAGGTAAGCTTATTCATTATTCATATGTCTCATACAGACACAAAGTACAAACGCGAATGCAATTATGAAGTCGCTACAGCACATTTGCCTTCCAATGCCAAGCAACCGTCTCGATGGCGATGCTCACTTGTAAACACACCAAGTGAATACTGGCGGTTTGAGGCTAATTGGGTTGAAAATGTGACATTCACATACGGTGACAATTGTGTGTTATCTTTCACATATTTTCAACTCCGTTCCTCTAGATGAATTATTGATAGCTAGCTGGCTGTTGCATGCTGTGCTGGAGGTAGTTGTAAAACTTGGAGTAGATCTATGCTCACGTTTGTATTACACTGACGTAGAAAGAGTCGCTTAAAGTTGTAGAATTTAATCAGGAAATTTGCCTGGAGACAAAAAAATAGTTTTGAGTTTCAAGAGTGGTCATAAAATAGACTTGTATCTTAGAGTACCAGTATGTGTTATGTTGTGTAATTATTTAGCTGTTTCTATATCTTAATTCTGTATAGTACAGGTGTCAAACTCGCAGGCGGTGGGCCTGATCTGGTCCGCCATGTTATTTTGTGTGGTCCGTGAATGCAAAAGCGCTTTGAATTTTTTTCGATAAAATAAAAGTTTCTTGAATGGAAAATTGAGCACTACTGATATCACAATATCACATAATTTAATTTAAAATAATAAACAACAAATGATCTTTTAAAAACCCTGATTTTGCTAAAAAAATATATTTTTTAAATCCTGTTTTTCTTTTTTAATTTAACAATAATAAATAAATGAGCAACAAAAATAAATAAATGAGCAATCAGCCCCCCTTTTAAAGTTAAAATGTGTAAGTAAATACATACATAAAATCATACATTAAAATATGTAAGTAAATACATACATAAAAACATACATTTGAATGTGTAAGTAAATACATAAATAAAAACATACCTTAAAATGTGTAAGTAAATACATACATAAATACTCATTATTTCCTAGCAAGAGGAGTTAAATGATTTGCCCATTAACCTATTTGTCAAACAAAACTTCCCTCCGAGGGAAAACCGTCATTACAATGCGAGTTTGAGACACAAAAGTGTATCAGTCTTAAATGAATTGTAAGTAAACAACCGCATGTTTCCTATGAAAGCCTGTAAAGATTTACCGCATAACTTTTCCCAGGGTCCAATGGGATTCATTATGGTAAAAGCCAAGGAACAACACAGCAAATAATTCCGGTTCATACACACCTGAGTGTCTGCTCATAATCACTCTTCAGTCTGGAGGGATTATTGACTTCACTGACGCATCCACACTACATCTTCATTGACTCTCTGCAATAAAATAGTTGAAAGCAAGCCATCAGCCTCTGACTAAAACTGATACTCAATCAATGGGGGAAAACAAACATACAAACTACATTCAATATAATATATTATTTTGCTTGCTTTGTTTCATAAGGGCATCAGGGGATTTAGAATTGGATTTAATAATTGATCTTTTTTATTGTAGTATTTGCTTTAAATCAAGCCTAAAAATAGTATTATTTACTCCACCATATGACACAATTTCCACTCTATTAGTTTTATTTTCCACTCCCCTCAACCATGAAAAGCAGTGTTGAAAATGGAGGAATATTTTTGTTTGTTATTTTCTGATACTCACCAAAATATTCTGTTACTTTTTTTTATAAATATGTTTTAAATAAATGCTATTACCATCAACAGCTAGTTTGCATCCAGGCAAATAAATCCAGGCCATGTTTTGCTCAATCCCAATCATGTTCATCTTGTGTTCTCTCTCCCTCCCTCCCTCCCTTTCTCTCTCTTTCTCTCCTTTCCTCTCTCTCTCTTTCTCTCTCTTTCACACACACACAAATACAGGCACTTCCACACATGCCCTGTGATGCAGCCAAACACACGGAGCGATGCAGGGGGACACTACGACGGCGCTTTGGAGGCGGCCAAACAAGTGACGTCCTACTACTGCATCCACGCCGCAGTCATCTCCCGGCAAAGGAATATCGTGCCGGGGGCTTCCTCCACGCCAAAACGGACGCCGAGCTGCGTTGCCAAGGTAAGAATAACCCAAAAAAGAAAAGGGGGGAAGAAAAATGCGCAAAAAAAAAAATGTTCAACACGTTCACATCACTCGGACTCGCCACGCAAACCGGTTTCAGTCCAAATTTGCGCGTGTAAACGACACAGGCAGTTTAGTCTTGATATGACGGGCATATATTTTGCATTAATAGACCAATGGAAGCTTTGAACATCGTTCCGACCCCCCTCCCCCTTCATCCACTTGGCGTGTAAAGTGATAATGAGGCAATCTCAGAAGAATCCAATTAACAGCTGGTCACCTTTACCTTATCCCTATCTCTTTAATTTTAACTTGATAGGGAAAGTGTGATAAGTAGTATATGTGTCGGAGTACTTTAATTGACAGACTGGAGGAAATAAGTGAGGAAAAAGCACCTACAATGTACTATGAGTAGAATTTTTATATAAGGGAGCATAAGGGAGTAAATAGTACAAATCGGGATTGTTTGAGGGGTCAAAAGCTTTCTTGGATAAGGATTGCAGGTGCTTTTTCATTAAACTGGTTTCTAAACTGGTTTGATCTGTACACATGATTATCTAATAGTTGTACTATCATGATATGGGTAGGTATGGATTGAAATGTAGGTTTGAAAATACTTTTTTTGTATAAAAAAGCTAGAAATGAATACTTAAGTCGCATTTTTTTGTATAGTTTAGCTTAGGGGTTGGTTGATTTTAGTTTATTTTATTCAGGCTGACATTCATGTAGCAGTAGATATTGCTGGTGCCACTTTGCTGGAAGCAATTTACATTTTTTTATTGGCATAACTGGGTCATTGCATTGCATTTTGTTTTAATTTGAGGCACAGTACAGTTTTGGAGTTGAATTTTAAGACTAAGAGTGCAATAGAATGTGTAAATGTCGATTTTGTTGAGAGTCTGATGTTTTTTTTTGGTGAAACGAACTTATTCCTACTGTTGAAGAACTACAAAAGCATAAAAAATAGATTATATTTATCTGCCGAGCCCAAGAAAGACACGCTAATGTCATATGAAACACAATATTCTCAAAGCTGGTCCTGATCAAAGTGAAAAATCCCAAGGGAATTTCTTTGCTCTGATGTATTTTGGCACCATTTTAAAGCGAAACCAAACTTTGTCAAAACCTTGAAATTCATTCAGAAGAACGACATACGTTTCTCTACACAATCTCCCTTTCTCCATTCTTCCATCTTGACAGTACTGCATATTAGCTGTCCTATTTCTCTCACTGTTACCGTCATGGTCGTCATCCATATTCATCTTTCGCTTTTTGCCACTTGCTTCCGGCTTTTTCGCACCCTAGAAGCTTCTTGCGAATTGCCTAGCGTGCCACATGTGATTAAAAAATCACCGTCACAAATATAGTAGCCTGTGAAAATCATCAGGTGTGAATGAACAAAACCACATCTGTAAAAAAAAAAAAAAAAGACTTTCTGGACCAACTCCAGCTGTGACAGAAATACATTTAGAACCCTAAAGCGTACAAATCTTATTTTACCGAGTCAGTCTTATAAGAATTCTGCACCTGGTGATCTCCCTCATTAGAAATTGCATTATCTCGCTGGCGTATGGAGTCAGAATTGATATTCCGACTACGTCTAGGGTCAAGGATGCAAGTAAGGACGGGGGCCAAGAGGTCAGCCGGCTATGGAGAAACCATTAGCAGATTAGCAAAAAAAAAAAAAAAAAAGCAAGCACGTGTTTGAGGCAACGCGAATACCGGAACGCTGAGCCGCCGCACACAACATTTGAACTAATGAGGCGTGCAGTATGTAGCGTATTTAATGATTTTTAACTGCCTCTTTAAACTTTATCTTCTAGTGGTGAAAAGCACTGCAAGGCAGACATTTTTTTCCCCATCTCTATGAAGCAACCCGCTATCTGTTTATCTTCCATCTCCAACAAGCGTTCAAAGCCCCCCCCCCCTAACAAAAATGTCCCATCCCCCGTTAAGGATCTACATCGAGGCCATGGTCGTGGTGGCGGCGTGAAAATGGAGTCATTATTCGCTGCCTTGGCGTTTTTTGCCTGTCAGATAATGATGGACTTGTAGCTGAACTTTTCACCCTCTGCCTTTGCTTCATTAGCTACTGATACTTCTTCTCTCTTCTCCCAAGATTGTTAAAACTCTAGCAGAGAACTTATCTTATGGTACTTTGAAAACTTCACCTTTGCATGTTACATAAAAGCATTTTTTAGTGGTTATTGAAACATTGTAAACTGAAGCACAGTTAAAGTAAACATGTATGCACATGTATACACATATACACATAAATATATATATATGTATATACATGTATATACATGTATATACATGTATATACATGTATATACATGTATATACATGTATATGCATGTACATGTATGTACATATACATGTATATGCATGTACATGTATGTACATATACATGTATATGCATGTATATGCATGTGCATGCATGTATATGCATGTATATGCATGTATATGCATGTGCATGCATGTACATGCATGTACATGTATACACATGCATGTACATGCAAGCACATGCATATACATGTATATACATGCATGTACATGCATGTACATGCAAGTACATGCATATACATGTATATACATGTATATACATGTATGTACATGTATATGCATGTATATAAATGTATATACATGTATATACATGTATATACATGTATATAAATATACATGTATATACATATACATGTGTGTATATACATATACATGTGTGTATATACATATACATGTGTATATATACATATACATGTGTGTCTATACATATACATGCGTGTATATACATATACATGCATATACATGCGTATACATGCATATACATGCATATACATGCATATACATGCATATACATGTGTGTGTATATACATATACATGTGTGTATATACATGCATATACATGCATATACATGCATATACATGCATATACATGTATATATGTATATATATTTAAGATCAAACCATCATTTATTTCAGGAACCTATTCTTAATCAAATTTATAGCAGACACACCACAAATCTCATACCCGTGTCAGTCACGTGACCTTCGCATAGCTGCCTCTGGGCTGTTTATATGTTTTTCCCAAACAGTATCAATCGAACTGCCTTGTTTTGACCCGTGGCAACACATACCGTACAACAAATTGGCTCAAAAACTTTAATCTAACATCCCAGAAGGCTTTACGATGACTGACATGTTTGTTTGTTTTCCGTGTTTTGCGGGGATGTTATGACCTCTCCTCATAACTTGTCCCGCCTACCACTTGATTTTCTTAAGGCCATGAGACGTAGCGGTGTTGCAATCACGCTAGGGATGACAGCATCCGTGAGTCAGCAAGTCTTGTTTTCCGGGACTGTTTTATTCCCTTTTGGCGAGAAGTCCAGATTCAGCTCTCGTCCTTATCGGGAAACAGGACGTCTTCTGTTTCCCCCCCAATCTGGCTAGAAGGGACTCCATCCTGCACCACTCCCGCACACTTATCCGCTTATACGGGTCGTACGGGAGCTGTCAGCCGGCTGATTTAATTTGTCCCCTTCACAAACAAGATAGGCGACCAAGCAGGCTGTTAGCCCCAGGAAAGAAGAACTTGGGTTTTTTTAGATAGCATTTTTTTTTTTTAAACCGAGAATTCCCCTTTGGAGCAACGTTGGCTTACTCATACTCCATAACCGGCAATCCTTTTGTAGCTGGATATGCTAATCCTTTTCCTTTTGAGATGATCTGCTATTTTCAGGAATTATAGGCTTAGAAAATATAGTTCTAATTTCCTTTTTTTTCGTCACTTAACTCAGTCAGTGACAATTTCAACGATGTTTGGAAAATTCAGAGAGTTTAATATATAAGTACTGTTTAATATCCAAGTACTGTTTAATATCTAAGTACTGTTTAATATCCAAGTACTGTTTAATATCCAAGTACTGTTTAATATCCAAGTACTGTTTAATATCCAAGTACTGTTTAATATCCAAGTACTGTTTAATATCCAAGTACTGTTTAATATCCAAGTACTGTTTAATTTCCAAATACTGTTTAATTTCCAAATACTGTTTAATATCCAAGTATTGTTTAATATCCAAATACTGTTTAATATCCACTCCAAACGGATTGGCTGTTAATCCCAGGCAGTGTTAGCCAATTAGAGACTAGAATGGAAATTGTCGGACTTTTAAGTACAATTCTACTTTATTCAGTACACAAATAGAAATGTCGGAAGGCCATCCAAGCAGGGTCTCAATAGACTCGAGGTCTCCACGCTGCTTGCATGCTAATCTGCCGAAGGGAATTTTCTGTATGCTCGGTAACTTCTAAGTCGCATGCCATTGCATGGCTGATGTCAAGCGTTGTTTACCTTTTGGAGCTTTATTTTATATTTACTCATGCCTACAGGCTTGAATCGGGACTCTACACCTGCGTTTCTGTTGTGCCGACTGTGCACAAGTCAACAGTTTACAAATCATTTGGCATACAGACTGCAAAAATATCACGTTTACGGTTTGAACTTAAAAATACTTCCAAAATGTACTTTACTGCAAATGACTAATGCAATAGAAACACAAATTTGTCCAACAGAACTCATTCAAGCTGCCATTTTCTGATCCATTCTATATTGCAGTACTTATATGCTCCCACTTTTTATAGATTGATTAGTTTGCATCCCACATTTATTCCCATCTGTGCATGAATAACAGAGTGGCAATTTTAGTTATTGTCCCCACCACCACCAACAACAACAATAACAAAGTGAGTGACCTTTTGAGCCTTCCCGCAGGCGGTCCAAAACAAAAAAACTATAACAAAACATGCCCAAAAATCACCCCATTTTTCAACCATAATTCATCTAAAATATTTCCATCCCCTGCCTGTCTTCGATTACTTTTTCCCATAATAATAGCCATATCCACTCCCAGTAGTTATAAAGACATGCTTTCAGTACCAGGTAAGGGGTACATCAGTCCCACTGGGAAAAGCAATGGAAAAGTCAGGCATCTTTGTTTGCCTTCCGACTGCCAGAGCACGTTCTCACTGTGAAAGGCCACTAGCTTTGTTGGCTAACACAATCCACCTGGGGAGGCCTTTGGCCATAACCCCGTGGAGACACATGCAAAGTCTTTTCTGTCCCGGAATCAGTTGCTGCATGTTAAGCGCTGTTTTGTTCCAGCGCTCGGGCGGCCGTGAAGCTTGTTAGTCCAAACCTAACCTGACTGCTCGCTGACCGCTTTGATGGCTCAGCCTTATTGACAACGGAGTTGTCGTCGAATGCCCGCTCATGGGAAAAAGTCATAGCGGAAGCCCCTGTCTGAGGGCGATTTTCCAGCTTTGACTGAATTGAATCACGATTAGAAATGATTATAGTCACCTGGTTTTTGTTTTGAATGCTTCGTTCTTGGTATCAAACGCTCTTTGCATGTTTGCGCGGTAAAGCCGCGGGCTCACATCTACATGCAGACCAAAGCTCGGGGAAGCTTTCGGAAAAGGCCCGTCTCTTCCCCTTGACAGTGATCGTAGGAGATGGCTGACATGTCTTATGAAAGGATGATGACAGGCTCTAACAGTTTTGACGGGAGCTCTTAAAGATTCCCGGATACATGGAAAGTCAGATTGAGAAAGTTTATAAGGAAACACTGGCTTACGCGTGATGGCGCCATCTCGGAAAATAATATATAAAAATAAAATTAAATAAAAAAATAATTGGAAAAAACTAAAAATCAAAAAAACATTATTTGGACAACGTCGGCGGGCCGGATTAAAAAACCTATGTGGCCCGCGGGCCGTAGTTTGCGGGCCTAGACTGTGGTGGATTCTTTCTAGTCTCAGTGACCGTCGCTTGGGTTTATTTAAAGCAAAGAGCTTTATTTAAGAAGCCGTTGGCTGAGATAAGCCAGCAAAAGGTCCAGCTCTAAATGGAATGGAGTAGACTATTTCCAGCAAGTCCTGCTATAAGCGCCTGACTGCCATCCGAGAACAGAGACGCTATAAAGCGGCCGTAACAATGGCGATTATGGAAGGCCCCATTTTTTTGTGACGACAGGCAATTTAATTGATCCCCTTCACTTTTTGAATTGGAAATTGCTGCCTCTGCCAAGTCAGCGGGTATAATCACGCTTCTAGCGTCCTTTTATCAAACCTTGCATGCACCATGTGTGGTCTTCCTTTTATCCGTTCCCTCAGTGGTGTCAGCAAACTGGGAGCTATTCATCTGTTCTAGACCATATAGCAGGGGTGTTAAAGGTGCGGATAGGGGGTCTGATCCGGTCTGCGGGGTCGTTCCGCCTGACGGGCACTTTGTAGCTGATTCATACTGTATGTACAGAATTTAATGCTTTAGTTTTTTTTGCCATAGGATGTTAGCAAGAACTCTGAAATAGCCTAAAACCATCTAGAACAAAGGCGGGCCGCATTAACGTCAACTTGATTAGATGTGGGCCATTTTAGATATAATTTTTAGATATTTTTTAATAAATGGATTAAATGAACTGGATCAAAAGCCCTGAATATTCATTTTTTATTGATCTAAAAGAATGTTTATTTGAGATTTTTCTTTCTTAGTAAAGAAATATCGGTTTTAATCATTCTGTTCCATATTAAAGTAAATTATTTTTAGATATTTTTAGATTTTAACAAATGGTTTTTGAACGGGGGGTGTCAGAAGCTAAAAAAAATGGTTTTGGTAGAGCGCTAGTGAGAACAACTTCTTTGATGTGTGCCTAATCTGCTATACTAGATTGATTA